>NC_047104.1:98194346-98794346 GCF_902500255.1 Thalassophryne amazonica | reverse complement strand
AGTCCGACATTGTTTTTGCAAAGTTACACACCGATTCAATGTTAATTTTAGTGACCTCCGATTGGCGTAACCGAGTGTCATTACTGCCGACGTGAATTACAATCTTACCAAATTTACGCTTAGCCTTAGCCAGCAATTTCAAATGTCCTTCGATGTCGCCTGCTCTGGCCCCCGGAAGACAATTGACAATGGTTGCTGGTGTCGCTAACTTCACATTTCTCAAAACAGAGTCGCCAATAACCAGAGTTTGATCCTCGGCGAGTGTATCGTCGAGTGGGGAAAAACGGTTAGAGATGTGAACGGGTTGACGGTGTACACGGGGCTTCTGTTTAGGGCTACGCTTCCTCCTCACAGTCACCCAGTCAGCCTGCCTTCCCGACTGCACGGGGTCTGCCAGGGGGGAACTAACGGCGGCTAAGCTACCTTGGTCCGCACCGACTACAGGGGCCTGGCTAGCTGTAGAATTTTCCACGGTGCGGAGCCGAGCCTCCAATTCGCCCAGCCTGGCCTCCAAAGCTACGAATAAGCTGCACTTATTACATGTACCGTTACTGCTAAAAGAGGCCGAGGAATAACTAAACATTTCACACCCAGAGCAGAAAAGTACGGGAGAGACAGGAGAAGCCGCCATGCTAAAACGGCTAAGAGCTAGTAGCTACGCTAAGCTAGCGGATTCCCAAACAGGGAATCCGACACTAGACAGGCTGTGGAGCAGCACAGGTAACGCACGACAACAGTGCTAAAATAAAATAAAAATCCACTAGACAGGCTGTGGAGCAGCACAGGTAACGCACAACAACAGTGCTAAAAAATAAAATAAAATAAAAATAAAAATCCACTGGACAGGCTGTGGAGCAGCACAGGCAACGCACGACAACAGTGCTAAAACAAAATAAAAATCCACTAGACAGGCTGTGGAGCAGCACAGGTAACGCACGACAACAGTGCTAAAACAAAATAGAAATCCACTAGACAGGCTGTGGAGCAGCACAGGTAACGCACAACAACAGTGCTAAAACAAAATAAAAATCCACTAGACAGGCTGTGGAGCAGCACAGGTAACGCACAACAACAGTGCTAAAACAAAATAAAAATCCACTAGACAGGCTGTGGAGCAGCACAGGTAACGCACGACAACAGTGCTAAAACAAAATAAAAATCCACTAGACAGGCTGTGGAGCAGCACAGGTAACGCACGACAACAGTGCTAAAACAAAATAAAAATCCACTGGACAGGCTGTGGAGCAGCACAGGTAACGCACAACAACAGTGCTAAAAAATAAAATAAAATAAAAATAAAAATCCACTGGACAGGCTGTGGAGCAGCACAGGCAACGCACGACAACAGTGCTAAAACAAAATAAAATCCACTAGACAGGCTGTGGAGCAGCACAGGTAACGCACGACAACAGCGCTAAATAAAAATCCACTGGACAGGCTGTGGAGCAGCACAGGTAACGCACGACAACAGCGCCCAAAAAAATAAAATAAAAATCAAAATCCACTGGACAGGCTGTGGAGCAGCACAGGTAACGCACGACAACAGTGGTAAAAAATAAAATAAAAATCCACTGGACAGGCTGTGGAGCAGCACAGGTAACGCACGACAACAGTGCTAAAAAATAAAATAAAAATCCACTGGACAGGCTGTGGAGCAGCACAGGTAACGCACGACAACAGTGATAAAAAAAAATAAATAAATAAATAAATAAAATAAAATAATAAAATAAAAATCCACTGGACAGGCTGCGGAGCAGCACAGGTAACACACGACAACAGTGGTAAAAAATAAAATAAAAATCCACTAGACAGGCTGTGGAGCAGCACAGGTAACACACGACAACAGTGCCAAAAAAAATAAAATCAAAATCAAAATCCACTGGACAGGCTGTGGAGCAGCACAGGCAACGCACGACAACAGTGCTAAAACAAAATAAAAATCCACTAGGACAGGCTGTGGAGCAGCACAGGTAACGCACGACAACAGTGCTAAATAAAATAAAAATCCACTAGACAGGCTGTGGAGCAGCACAGGCAACGCACGACAACAGTGCTAAAAAATAAAATCAAAATCAAAATCCACTGGACAGGCTGTGGAGCAGCACAGGTAACGCACGACAACAGTGCTAAAAAATAAAATAAAAATAAAAATCCACTGGACAGGCTGTGGAGCAGCACAGGTAACGCACGACAACAGTGCTAAAAAATAAAATAAAAATCCACTGGACAGGCTGTGGAGCAGCACAGGTAACGCACGACAACAGTGCTAAAAAAAAAATAAAAAAAATAAAATAAAATAATAAAATAAAAATCCACTGGACAGGCTGCGGAGCAGCACAGGTAACACACGACAACAGTGGTAAAAAATAAAATAAAAATCCACTGGACAGGCTGTGGAGCAGCACAGGTAACACACGACAACAGTGCCAAAAAACAAAACAAAAATCCACTGAACAGGCTGTGGAGCAGCACAGGTAACACACGACAACAGTGGTAAAAAATAAAATAAAAATCCACTGGACAGGCTGTGGAACAGCACAGGTAACGCACGACAACAGTGCTAAAAATAAAATAAAAATCCACTGAACAGGCTGTGGAGCAGCACAGGTAACACACGACAACAGTGCTAAAATAAAATAAAAATCCACTGGACAGGCTGTGGAGCAGCACAGGTAACACACGACAACAGTGGTAAAAATAAATAAAAATCCACTGGACAGGCTGTGGAACAGCACAGGTAACGCACGACAACAGTGCTAAAAATAAAATAAAAATCCACTGAACAGGCTGTGGAGCAGCACAGGTAACACACGACAACAGTGCTAAAAATAAAATAAAAATCCACTGGACAGGCTGTGGAGCAGCACAGGTAACACACGACAACAGTGGTAAAAAATAAAATAAAAATCCACTGGACAGGCTGTGGAGCAGCACAGGCAACGCACGACAACAGCGCCAAAAAATAAAATAAAAATCCACTGAACAGGCTGTGGAGCAGCACAGGTAACACACGACAACAGTGCTAAAAATAAAATAAAAATCCACTGGACAGGCTGTGGAGCAGCACAGGTAACGCACGACAACAGTGCTAAAATAAAATAAAAATCCACTAGGCAGGCTGTGGAGCAGCACGACAACAGTGCTAAAAAATAAAATAAAAATAAAAACGAAAGCGTTAGCAAGCTAGTTAGCTTGCCAACGCTGATGAAGGTTAGCTGATAAAAGAGCTCCGTCGCGATGCTTCGACCGTTAGAGGTCTTCTTTAGGCGTTGGAGCACGGTGAAAAAGTAAAAAAAAGTAAAAAAGTCTTGAAAAAGACTGTTAATTCAAAGAACTCAAACAGCTCAGTTCAAACAGCTAACAGATACAGCAGAACACCGCTGTGCTCCGGAACCAGAAAAAAGTCCACCCTCCACCACCTCACCCTCAAAGCTCACCTCATTTTTTGGACACCACTCAGACAGCCAGCAATTCAAGGAGAACATGCGGCTAAACATGTCACTCCCGGTCCGATTGGGGAGGGGCCCAGAGGAAACTACAGAGTCCGACATTGTTTTTGCAAAGTTACACACTGATTCAGTGTTAATTTTAGTGACCTCCGATTGGCGTAACCGGGTGTCATTACTGCCGACATGAATTACAATCTTACCAAATTTACGCTTTGCCTTAGCCAGCAGTTTCAAATTTCCTTCAATGTCGCCTGCTCTGGCCCCCTGAAGACAACTGACTATGGTTGCTGGTGTTGCTAACTTCACATTTCTCAAAACAGAGTCGCCAATAACCAGAGTTTGTTCCTAGGCGGGTGTGTCGACGAGTGGGGAAAACAGTTAGAGATGTGAACGGGTTGGTGGTGTACAGGGGGCTTCTGTTAAGGACTACGCTTCCTCTTCACAGTCACCCAGCCGGCCTGCTTTCCCGGCTGCTCGGGATCTGCTGGGGGACAGCTAACGGTGGCTAAGCTACCTTGGTCTGCACCAACTACAGAGGCCTGGCTAGCTGTAGGATTTTCCAAGGTGCAGAGCCGTGTCTCCAATTCGCCCAGCCTGACCTCCAAAGCTACGAATAAGCTACACTTATTACAAGTACCATTACTGCTAAAGGAGGCCGAGGAATAACTAAACATTTCACACCCAGAGCAGAAAAGTGCGGGAGAGACAGGAGAAGCTGCCATGCTAAACCGGCTAAGAGCTAGTAGCTGCGCTAAGCTAGCGGATTCCTAAGAACACACAAAGTGAATAATGTGTAAATAATTTAGAGGTGATTCAGCAGAGGGAGTGCTTTAGTTAAGGCACGTGAAGATTACACTGTGAAACAAATCATTATCTAGTTATCTAGATCAATCTAACTACGCAGAGAGTTTTGGTTTTGGCGTCAGTCACAGTCAGTCAGAGCTGCGTGTCGTCAGAGCGAGCTGCAAAAAGTTTGTACCTGAGTTTTCAGAGGTTTTGTTTGTGGTTGCCATCTGCCACGCCGGTGTTTGCCAACCCGGACAGTGGGAATACCACCTCAACCGGCAACTTAGCCCCGCGACTGGACAACAACAACGTCCGAGGCCCGCCCAACGTGGTGAATTCACTGAGGCCGCGCGCTGCGTCATTAGAGCCGCGCGTCACGAGTGCCGCTTCCCCGAGGCCTCGTGCAGCCACCGCGGATCCATCAGCGCGGAAACACCGAGGCCGCGCGGCACCAGCACAGTGCAGATCCATCCCAGTGACAAACAACGCAGGCTGTTAACATCGGCGATCGACAAGCTGCTCATAAGCCGACCATGGGGCCTAAGAAGGTTCTGACAGCGGAGGAAGGTGACGATATTAAAAAATCTCTGGACTTTCTATCAGAGGAGATTTCTGTTGTGAAGCAGCAACAGAAATCAATCATGGATCTGGTGGAGGAGGTGAAGGCATTACGGCTCCAGAACGCCGAGAAAGACCGGCATCTGGTGCAGCTGGAAAATAGAGTGGCTGAATTGGAGCAGTACACCAGAATTAACGACGTCATCATCACAGGTCTTTATATCAAACCACGGTCCTACGCACGGGCGGTAACAGATGAGAGCGGAGGGGAGCCCAGTGAACAGGAGGTCAGCTCTGTGGAAAAACAGGTTGCTGATTTCCTCCTATCTAAAGGTATAGAAATGGATTTAAATAACATTGAAGCGTGCCACCCTCTATATGAATTTAATTGTGTAAACAGAAAAAATAAGAGTGGAGGAGGAGTGGCTGTGTATGTGGATAAGAACATGGATTATAAAATAGTAGACAATATGACAACTGTGATTGATAACTTATTAGAATGTATAACTATTGAAATATGTGAAGAAAAAAGCAAAAATGTATTAGTCAGCTGTATATAGAGAGCACCAGGATCTAGTATTGAAACATTCACTGACTGTATGGGAAAAAATGTTCTCAAAAACTAATCAAAAAACTGTGTTCATTTGTGGTGACTTAAATATTGATCTGCTCAATCCAAATAAGCATAAAATAACAGATGAATTTATCAGTATAATGTACAGTATGAGTTTATATCCAAAAATCACCAGGCCAAGCAGAATTACATCCCATAGTGCTACCTTAATTGATAATATATTCAGCAATGATATTGAGAATAACACTGTGAGTGGATTATTAATCAATGACATTAGTGATCATCTACCAGTTTTCATCGTTTATAATAGAAACCATCGGCGGAATCAGCCAGAGGAGAAAATAAAATACAGGCGAGTGTGGACAGAGGAAAACATGAACACACTAAAGAAGGATTTACAGGAGCAAAACTGGGAAAAGGTATACAGTGAAAGTGATGTTGATAGTGCATATGAAACTTTTTTACAAATATTTACATCATTATATGATAAAAATTGTCCAATTAAACAAGACTACAGAAAACAAAAAATCCAAGCTCGACCATGGATGACGAAAGGGTTACGAAATGCATGTAATAAGAAAAATACACTGTATAGAGAATTCATAAAACTAAAGACTAAAGAGGCAGAAAATAGATATAAGAAATACAAAAATAGATTAACTAATATTATACGGGTATGTAGGAAGGAATATTATAGTAACATATTATATAATAACAAAAACAATATTAAAGGAATATGGGATATATTAAATAGCATTATCAAAAATGGTAATAAAAAACAGAGTTACCCTCAGTATTTCATTGATAATAATGTCAAGAAGGAAAATAAGGATGAGGTAGTCAACGGTTTTAATAATTTTTTTGTAAATATTGGACCAAGCTTGGCAGAAAAAATTCCCGATTCCCAATCTGAGGATTGGGATAATAATCTTATAGAAAGAAATCCCTGTTCAATGTTCCTCACAGCAGTGGATGGAAATGAAATTATAGACATTGTGAATAATTGTAAATATAAAACATCTACCGATTTAAATGAAATTGATATGGTGGTGGTAAAACAGGTCATTGAATGGATTGTAGAACCATTAACATACATCTGTAACTTATCATTTCAAACCGGTAAATTTCCCAATCAAATGAAAATAGCTAAGGTTGTGCCGCTGTATAAGACTGGGGATAGACACCACTTCACAAATTATAGACCTGTTTCTTTGCTTCCACAATTTTCCAAATTATTAGAAAAGTTATTCAATAATAGATTAGACAAATTCATAAATAAACATAAATTACTTACTGATAGTCAATATGGATTCAGAGCACATAGTTCAACATCACTTGCATTAATAGAATCAGTTGAGGAGATTACAAACGCCATAGACCACAAATTACATTCAGTTGGAATATTTATAGACCTTAAAAAGGCTTTTGATACAATTAATCATGACATATTAATCAATAAACTTGAACAGTATGGGATTAGGGGGTTGGTGTTGCACTGGGTGAGAAGCTACTTAAGTAACAGAAAACAGTTTGTGAAGTTGGGGGAATATACATCATCATGCTTGGACAATGCTTGTGGCGTCCCACAGGGGTCAGTATTGGGTCCAAAACTGTTTCTAATTTATATAAATGATATTGTCAATGTTTCCAAAATATTAAAATTAGTATTATTTGCAGATGACACAAGCATTTTTTGTTCAGGGGGGGATTTGCAGGAGTTACTGAGGAGGATCAGTATAGAAATGGGAAAATTGAAAATATGGTTTGACAGAAACAAATTATCATTAAACTTAAGTAAAACAAAATACATGTTATTTGGCTATTGTAATACAGACATACAGGTTCAGTTACAAGTCGAGGGGGTAGATATTGAAAGGGTACATGAAAATAAGTTTCTGGGGGTGATAATAGATGATAAGATAAACTGGAAGACTCATATAAACATATACAAAGTAAACTGTCAAGAAGCATTTCAGTTCTAAACAAAGCGAAACATATTCTGGACCACAACTCACTCCGCATTCTTTACTGCTCACTGGTTTTACCATATTTACAGTACTGTGCAGAGGTATGGGGTAATACTTATAAAGGTACAACACAATCACTATCAGTAATGCAGAAAAGAGCTATAAGAATTATTCATAATACTGGCTATAGAGATCATACAAATCCACTATTTTTACAATCCAAATTCTTAAAATTCACAGACTTGGTTCATTTTCAAACAGTACAAATTGTGTATAAAGCAATAAACAATTTACTTCCAGCAAATATTAAAAATATGTTTTTTAACAGATCAGGGGATTACAGTCTGAGGGGGAAATTTAATTTAAAGCATCAGTGGGCACGAACAACATTAAAAGGTTTCTGTATTTCTGTCTGTGGGGTGAGGATGTGGAACAGATTGGGAGTGGGGCTCAAGCAATGTCCAAGCATGAACCAGTTCAAACAGCGGTACAAAAATATGTTTTTTTCTGGGTATAGGGAGGAGGAAGGGTAATGAGGGTTAGGGTATTTTTGTTTTTTGCTTCGGCTTGTAAATATATAGTATTTGTATGTAAGTAGGTATGTGTAGGTGTATATTTATGTTTGTGTATATATGTGTGTATATATGTATATGTGTATATATGTGTATGTATATGTGTATGTATGTTGATGTGTGTATGTATATATATATGTGTATGTGTATGTATATGTATATATATATATTGATATCGGTTTAGGTGTGTAGGAATCTATGTGTATATGTGGCAAAGGGTATTACTGGTTGTGGGGAAGAAGGGGTAGGGATAAATAAGCTGATGCTTCACCCTACCCCTTTTCGGACATGTTGGGTACACAGTAAGAACTTTTTTGTTGTTGTCTTTACTGATCTATCTTGTAATTGTTGTTGTATCAAATGTTCGAAATAAACAGTTTTCATTCATTCATTCATTCATTCATTCATTCATTCAGATTAAACAGCTAACAGATACAGCAAAGCACCGAACAGGAAGTGATACAATACTGCAGTGAGAGCCATCCACCAGTAGAGGACACATCTTTCTGGCAAGGTCACAAGTCCTCCCTATCTCCATTTTTGTGATCTAGGAGTGCTTCATTCTGACATCATTGTTGCCAACGTGAATAACAATGTGACTGTATCTAGTGTCATGTTCCTTTGTCTGTCTACCCTTCTGCAGCATCAGCACCCTAAGATGGGAGGCAATGTTGGGAGCTCTGGCCCCAGGAATACATTTATCATCAGCCAGCTTCTATAACCTGACTTTGTGGGTAATAGAATCCCCTATCACTAAAGCCCAGCATTTCGGCCTGGAGATAGGAGTGAAAGTCACCCTTGGGCTCAAAGAACTCACAACAGGCATATCCAAGGGAGAAAACCGGTTCACAGTTCACAGTGGCGAGTGTGATTGGGGTACAGCAACCAGGCACCAAGCCATATGTGACTTCCTCCACCTAACCACAGTCCAAAAGCCATCATCCATAGCCGGTGTTTCTAGGCTGATGCTAATGGGCACGCTAGCCGGCTTAACACTAACCTCGTCTGGAGTGCCCGTAATATTTAATTTCACTGAGCTAAGAAGTTGTTCTAGCTTACAGACATGGCTCTCTAAGAGAGCCGCCCTCTCTGCCAGCATCAAACAGGATTCATGTGAAGTCTAAAAGCAGTGTATTTTGTGCACAAGCAAATTCAGGAGTGCAGCCAAGCTAGCGTGACCTAACCACTAACAAAAATGCTAATCAACCACTCCTAAAATTCAAACAAGAATAGAATAATGAGCTACAAGTCACATCAGTTACACTGAAAAAATAACAAGTAGTAGTAATAGTAATTTAAAAAATGATAAAAAAGGCAACCTAGGTAGCACTAGCTAACTGCTATGGAAATACTAACCACTCCTAAAATTCACAACAGGAGAAATTTAGTTAAATAAGGTTCTTTAAAAATTTGTTGCAGCACAAAGCGCCAGAGTTCTCTGCTTGGGGCTAAGAAATGCACAAAACACAGAGGGATATCTGTAAAAATGTTACATTTCTTCATCCACGACAAGGAACTAAAGTATTTTCAGATGTAGTAGAGAAGCTTGAATCTTCGACTGGACTGGGTTGCTTGACGTGAGGACGTTTCGCTTCAAATCACAGAAGCTTCCTCAGCTAAAATTCTTGCTCTGGTAGTCTGACTTCTGTCTTGACTCTTGTAGAGATGAATAAACCAGAAACCAACAAAAGCTGGAATTTTTAACCTAACCAGACCCCTCCTACCAAGAGGCCGACTGCTATAGGCTAGTGACTAAACAATAGCTCTAATTAGCACCTATTGTGCTTTAGTTAGCACTCTCCTAATGATGGGATGGAAGCCTCCCCTGATGGCTCCCTTGACGACTCTCCTGATGATGTGAATGACTCATTACCATGAACAAAAGACTGAAACTGCTTTGACCTGAGTACCCCATTGTAAACAGGGGACAAAGCATGTCTGAGACCCACCCCCCGGTTAAGGCTGGGTTTCAACTGTTTTACAAAGAATGCTTCCTTGACACCTCTCTCCAACCATTTCTTCTCTCTGGCTAAGATTTTAACTTCCTTGTCCTCAAACGTGTGGTTAGTGTCTTTCAGGTGGAGATGAACTGCAGACTGAGGTCCACTGGCGACCTCTCTGTGGTGCTGGTATAGCCTCTTGTTTAAAGGTTGCTTAGTCTCACCTATGTAGTGTTCATTACAGTTTTCCTGACATCTGATATAATACACTACATTGCTCTGTTTGTAACTAGGGATCCTGTCCTTAGGGTGAACTAATTTCTGTCTCAAGGTGTTAACCGGTTTAAAGTAAACTGGGATTTTGTGCTGTTTGAAGATCCTCTGTAGTTTTTCCCCTACTCCTGCTAAATAAGGGAGAGACACTCCTCTTCTTCTTGTCTCCGTCTCCTGTCTGTCTGGTCTCTTTGTTTTCTGGGACTTCTGCACTTTGTCCAGGGACCATCATGGGTACCCACATACTGTGAGGGCTTTACGTACAAGTTGTTGTTCTTTAGCCCTTCCCACTGCAGTTGTGGGCACCTGTAGGGCTCTGTGTTGAAGAGTCCAGATCACCCCGAGCTTGTGTTCAAGGGGGTGGTTTGAGCCAAAGAGCAGATATTGGTCAGTGTGAGTGGGTTTTCTGTAAACCTCTGTCTGGAGCTGCCTGTTCTCTCCAATCATAACATCACAGTCCAAGAAGGCTAAATGGTTGTTTCTGGCATCCTCACGTGTGAACTTGATATTGGAATCCACCGAATTGATGTGTTCTGTAAAGTCCTCGACCTCCTGTTGCTTGATTTTAACCCATGTGTCATCGACATATCTGAACCAGTGACTGGGAGAGATGCCCATGAACGACGTCAAGGCTGTCTTCTCCACTCGCTCCATGTACAGATTGGCCACAGTGGGGGATACCGGAGACCCCATCGCACAACCATGGATCTGCCTGTAGTAATTCCCCCTAAACAAGAAATACGTGGTGTTAAGACAGATCTCCAAGAGTTGGCAGATGTGGTCTTGTGTGAGTTTGGTCCTTTCAGGTAGAGACACATCCTCCAGCAGTCTCTGCCTCACAGCTGAGATGGCCTCAGCGGTGGGGATGCAGGTGAACAAAAACGAAGTCACATCAAATGACATCATAGTTTCATCTGCCTCCAGCTGCAGGTCCTTGATCTTGTTCATAAAATCTTGTGTGTTCTCCACATGGTGGTCTGAGTTACCCACTAGAGGAGCCAAAATCCACTTGAGGTGCTTGGCCAAATTGTATGTGATGGAATCTGTGCTACATACAATAGGCCTGAGTGGCACGTCCTGTTTGTGGATTTTGGGCAGTCCATAGATGCATGGAGTGGTGTCCTCCGGGTACAGTCTGTAGTATGTCTGCCTGTCGATGAGTCCCTGTTTCTCCAGGTTTTGGAGGTAGCTAATGATTTTCTTCTTATAGCCACTCGTGGGGTCTCTCTTCAGACGTTCGTATGTACTGGAGTCACTGAGCAAGTTGTTGATCTTGGCCTCGTAGTCCGATGTGTTCAGGACCACTGTGCATTTGCCTTTATCTGCTGGCAGGATAAGGATGCTTTGGTCCTTCTGCAGTGCTGCCAAAGCTTTCTGTTCTTCTCCTGTGATGTTGGATGAAGGAGGCTTAGCACTGTTAAGCACTGCTGTGACTCTTAGTCGGAGGTCCCCAGCTTCTGACTCTGACAAACTGTTATGTTTAATGGCTGACTCTACTGCAGTGATGTAATCTACTGTCGGTATATGTTTAGGGGTCACTGAGAAATTTAGTCCTTTGGTGAGCACATCCTTTTCTGTCTGTGTAAGAACCCTGTCGGACAGATTCTTTACCCAATTTTCCCTGTTGTCACTAATTTGTCTGGGTGTATCTTTAAAACTACTCCCCCTGAAAGTACGCCTTTTCTGCACTAAAAGGTTGTGAAACTTCCTGATTTGCCGCTCCTTACTTTTTAAATGCTCAGCCATTTGAATTTTAACTATGAACTTTGTGATCTTATTATGGGCCTCTTCCCCCACTAAGGTTTCTAACCTTTTGTAAAGACTATCAAGATTATTTTGGAGGTCTAATATTTTAAAATGAAGCCTTCTAATTCTAAGACCCAAAATCCTCCTAAGGTAACTGTGCTGGATCTTTTCTGCTGTGTGGCCTGCTTCTAGTGCCTTTTGCTTCATGCATTTGGGAATAACATTGTTTTGTTTGCATCTTAGGTTAAATCTTAAGTGGTTTCTAAAGTTAGCTATCTTTTTAGCACTCCTTTCCAGCTTACGTACCAGTGCCAGGGCATCATGCCCACAGTTGGTCACAATGTTTCTGTGTAGGCTCTCAGTTGTCCAGGTGGTTTCCATAGTAGAGAAGCTTGAATCTTCGACTGGACTGGGTTGCTTGACGTGAGGACGTTTCACTTCAAATCACAGAAGCTTCCTCAGCTAAAATTCTTGCTCTGGTAGTTTCAAGCGAAGATTCAAGCTTCTCTACTATGGAAACCACCTGGACAACTGAGAGCCTACACAGAAAGATGTCATTTTCCAAAATCAGGACGCTTTATGTGGATACGTTTTCGCAGGCTGTGATGATGAATCCGAGTGAAACAAACAGGTGAGATTAAGACTTTATATTTACTTTGTGTGTGAATGGTTTTAATATTTATAACAGTCTAAAATGTTCACATGAGGACTGCAGCTTTCAATTTTTCAGCCAATCAGTGTCAACAATCGCATAACTTACGTACAACTATGGCCTGCGTATGGGGGACGTACCAGACATACACTGGCATAGGTTGACCATATTGTGCATGCCCAAAATTTTCCTACGTACTCACCATATTATGACATATATCATCGTGCTTCAACATGCTCTTAACTTATACAAAACGTACCCATACCCTGTACGTATGCCAGCATATGCCAGCATTTTTAATACAGTTGGCATATGCTGGGTAAATTGTCAAGGTGTGACAGCGATGTTAGGGAGTAAAAAAAAATACATTACCAACATACAAGGTCTGTTAGAAAAGTATTGGACCTTTTTATTTTTTGCAAAAACCTGATGGATTTGAATCATATGTGCTTGCATGAGCAAACCTTGAACCTTCGTGCGCATGCTGTCAATTGCATCATTTTCTGGTAAGCAGCTTTTGTGTGAGGACATGTGTTGTGCTCTCGGTGGATTTTCATTGCAAGGAAAAAGACGGAACGACTGGAGCAGCGCCGCATCAAATTTTGCCAGAAACTGGACGACAGCCAGGTGGAAACCATTCGGATGATTCAGACGGCTTTCAGTGACTTTTCAGTCGTGTGACTATCCAAGAAATTGTGGAAGAGGTGGGCATGTCACAACATGTCCTGAGAGACTTCAACACGAAGGCGCTTTTGCTCCGCCTTCAGCAGCAGCATGAATTTCATCGCCACTCTTTTCATGGCCAAATCTTCTGTCACAGTGGAATGTACCGAAAAAGTGCTGATGTCCACCTCTTCCACAATTTCTCGGACTGTCACACGACAGTCCCGCATCACCACAGTGTTCACTTTGGAAATGATCTGGTCATTTCAGCATGTTGGTGGCTGCCCAGACCGTGGCTCGCTCTCCACCATTGTGCGGATGTCTTTAAACCGGTTGTACCGCTCCTTAATCTGTGTGATGCCCATAGGATCGTCACCGAAAGCCGTCTGAATCATCCGAATGGTTTCCACCTGGCTGTCGCCCAGTTTCTGGCAAAATTTGATGCAGTAGCGCTGCTCCAGTCGTTCCGCCATTTTCCCTTGTAAGGAAAAGCCGCCGAGCGCACTGCACGTCCTCACACAAAGGCTGCTTACCAGAAAATGACGCAATCGACAGGCGTGAAAAAGTTCACGCATGCGCACGAAGGTTCAGGCAAAAGGTTTCATATCAACATAAATGACACTAATACTAACATGTTTATTATAGGTTCATACCAAATGATGTATCATTCAAGCTTTAAATATGCAGTGGTCCAAAGATTTGACCTTGGACCATGATCTGTACTTTAAACTGATTTTTTTTCCTCAAAATCAAATCACCTTGTACAAATTGGATTGCATCTCTTTGAATTATGTGCTTTATTGGAATGTATTCAGCTTTTGTTAACTGCCATGCCATACAATTCTCTTTTACATTCCTTTCACACAGTGACAAGCAGAGGATGAAAAATTCAAGCAAGAAAACTTCCATTAATATACTGTACAGACAAAACAGACTCCATTACTGATGTTCCTGCTGTATTCACATCAATCTTTAAAAATTTGATGACAGTTTTAAAGTGTGTACTGTTGGAGTATTGATTAAAATTACTTATTCAAACTTGTTGACACATAGCTGCATTTATTTACAGCAAGTACTTGCACATTTTTGACAACTGCTTTACTAGGGATCCTACTCTGTGCAGGAATAGATGGCATTCTCAAAGCTCTGTTTCCCATGCAACATCTAAGACA
The DNA here is from genome assembly GCF_902500255.1 of Thalassophryne amazonica. Classification (NCBI taxonomy): domain Eukaryota; kingdom Metazoa; phylum Chordata; class Actinopteri; order Batrachoidiformes; family Batrachoididae; genus Thalassophryne; species Thalassophryne amazonica. The sequence goes on along the minus strand of NC_047104.1, from coordinate 98,779,994 downwards.
CAATTTTCACTATAATACCAAAAACTGCTCTGTGTGCTGCTTCATTTGAATAAAACTCACGTTTGTATCTCTCCTCACACGTCTGTGCTGTGCACCGTGCATTGGCACAAAAGTACCATATGCACAAAACTTGTTTTAGTGCCACAATGTTACCAATTAGTAGTAGCAGTGCCTGCATTTGTCATTGTGCCTCCATGAAAACAGTGCTCATAATCACCTCAGTATGTTTGTGAAATCCACGTGTGAAACCTTTATTTTCATAACAAACAAAGTGGGAAATAATCAAAGGGACTAGTTCTGTGGGAGACTGTGCACCTCTTTATAAAGAATTAAAGTAAAGCTGAAAGCATATTTGTACAACTACTATAAAGTGTCTGTGGTCATGCAAACTTCTGCTATCTCAAGAGGCTGTTTGTTCAGGTGTGAAAAATGCCACAAACTTTAAGGACCCCGTCTTGATGTTCTACAATGCAAGGTCTATAGTGCATAGGGCAAGTGCATTTTGGGTGTGTCCAAGTCCACTTTGATAACAGGGCCCATCATCCATCCATCCATCCATCCATCCATCCATCCATCCATCCATCCATTTTCTTCCGCTTTATCCGGAGTCGGGTCGCGGAGACAGCAGCGCAAGCAAAGCCGCCCAGACCTCCCAATTCACACACACCTCCCCCAGCTCCTCCGGGGGAACCCCAAGGCGTTCCCAAGCCAGCCGAGAGATGTAGTCCCTCCAGCGTGTCCTGGGTCTCTGAGCACAAAATAAACTGCAGTATGCAAAGGTATTTCGTCCATTAATCATGGGTGTGTTTGGGGCATAGAAAGAATTATGCCTATGGATGTAATATTCCACCAAGATGAATTGGAAATCGGTTTTAAAGTAAAAGACACATCTTCATCAACACATGGACCCCTGGATGAATCTCTAGACACTGTGAGCTAATCAATGGGCTGATTTTAGCATGATGAATTGGTTAAGGTGTTATGCTGCTCCTCCATGTCGTCAAACTCTCGTAAACCTTCAAAGGTCAGCATGAGACTCTCTGAGGTTCAGAATGGAATGTTTAATTCCCTTTTTTACTCCTGCACTGCTCTGGGGATAAAAACCTCTTCTGTTTCTGGCTGACACCAAATAGCTCACAAGACAATGACGCACAATGGACTTGAATCGTAATAAAATAAAGAAAATTGAAAAGTCCAAACATCAAGCATCCCAGATGAATATCAGCACATGGAAATGCATGCTATGATTTAAAAGAAGAAGAAAAAGCTAAAAACAGCTGGCTTCTTCTTTTGCACTTTCTGCTACTATATCTGTTGCTGCTCCACTGGTGAACAAAAGGGGAGCAGAGGGCGCGCCAAAAAAAAAAAAAAAAAACCTGACAAAGGTCGCTGGTTTTTCATGAAATATGTATTTGATGGTCAGCAATATCATTTTTGGCTTTTTCTAATTTATCATAGAAAATGTCTACATTAAGCAAATAATTGTATTGGATTGCACTACATTACACTGAACCAAATAGTACAGCAGATAAGTGAAAAATCCTTTATTTAGTGAAACAAGTACCAAATTTTGTATGGACAGTTCTCTGGGGTTACTTTTTAAAACAGCCATTAACCACTCAAAACTTCAAAATGGCCACCATTTCTGATGCAGAAATGCCCATTTTTGCATCCAATTTGATACACACTGACCAATCTGATTAATTGAAATGGAAAACTGTGTGATTTTGGACATAAAAACAAGACTTATGTACAATTCTTGTGACCTTTATAAGTCTTTTTGGACCATTTTAGTATTTTTAAGCAAAAACTGTGTATAACATTAGCCAAGAGAAGTAACAGTATTATGCTTATTCCTCACTTCTGCAGCTGCACAAAGTTGTGCATGGGAGACTAAAACAGTAACACTGGCACTTACCACAGCATTCATTCTTGCAGTCACACTTTGTCAGATGGTTTACATGATTTGTCACTGGTCACCTTACTTCTTCCAAGTACCTGGAGGCATACTGTACTAGCGGAGCAGATATGTGGATGAATCGTGTTTTTGATGATAATTTCAATTCAATTTATTTTCATTTATATAGTGCCAAATCACAACAGAGTTGCCTCAAAGCGCTTCACACAGGCAAGGTCTAACCTTACCAACCCCCAGAGCAACAGTGGTAAGGAAAAACTCCCTCTGAGGAAGAAACCTCAAGCAGACCAGACTCAAAGGGGTGACCCTCTGCTTGGGCCATACAAACATAAATTACAGAACAATTCATGGACAAATATACAAGAAATGCTATTGGTGCACAGGACAGGAGGATCGCCAACACAAATACAACTCCCATCTCTGGATGGAGCTGCACCTTAAACAGAGAGAAAAAAAAAACAGAATCAGGCATCAGAAAGACAAAAAATACTGTATAATTCGCCAGCATTAAACAACAAGAAAAACAGAAAAATACTAAGGTGATCGCTGGCCACTAGCCCTAAACTTCACTAAAAGACCCAGACTTCAGGTAAAGTTGAGGCCGCAGCATGCTTCAATTACTAATAAATGAATTAAAAGAGTAAAAAGCGTAAAACAAAACTGTACCAGTATGCTAGCCATATGAAAGGGAAAATAAATGCGTCTTAAGTCTGGACTTGAAAATCTCCACAGAATCTGACTGTTTTATTGACGCAGGGAGATCATTCCACAGAACAGGGGCACGATAAGAGAAAGCTCTGTGACCTGCAGACTTCTTATTCACCTTAGGGACACAAAGTAGTCCTGCACCCTGAGAACGTAATGCCCAGGCCGGTACGTAAGGTTTAATTAGGTCAGCTAGGTAAGGAGGTGCCAGTCTATGAATAATTTTATAGGTTAGTAGCAGAACCTTAAAATCTGATCTCACTGGGACAGGAAGCCAGTGAAGGGATGCCAAAATGGGTGTAATGTGGTTGTACTTTCTGCTTCGTGTCAAAAGTCTGGCTGCAGCATTTTGAACCAATTGGAGACCCCTAATGCTAGACTGCGGTAAACCAGAAAATAGAACATTGCAGTAGTCCAATCTAGAAGAGATAAATGCATGGATCAGGATCTCAGCATCAGCCATAGACAGGATGGGACGAATCTTCGCTATATTTCGCAGGTGGAAGAAAGCAGTCCCAGTAATATTTCTAATGTGGAGGCCAAAGGACAACGAAGGATCAAAAATTACCCCAAGGTTCCTCACTTTGTCAGTGTGATGTATGACACCCGAGCCGAACTGAGTGTTAACTGGTCAAATTGATGCAGATGTCTCACTGGTCCAAGAACCATCATTTCAGTCTTATCAGTGTTTAATAGTAGGAAGTTTCTAGACATCCAACTTCTCATTGCTGCAAGGCAATCTTCTAAGGACTTTATGTGAACAAGATTACCAGCAGTTATCGGCATGTATAACTGAGTATCATCTGCATAGCAGTGAAAGGTAATCCCAAGGGGTGCTATATAAAGGGAGAAAAGCAGGGGGCCTAAGACAGACCCCTGTAGAACCCCAAATTTCATGTCACTAAGGTTATAGGTAGTGTTACTGTACAAAGCACAGTGAGAACGACTGGTCAAGTATGACGTCAGCCATGCAAGGGCACTACCAGTAACCCCAAAATGATTTTCCAGCCTATCAAGTAGAATATGATGATCCACTGTATCAAATGCAGCACTGAGATCTCAATCAATCAATCAATCAATTTTTTTATATAGCGCCAAATCACAACAAACAGTTGCCCCAAGGCGCTTTATATTGTAAGGCAAGGCCTTACAATAATTATGTAAAACCCCAACGGTCAAAACGACCCCCTGTGAGCAAGCACTTGGCTACAGTGGGAAGGAAAAACTCCCTTTTAACAGGAAGAAACCTCCAGCAGAACCAGGCTCAGGGAGGGGCAGTCTTCTGCTGGGACTGGTTGGGGCTGAGGGAGAGAACCAGGAAAAAGACATGCTGTGGAGGGGAGCAGAGATCGATCACTAATGATTAAATGCAGAGTGGTGCATACAGAGCAAAAAGAGAAAGAAACAGTGCATCATGGGAACCCCCCAGCAGTCTACGTCTATAGCAGCATAACTAAGGGATGGTTCAGGGTCACCTGATCCAGCCCTAACTATAAGCTTTAGCAAAAAGGAAAGTTTTAAGCCTAATCTTAAAAGTAGAGAGGGTGTCTGTCTCCCTGATCTGAATTGGGAGCTGGTTCCACAGGAGAGGAGCCTGAAAGCTGAAGGCTCTGCCTCCCATTCTACTCTTACAAACCCTAGGAACTACAAGTAAGCCTGCAGTCTGAGAGCGAAGTGCTCTATTGGGGTGATATGGTACTACGAGGTCCCTAAGATAAGATGGGACCTGATTATTCAAAACCTTATAAGTAAGAAGAAGAATTTTAAATTCTATTCTAGAATTAACAGGAAGCCAATGAAGAGAGGCCAATATGGGTGAGATATGCTCTCTCCTTCTAGTCCCCGTCAGTACTCTAGCTGCAGCATTTTGAATTAACTGAAGGCTTTTTAGGGAACTTTTAGGACAACCTGATAATAATAAATTACAATAGTCCAGCCTAGAGGAAATAAATGCATGAATTAGTTTTTCAGCATCACTCTGAGACAAGACCTTTCTGATTTTAGAGATATTGCGTAAATGCAAAAAAGCAGTCCTACATATTTGTTTAATATGCGCTTTGAATGACATATCCTGATCAAAAATGACTCCAAGATTTCTCACAGTATTACTAGAGGTCAGGGTAATGCCATCCAGAGTAAGGATCTGGTTAGACACCATGTTTCTAAGATTTGTGGGGCCAAGTACAATAACTTCAGTTTTATCTGAGTTTAAAAGCAGGAAATTAGAGGTCATCCATGTCTTTATGTCTGTAAGACAATCCTGCAGTTTAGCTCATTGGTGTGTGTCCTCTGGCTTCATGGATAGATAAAGCTGGGTATCATCTGCGTAACAATGAAAATTTAAGCAATACCGTCTAATAATACTACCTAAGGGAAGCATGTATAAAGTGAATAAAATTGTTCCTAGCACAGAACCTTGTGGAACTCCATAATTAACTTTAGTCTGTGAAGAAGATTCCCCATTTACATGAACAAATTGTAATCTATTAGACAAATATGATTCAAACCACCGCAGCGCAGTGCCTTTAATACCTATGGCATGCTCTAATCTCTGTAATAAAATTTTATGGTCAACAGTATCAAAAGCAGCACTGAGGTCTAACAGAACAAGCACAGAGATGAGTCCACTGTCCGAGGCCATAAGAAGATCATTTGTAACCTCACTAATGCTGTTTCTGTACTATGATGAATTCTAAAACCTGACTGAAACTCTTCAAATAGACCATTCCTCTGCAGATGATCAGTTAGCTGTTTTACAACTACCCTTTCAAGAATTTTTGAGAGAAAAGGAAGGTTGGAGATTGGCCTATAATTAGCTAAGATAGCTGGGTCAAGTGATGGCTTTTTAAGTAATGGTTTAATTACTGCCACCTTAAAAGCCTGTGGTACATAGCCAACTAACAAAGATAGATTGATCATATTTAAGATCGAAGCATTAAATAATGGTAGGGCTTCCTTGAGCAGCCTGGTAGGAATGGGGTCTAATAAACATGTTGATGGTTTGGATGAAGTAACTAATGAAAATAACTCAGACAGAACAATCAGAGAGAAAGAGTCTAACCAAATACCGGCATCACTGAAAGCAGCCAAAGATAATGATACATCTTTGGGATGGTTATGAGTAATTTTTTCTCTAATAGTTAAAATTTTGTTAGCAAAGAAAGTCATGAAGTCATTACTAGTTAAAGTTAATGGAATACTCAGCTCAATAGAGCTCTGACTCTTAGTCAGCCTGGCTACAGTGCTGAAAAGAAACCTGGGGTTGTTCTTATTTTCTTTAATTAGTGATGAGTAGAAAGATGTCCTAGCTTTACGGAGGGCTTTTTTATAGAGCAACAGACTCTTTTTCCAGGCTAAGCGAAGATCTTCTAAATTAGTGAGACGCCATTTCCTCTCCAACTTACGGGTTATCTGCTTTAAGCTACGAGTTTGTGAGTTATACCACGGAGTCAGGCACTTCTGATTTAAAGCTCTCTTTTTCAGAGGAGCTACAGCATCCAAAGTTGTCTTCAATGAGGATGTAAAACTATTGACGAGATACTCTATCTCACTTACAGAGTTTAGGTAGCTACTCTGCACTGTGTTGGTATATGGCATTAGAGAACATAAAGAAGGAATCATATCCTTAAACCTAGTTACAGCGCTTTCTGAAAGACTTCTAGTGTAATGAAACTTATTCCCCACTGCTGGGTAGTCCATCAGAGTAAATGTAAATGTTATTAAGAAATGATCAGACAGAAGGGAGTTTTCAGGGAATACTGTTAAGTCTTCTATTTCCATACCATAAGTCAGAACAAGATCTAAGATATGATTAAAGTGGTGGGTGGACTCATTTACTTTTTGAGCAAAGCCAATAGAGTCTAATAATAGATTAAATGCAGTGTTGAGGCTGTCATTCTCAGCATCTGTGTGGATGTTAAAATCGCCCACTATAATTATCTTATCTGAGCTAAGCACTAAGTCAGACAAAAGGTCTGAAAATTCACAGAGAAACTCACAGTAACGACCAGGTGGACGATAGATAATAACAAATAAAACTGGTTTTTGGGACTTCCAATTTGGATGGACAAGACTAAGAGTCAAGCTTTCAAATGAATTAAAGCTCTGTCTGGGTTTTTGATTAATTAATAAGCTGGAATGGAAGATTGCTGCTAATCCTCCGCCCCGGCCCGTGCTACGAGCATTCTGACAGTTAGTGTGACTCGGGGGTGTTGACTCATTTAAACTAACATATTCATCCTGCTGTAACCAGGTTTCTGTAAGGCAGAATAAATCAATATGTTGATCAGTTATTATATCATTTACCAACAGGGACTTAGAAGAGAGAGACCTAATGTTTAATAGACCACATTTAATTGTTTTAGTCTGTGGTGCAGTTGAAGGTGCTATATTATTTTTTCTTTTTGAATTTTTATGCTTAAATAGATTTTTGCTGGTTATTGGTGGTCTGGGAGCAGGCACCGTCTTTACAGGGATGGGGTAATGAGGGGATGGCAGGGGGAGAGAAGCTGCAGAGACAGTTTTAAACAGTTTTGTTGGTATAGAATCAAAGAAACAGGTTGTGCTTTTTGTTAACATTACAAGTTTTGTCAGCATGCCTAGTGATATACAATCAAATTCTTTAAATCTAGGTAATACCTCAGTAATGGTGCCCACCTCAATAGCAGGGTGTAATGGCTGGGTTAAGGCATGTCGGGATATGTTTAACCTGATGTCTTATATTTTCTTCCCAAAGTAATCTAGAAAATCTTCTGCTGTAAAAGGAAAGCGACATACAGGTGGTTGTCCATGCAAAAGTGTTACCACCGTGTCGAACAAGTACTTTGAGTTATGTGTTATGTGTCGGACGCAGTCGGAGTACCGACCAGCGTTTGAAGTACGACCCAGCATAAAGGAAACAGAGCACGGTTCAAAGGATAACAGAATTTAATAACATAACAGTGAGTGCTTATTAATAACAAGTGCGCGGTCTGGCGAGGTGGAAGAACCGTGCGCTCCCAGCAGCACAAACGGTCCGGAGCCAGAAAAGTTCGGACCCAAGGACCCCGCCGACACCCCCCAGGTGGCCGCGACCAACCGAGTCTGTGAAAGAAGAAACCATCATGTGAGTCCACCACTCCACACACAGAGAGACCACTCAAAGGTGTACATAAACAGCAAACACTTCCTGGCTTAATCACCAATCAGCTTCCCACCCTGCAGGCATGGAACACCCAGTTCAATTCTCCACTGCAGTGGAAGCTGATTAAACGACTAACATAACAGCTCAATATAATAAGGTGTGAGGGACACCACATTTACTGACTGTACTCATGTTAGTCACAAAACCTAAAATACCTCAGGAAGTGTGCTGACGAGCATGAGACCACACCCCCTCCTCTTTCACAGACCATGGCATCAAACCTGGTATGGTCTCTGCGTCCATGATGATGAGATGGTTCTCCAAACGTCAATCTCACCCGTCTGGTCACAAGGTCGAGTCTCTGGCCAATACACACTGTGTACTCCAGACTTAAATGCAACCATGCCCCAATCCATAAAGATGCACCACAGCTGTGAGTCCTGACGAGCTGCACATGACAAGCTTCAGGTGATCAGGGTGAGGTCCTGATAACTCAGCCACACAGCCACTCAGTCCTGAACGCATGCCACCTGGAAGGAAAACAAAAGACAGAACAGAAGACAGAAACAAAAGGCAGCCAGGCACCCCAGCCATACAACAGCACCCCACCCTCACAGGAAGCCTCCCGGCGACCACACAAACCTGGCCCAGGAAAAGCACTCCCCTCCAGGGACCATGGCTGGAAACAGTATCTGCATTCATCTTCCAACTGAATCTTCATTTAACAGAACTGTTGACGTCTTCACCTCTGACTGCTTCTTTGCCTTTGTTTCTGTCATTCAATTTGCACAGGTGTGGCCAGGAGTTCTTGAACCTGTGCGGTCAGCCTTTGTCCAACCATGTTTAAAGTCTGATTAGTCATAAAACAAAAAAGACAAACACAAACAACCAAACCACCCCCACCCCTCCCCAGAGGACCGTCCCATCAAACCCCGGGAAGAGGAGAAAAGAAAAACACAACCCAAACTTAAGCTTGCAAACAAAAAACGCTAACCCCCCCCCCCCCCCCCCCCGGACATGTAGGACCAACACCCCCCAGAGGACATCCCGCCAGCTCCAGGAGTAATAACCACAGCCGAGGTCCCTCTGGGATCCAAAGTCACCCACGGGGACTCCCAGCGCCTCCCAGAGGACCGTTCCATCAAACCCCAGGAGACGCCCCCCCTCATGACTTAACAGACCCAGCCCCGGCCGTCTATGGCTAGATGGACCCACAGCCCTTTCCCCCCCAGAGGACACCACTGTCACACCCTGAGGGCGGAAACTGGGGGGAAAAAACAAAAGAAAAAAAAAACATACAAACAAAACAACCCCAACCCCACCCCCTCAGCGCAGTGGAAACTGGAAGTACGTCCAGTGTCACCAACCACGACTATACCCCAGAAGTCAACCGGAAGGAGTGGAACAGCGGTAATGGCAGACGGCACAAAACGGCACCACCCCTCCAACTTCCAAACCAGCCACCAGCTGCGGGTATATTCCACTGCCCCAAACCTCAGCTACGCCGATGGCAGACGGCTCAAAGGCGCGCTGAAGCCGGAGGTGGAAAAGGGAATCAACAAAAAAAAAAAAACAACACCCCGAACTCCCCCCCCCCCCCCCCCCCGGGTGCAGAGGTTATCTGGGAAACGCCCAGCATAACCAAACTGCACCACTCCAGCAACGCCGACAACCTACGGCTCACACGGCTGGAGCCAGAGGAGAAGAGAGGGCACAACAAAAACAAACAAAAAAAAATCAAAGAAAAAAGAAAAAACAACCCAATTACCCCCCCCATCACCCCCCAGAGGACCGTCCCATCAAACCCTGGGAGGTGAAACCAAAAGAAACAAAAAGAAAGACTAACAGACCAACACAAGGTCACCTGAGTCCTCTCCATACTCCAGACAGCCTGCAAGGTCACGACCCCAGAACACTAATAGTGTAGAAAATCCCACACAAAAACCAACTCAAAAAACACCCACAAAAAATGAACCAACACAAAACTAATAAGTGACTTATACCGTTAAGCTCAAACAAATGGAACACACCTGTTCCACCTTAAGAGCAATAACGGTAATGTGACTCAGTCACCAACAGGGGGAGCCAAAGTGCTAAAAATAAAAAACCCCTTTGGTAACAGAGAAAACAACTCATGCTGCTTTCCCTGTGCGCAGCTACGTGTAACACACAACCAAAATGTGCTTCAACTAAATTACGCCGGAACTGACACAACGGACGCAGTAGCTATCTTCACTCGGGGAAACGGGGCTACAACTGTAACACAGGAAGCACAGCGACCCGCGGCTTCTCCTGTCTCTCCTGCACTTTTCTGCTCTGGGTGTGAAATGTTTAGTTATTCCTCGGCCTCCTTTAGCAGTAATGGTACTTGTAATAAGTGTAGCTTATTCGTAGCTTTGGAGGCCAGGCTGGGCGAATTGGAGACTCGGCTCCGCACCGTGGAAAATCCTACAGCTAGCCAGGCCCCTGTAGTCGGTGCGGACCAAGGTAGCTTAGCCGCCGTTAGTTTCCCTCTGGCAGATCCTGAGCAGCCGGGAAAGCAGGCCGACTGGGTGACTGTGAGGAGGAAGCGTAGTTCTAAACAGAAGTCCCATGTACACTGCCAACCCGTTCACATTTCTAACCGTTTTTCCCCACTCGACGACACACCCGCCGAGGATCAAACTCTGGTTATTGGCGACTCTGTTTTGAGAAATGTGAAGTTAGCGACACCAGCAACCATAGTCAATTGTCTTCCGGGGGCCAGAGCAGGCGACATTGAAGGAAATTTGAAACTGCTGGCTAAGGCTAAGCGTAAATTTGTAAGATTGTAATTCACGTCGGCAGTAATGACACCCGGTTATGCCAATCGGAGGTCACTAAAATTAATATTGAATCGGTGTGTAACTGTTGTATGGCTGGGGGGCCTGGCTGCCTTTTTGTTTCTGTCTTTTGTTTTTCCTTCCAGGTGGCTTGCATTTGGGACTGAGTGGCTGTGTTGCTGAGGTTATCAGGACCTCACCCTGATCACCTGCAGCTCGTCAGGACTCACAGCTGTGGTGCATCTATATGGATTGGAACATGATGGCATTTAAGACTGGAGTATACAGTGTGTATTTGCCAGAGACTCGACCTTGTGACCAGACGGGTGAGATCGTCGTCTCGGGAGCCATCTCATCATCAGTGGATGCAGAGAACGTCCAGGGTTTGATGCACGGTCTGTGAAAGAGGAGGGGGTGAGGTCTCACGCTCGTCAGCACACTTCCTGAGGTATGTTAGATTTTGTGACTAACATTTATACAGTCAGTAAATGTGGTGTCCCTCACACCTTATTATATTGAGCTGTACGTTAGTCATGTATCGGCTTCCACTGCAGTGGAGTTTTGTGAACTGGATGTTCCATGCCTGCAGGTTGGGAAGCTGATTAGTAATTAAGCCAGGAAGTGTTTGCTGTTTATGTACACCTTTGAGTGGTCTCTCTGTGTGTAGAGTGTGGACTCACATAATGGTTCCTTCTTTCACAGACTCGGTTTGTTGCGGCCACCTGGGGGGTGTCGGCGGGGTCCTTGGGTCCGAACAGCTTCTGGCTCCGGACCGTTAGCGCTGCTGGGAGCGCACCGTATCACCACCATGCCAGACCGCACACTCTTTTGTTGTTTTGTATCACTGTTATGTATTAAATTCAGTTATCCTTTGTACCGTGCTCTGCTTATTTCATACTGGGTCCTTCAAACGCTGGTCGGTTCTCCGAGCTGCGTCTGACACATAACAGTAACTTTGCAAAAACAATGTCAGACTCTGTAGTTTTCTCTGGGCCCCTCCCCAATCGGACCAGGAGTGACATGTTTAGCCGCATGTTCTCCCAGAATTGATGGCTGTCTGAGTGGTGTCCAAAAAATGAGGTGGGCTTCATAGATAATTGGCAGAGCTTCTGGGGAAAACCTGGTCTTGTTAGGACAGACGGCATCCATCCCACTTTGGATGGAGCAGCTTTCATTTCTAGAAATCTGGCCAGTTTTCTTAAATCCTCCAAACCGTGACTATCCAGGGTTGGGACTACACCTCCTACACACCTCTCTGCAGCTTCTCTCCCCCTGCCATCCCCTCATTACCCCATTCCCGTAGAGACGGTGCCTGCTCCCAGACCACCAATAACCAGCAAAAATCTATTTAAGCATAAAAATTCAAAAAGAAAAAATAATATAGCACCGTCAACTGCACCACAGACTAATACAGTTAAATGTGGTCTATTAAACATTAGGTCTCTCTCTTCTAAGTCCCTGTTAGTAAATGATATAATAATTGATCAACATATTGATTTATTCTGCCTTACAGAAACCTGGTTACAGCAGGATGAATATGTTAGTTTAAATGAGTCAACACCCCCGAGTCACACTAACTGCCAGAATGCTCGTAGCACGGGGCAAGACGGAGGATTAGCAGCAATCTTCCATTCCAGCTTATTAATTAATCAAAAACCCAGACAGAGCTTTAATTCATTTGAAAGCTTGACTCTTAGTCTTGTCCATCCAAATTGGAAGTCCCAAAAACCAGTTTTATTTGTTATTATCTATCGTCCACCTGGTCGTTACTGTGAGTTTCTCTGTGAATTTTCAGACCTTTTGTCTGACTTAGTGCTTAGCTAAGATAAGATAATTATAGTGGGCGATTTTAACATCCACACAGATGCTGAGAATGACAGCCTCAACACTGCATTTAATCTATTATTAGACTCAACTGGCTTTGCTCAAAATGTAAATGAGTCCACCCACCACTTTAATCATATCTTAGATCTTGTTCTGACTTATGGTATGGAAATTGAAGAAAACTCCCTTCTGTCTGATCATTTCTTAATAACATTTCCATTTACTCTGATGGACTACCCAGCAGTGGGGAATAAGTTTCATTACACTAGAAGTCTTTCAGAAAGCGCTGTAACTAGGTTTAAGGATATGATTCCTTCTTTATGTTCTCTAATGCCATATACCAACACAGTGCAGAGTAGCTACCTAAACTCTGTAAGTGAGATAGAGTATCTCTTTAATAGTTTTACATCCTCGTTGAAGACAACTTTGGATGCTGTAGCTCCTCTGAAAAAGAGAGCTTTAAATCAGAAGTGCCTGACTCCGTGGTATAACTCACAAACTCGCAGCTTAAAGCAGATAACCCGTAAGTTGGAGAGGAAATGGCGTCTCACTAATTTAGAAGATCTTCACTTAGCCTGGAAAAAGAGTCTGTTGCTCTATAAAAAAAAGCCCTCCGTAAAGCTAGGACATCTTACTACTCATCACTAATTGAAGAAAATAAGAACAACCCCAAGTTTCTTTTCAGCACTGTATGACTTTGACCTTGCCTTACAATATAAAGCGCCTTGGGACAACTGTTTGTTGTGATTTGGCGCTATATAAATAAAATTGATTGATTGATTGATTGATTGTCTCACAATTCACTATGCTATCAATCAATCAATCAATCAATTTTTTTATATAGCGCCAAATCACAACAAACAGTTGCCCCAAGGCGCTTTATATTGTAAGGTAAGGCCATACAATAATTATGTAAAACCCCAACAGTCAAAACGACCCCCTGTGAGCAAGCACTTGGCTACAGTGGGAAGGAAAAACTCCCTTTTAACAGGAAGAAACCTCCAGCAGAACCAGGCTCAGGGAGGGGCAGTCTTCTGCTGGGACTGGTTGGGGCTGAGGGAGAGAACCAGGAAAAAGACATGCTGTGGAGGGGAGCAGAGATCGATCACTAATGATTAAATGCAGAGTGGTGCATACAGAGCAAAAAGAGAAAGAAACAATCCATCATGGGAACCCCCCAGCAGTCTACGTCTATAGCAGCATAACTAAGGGATGGTTCAGGGTCACCTGATCCAGCCCTAACTATAAGCTTTAGCAAAAAGGAAAGTTTTAAGCCTAATCTTAAAAGTAGAGAGGGTGTCTGTCTCCCTGATCTGAATTGGGAGCTGGTTCCACAGGAGAGGAGCCTGAAAGCTGAAGGCTCTGCCTCCCATTCTACTCTTACAAACCCTAGGAACTACAAGTAAGCCTGCAGTCTGAGAGCGAAGCGCTCTATTGGGGTGATATGGTACTACGAGGTCCCTAAGATAAGATGGGACCTGATTATTCAAAACCTTATAAGTAAGAAGAAGAATTTTAAATTCTATTCTAGAATTAACAGGAAGCCAATGAAGAGAGGCCAATATGGGTGAGATATGCTCTCTCCTTCTAGTCCCCGTCAGTACTCTAGCTGCAGCATTTTGAATTAACTGAAGGCTTTTTAGGGAACTTTTAGGACAACCTGATAATAATGAATTACAATAGTCCAGCCTAGAGGAAATAAATGCATGAATTAGTTTTTCAGCATCACTCTGAGACAAGACCTTTCTGATTTTAGAGATATTGCGTAAATGAAAAAAAGCAGTCCTACATATTTGTTTAATATGCGCTTTGAATGACATATCCTGATCAAAAATGACTCCAAGATTTCTCACAGTATTACTAGAGCTCAGGGTAATGCCATCCAGAGTAAGGATCTGGTTAGACACCATGTTTCTAAGATTTGTGGGGCCAAGTACAATAACTTCAGTTTTATCTGAGTTTAAAAGCAGGAAATTAGAGGTCATCCATGTCTTTATCAATCAATCAATCAATCAATCAATCAATTTTTTTTATATAGCGCCAAATCACAACAAACAGTTGCCCCAAGGCGCTTTATATTGTAAGGCAAGGCCATACAATAATTATGTAAAACCCCAACGGTCAAAACGACCCCCTGTGAGCAAGCACTTGGCTACAGTGGGAAGGAAAATCTCCCTTTTAACAGGAAGAAACCTCCAGCAGACCCAGGCTCAGGGAGGGGCAGTCTTCTGCTGGGACTGGTTTATGTCTGTAAGACAATCCTGCAGTTTAGCTAATTGGTGTGTGTCCTCTGGCTTCATGGATAGATAAAGCTGGGTATCATCTGCGTAACAATGAAAATTTAAGCAATACCGTCTAATAATACTGCCTAAGGGAAGCATGTATAAAGTGAATAAAATTGGTCTTAGCACAGAACCTTGTGGAACTCCATAATTAACTTTAGTCTGTGAAGAAGATTCCCCATTTACATGAACAAATTGTAATCTATTAGACAAATATGATTCAAACCACCGCAACGCAGTGCCTTTAATACCTATGGCATGCTCTAATCTCTGTAATAAAATTTTATGGTCAACAGTATCAAAAGCTGTATGCTACTTAAAGAACAGTGTGTACTAGCTCTAGCACCACTCCTGCATTAGCTGAAACCACAAGGAAGGTATGTCAGCCGCCAGCACAGTCACGTGGAAGAGTACAGTTAAGGCCCCCTGACACTTGCATGACTTTGATCTGTGCAATTGCACGCACTCTGCCATGTAGGAGCGTAAACTCATCTCAAACTTGCTGTAAACCATTGTAAACTGTGGGTGGCTTCGTGCAAATGTGCAAACAATATTTTGAAATGTTCAAAATCTTCATCACACATTAATAACGTGAACTTCACGTGAACATTGCACACAGCGCAGCTCATCTGAACGATTATAACAAGATGTTAAATCTATAATAAACATAATTTTACAGCTACTCGCAAGAAGGAAAGAACATGCAACTGTTTGACCAAGCCATTACAATATAAATATTACAAATACCTTTTAGACGGTTCCAATTAACAATAGTGAGAGAGAGAAAAGAAGGTCCATGTTATGTGTCGGACGCAGCTCGGAGAACCGACCAGCGTTTGAAGGACCCAGTATGAAATAAGCAGAGCACGGTACAAAGGCTAACTGAATTTAATACATAACAGTGATAATAAAGAAAGGTGCGGTCTGGCGTGGTGCGCTCCCAGCAGCGCTAACGGTCCGGAGCCAGAAGCTGTTTCGGACCCAAGGACCCCGCCGACACCCCCCAGGTGGCCGCAACAACCGAGTCTGTGAAAGAAGGAACCATTATGTGAGTCCACACTCTACACACAGAACACTTAAAGGTGTACAAACAGCAAACACTTCCTGGCTTGATTGCTGATCAGCTTCCAACCTGCAGGCATGGAACATCCAGTTCACAAAACTCCACCGCAGTGGAAGCTGATACATGACTAACAAACAGCTCAATACAATAAGGTGTGAGGGACACCACATTTACTGACTGTATAACTGTTAGTCACAAAATCTAACGTACCTCAGGAAGTGTGCTGACGAGCGTGAGACCTCACCCCCTCCTCTTTCACAGACTGTGCATCAAACCTGGACGTTTCTCAGCATCCGCTGCTGATGAGATGGCTCCCGAGACGACGATCTCACCCGTCTGGTCACAAGGTCGAGTCTCTGGCAAATACACACTGTGCACTCCAGTCTTAAATGCCAACATGCTCCAATCCATCCAGATGCACCTCAGCTGTGAGTCCTGACGAGTCGCAGGTGATCAGGGTGAGGTCCTGACAGCCTCAGCAACACAGCCACTCAGTCCCAAATGCACGCCACCTGGGAGGAAAACAAAAAGACAAACAAACCGGCAGCCAGGCCCCCCCAGCCATATAACAGTCCAGCTGCAACAGTCCTCTGTGATTCCAGAAGCAATTAGAGGTGTTTTCAACAGCCATCTCTGACAGAAAATGATTCATCCACCATGAAATAATTATTTTATATAAGCAGCGTCCAGCGCACTAAAGTGCAACATCCAGCAGAACAAAGCACAGCATCCAGTTGGGAACACAGCAAGTGGGATTGTCAGTATGAAGTTCGTGCAAGTGCGGGGATCAAAGTCATGCAAGTGTCAGGGCACCTTTATCTGCAACAGGCCAGTCAAGTTCAGCTAAAAGCATACAAATGTACGTACAGATTAGTCCCAAAAATTGAGATTGGCATCGGACCCAAACCAACTGAATAACAATGTTTTGACCAATGAAATAACATTTTAAAATCTGTTTGAAATATGCTGCGTATGTACTTACAGCCCTTTAATAAATGCCTTGCTACTCAGATAGATTGCTGATGTTAGCCAAATATACAGTATTAGCTAGCTAGCTTGCTTAATAATGAGGATTAATAAACGTAGTTCTCGTTTAAATGCATTTAATTAAAAACTTTCACATGTTCATTGTTGAGTATTGAGAAAAACTACTCATACATTTCTTGCAGCAATCAAGTCTTACTGCGGAGAACAGTGGGTGACCAAAAGCTGCTACAGGTCAGACTATTTTTAGAGCTCCCTCTACTGGAGGGAACTCTAAAACAGCAAATGAAACATTGAGAAGTAGGGCACTGTGTTGTACTCTCATTAGTCACAATTTGAAAACATGTACGAGGTCTGTTAGAAAACTATCCCACCTTTTTATTTTTTGCAAAAACTATATGGATTTGAATCATGTGTGATTGCATCAGCCAAGCTGTAACAGTGGAATGTGCCGTTCATTTCCAAAGTAAACACTTTGTTGATCCGGGATGTCGTCTGACTACCACAGAAATGGCAGAAGAATTTGACATCAGCACTTTTTCGGCACTTTTTCGGCAATAATTTCCTTTGGGATAAATAAAGTTGATCTTGTTCTTATTCTATTTCCTCCTTCATTCTGTGGGATGGAGGTGTGGCTTAAACTGACTGCAGGGAGAGGAGGGGCGATGGAAAGGAGAGGAGGAGGGGGAGATTGGAAGGTTCATGTTCTGTCCATCCAACGTTAATTTGTTTTTAGCATTTTAAACATTATTTATGAGCAATACCTAACATTAAATGGCATGAAATACAAAATAAAATAAAATATCAAAATATGATATTTGCACTGTATTTATTTAAATTGCCATAAGTTGTGGCTCTTGGGCTAAGAGGGCCGTACTTGTGGGTGTGGGGAGCGCACAGCTTGGGACTCCGGCGAGGGCGGTCACATCTCCTCCCCTCTCCTCTATCTCTGCTCCAACCTTCAAAGTCCCTACTTCACCAGGCTGTGAATTCTTCAAACTATATTGGATTAATCATGGAATTGATCAGCTGGTCTCTGAACGCTATTGACAGCATTTTTTCTACAAGAAGATCAAGGCCAGGGGACCCTGTGTGCCCAGATGGAGCTTACTCTGCACGCTATGTTCTCGACGCCTGGGAGACTTGGCGAGTCGCATGCTTTCCGCCTTTCTCTGTGGAGGACGTCGAGGATTTATTCATATTTGGATTCATAGTAGGAGGGCTGGTACTTATTGGCGTATGTGCTGCCCTGATCTACCAGAAGACTGGCAAGACAGCTGCCGCCAAAACCACGACCCCTCGCTTGTCTGTCATGATTAATGAGTTGGGCAAGGTGATGCATTCGCAGACTGCGTTAACCCTTGAACTCAGACGCAAATTGGATAACATCTCGGAGCAAATGCGTGCCTTGCAGGTGAAGATTTCAGAGGCTGGGGAATTGGTTTGTTCATGTGAAGCTGGAAAAGTGTCTTTCACTGCTCAACCACAAACACGGCAGGCTTATCAGCCTGTCAAGGATAAAATGCCCAATGTTTTTCCTCCAGAAGAATTTCTACGGCCTTGGGAAGATTGGCTGCCTCCTTATCTTTCTTACTCCAGTACACAAGGACAGACAGACTCACACATGGACAAAGACTGAAGCATGCTCCACTTTCCCTTTTACCTCACCTCCTGCCCCCATCACACACCCCATCCCGGCCACCGCTCACGCCACTCCTTTCCCCTCTGGGGGCTGTGCGGTTTTAGCTGCGGCAGGTCTCCGTTCCCCCCAAGCTAACAGCGGCGCGACTCCAGTTGCAGCGGCTACCACACTCACATCGCCTCAATTTGGAAAACGGACTGTTTCAATTTTAGTGCACATAAACAATGTCAAATGTATATGTGTTGTCTTAATTCTGATGTGTGCCATTATTATGGCAGACAAGTAATAATCCATCCATCCATCAATTTTCTTCTGCTTTATCCAGAGTCGGGTCTGAACAAGTAATAATTGTTGATTAATTGCCGTTTGTCTGTGGAAATGTGAGTGTGGACGTAATCTCATTGTTGTTGCACTTATAATGACAATGACAATAAATCTCACTCATCCATCATCCATCCATCCATCCAAAGCCCCCCTTGAAGCTGAAGGTTTTTAGCCATGCTAATGCTCCCCAGAAGCATTTGCGACAAAAAAGTCTGAAGGACCTAAATGACATTGTGAGATGCTGAAGAGCTTTGCTTGTTCACGTCCGCAACATATACATATTAATAATAACAACAATAATAATAATTTTTTATAAATTTGTTATTTAGCAACAGCAGTCCTATCACACAACCTTAGCAAATAACAAATATGTCAACTGGGATTATAGATGGCAAGATTATACATGGCTCTCCATAAAGCTTTTAAAGCATTTTAGTGACAGTATCAAAGCACTAGTTAACACAAAAATAGCCATTTTTTCTTGTGTGTAAGTGTACTGCATTTGATGAACTTGGTTTTTGTCAGTGTAAAGGTCAAAACCGGCTGCAGTAAGGAAAGGCATTCTTTAGATATGAGGCAATTAAATTAATATCAGAAAGATAAAAACTGACATTGACAAGGAAATCGAAGCAAGAAATAGCAATGAGTTGAATCATATCATAAAAGTAAATTGCTACTTGGTATTCCTTCTTCAGTTCTGTCATAGTTGCCATCATACTTGTCTGAATGATCACATTGTTTTCAATCTCTATATTTTATACAGAGGATTCTGGCCTCAATTAAAAAACTTGATGTCATGCAACTTTCTTCTTCTGAGTTCAGAGGAAAGAATGAGTCACCGACTGTGTAAGTTAGGGCCCCTTCACACATAACACGAATAAATAGGAATCAGGGAGAATCACGGCGAAACAGCCCGAATGAGCGAACCCTGAAAACATTGAGCCGACATTGGGAGGGACACGTCGTCGGGCAGGCGTGATGAAACTGTCGCAGCGAGAACACACACACCCCCATCACACATACAGTGCATGCACCTGGAGCGTGAGGAATCACATTGCGCAGCCGCTCTGGAAACGTGTGGACTGACATCGCACTGCTGATGTGGAGAAAAAACAACAACAACAAAAAAACAGCTGGAACGTGTGGAACTACATTGCGCACTGCTGTGGAGAAACAAAAATAGAAACTACACACCATAAAAACAATGTCCAATATTTAATCCCTCTTATCGAGCGCACAATGCAAATACACAGGAAATTTTGCTGAGTAAAATTTACTCTGCTGGGATAGCATTTAATCCCAGTCTAAATAGAGTTAAATATACTCTATCACAGAGTTACATCAACTAACACGAGGGATGGGTATTGATAAGATTTTATCGATATCGATGCCATTACCGATTCTGCTTATCGATTCCCTTATTGATACCTCTTGTGAATTTTCTGTGTACTAAAAGTAGGCTTTACAGGTTTTCTATGTCAACAACATTTTATTGAGTCTTAAGTAAATAAATATGAAATTGGTCACTGTATCTTTGATCTCTGCACATAAATAAAAATAAACAAAATCTGTAGTTTTGTCAAAAGCATTTCCTTTCAGACATTTTGGCATGAATGTCTCAGCGCAGGACGTCTCATTTTGGGAGGAAAAAAACGCTTTGATTGCAGTTTGTTTTTATTACAACATTTGGAAAGACGTGTCATTTGATTTAAACGGTGTTTCACTTTGAAGTTATTAATTCCAACTGGACTGTATCATTCTAACTTGACTCGTCAGAGAGCTGCGCAGCATTTGGAGCTGTGTGAACAGAACGGAGGATGATTCTGTTTTTTTTCTCGCAACAAGACAGGAGTCCCAGTTAGTGACTTTAATCTGCACAAAAGTGACTCACAATTGACATATTCAGGGATGAAAGTGGTGAAAAACAAAAAAGCTGTAACCCAAAATTACCCCCGAACACCACACACATGAAAATGTTTGAATTCTAGAAGCTCTGAAATGCAATCTGGGGCTATTCCAGACAATAAACTGCAGTTAGTGCAGCATCCATTTTGTTGAGAAAAACATAACTTTCCTTATTCAAATTTATTCCAGTAGTATTTTGCACTTACTAGGATGCAGCAGTTTTCTCGCTTGGCAGATAGTTCTGGAGGAAATCACTGAAGAAATTAACAAATTGAAAATATGGTTTGACCAAAACAAATTGTCATTAAATTTAAATAAGACAGGGATGTAGTGGAGGTGTAAGAGTCACTAGGTGGAAACACTTATTTTTTCCTGTATTTATTTATTCATGTTCATTGTTATTTGGTTTTATATTTTCTGTTGTGTTTTTAATCAGGTTCTTTTTTCTCTTTCTCTATAATTGTATTGTAGCATTAGTAGTTATTATTACTATTATTGTTGTTGTTGCTATTATTATTATTATTATTAATATAAACAAAAATACATTTAAAAATTATTACAATTTGTAATACATTTGACACTTTTATGACAACAAACGCTGAGCGATTAATTATTATACAGAAAACAAATGCACATTAATGCAAATGCACAAATGCACACAGTTGCATTATTCATTCACTCGCACATTCACACACATTGGTACTGCTAAGCTACTAGTGTAGCCACAGCTGCCCTGGGGCAAACTCATGAAAACGTGGCTGCTATTCTGCGCCTATGGCCCCTCCGACCACCACCTCATTCATACACAGGCAAGGTGGCTTAAGTGTCTTGCCCAAGGACACCATGGCAACATGCAGATTTTTGACTGTTTGGGAGCTGGATTCAAACCACTGACCCTTTGATCACAAGATGGCTTGCCGCCCAAATATACATGGATCATATGTATATGACCCATGGTCACAGATGTACAGTCATGAAATGACATGAATGAAGCAGTGCGCTTTCATTATGTCTCATGTCCAGCCGGGTATATAAATAATTACTACAATCACCAGACACTGATAGGTTAGATATTGGTGTATATCTAGTGTGCAAAACACATGCATGCCACATGTGTTGTGTGGGGGGAGCAGGGGGGTGCAACACACGCGTGATACACATGTACGGCACATGTGTTGAGGGGGGAGCCGACACACTGGCACACCACATGTGTGTTGCTTGACAACTTCACAGTCGTGAGGGCACTTAGAGAAATTCCACAACCAGTTCAAAAGTGGTCACATGCTCACTATTTTCCCGCTGACAGCATGAATGGCCCCACATTTTCTAAGTGCCACAAGCGGTGTTGGATGTTTGTGTGTGTCACCTGGAATTTGGTAAACACCTGCTGTGAGAGGGATCTAATGGGCTGTCACAGGGCACTCTCTGTCTTTCAGCCACGAATAGTTGCAGCGACAGGTGTACGAGGCATTGGAGGTGGCTCTGATTTTTCACGACTGGCATGCAATTCCTCCTTTGCTAGTTGGCTTCAATTGTGTTATGTGTGAAGAGGCCCTTATCAATATCAATGCCATCAGTTATACCCCCGTCACACTAGAACACAAACTGCACAAATGCCGTATGAAGTGACATTCGAACGACATTCGTGCAATTTGTGCTGCATTTGAACTGCACTCTAATGCCTTGTACAACATTCCTACAGCAGTTAGTACATTCCTGTGTCACTTGTGCTGGACAATATCTGAACAGTGGTGGAGTCAGTCGTAGGAGTGAACATTTGAACATCATTCATGCAATTCACTGCAAGTCAGTGCGGCTCAGAGCTGTGCCACACTGCGCACATCTGAATGGGCTGTTACAGTTGCATTACACATCATAAAACAGTTACATCTGTCCCCTATGGAGGACTGACATCGCAACTGTATTACGGAACCATCACAGTATGAATATGATAACTAATTTCATTTGTAATGACACTGGATGGAATCGCCAGCCAGCAGCTGGGCTGGACTGAAAGGGTGAGCAAAAATTTAATTATCCAAATACCTATAATAATCCGCCTTTTGACAGATATGTGTTAGAAATCATTACATATGGATCATTACATATGGATCAGTCACGTAATACAGCAACAGAGTTGGCACCATGGCCGCATCCATGTGACAGTGGGGGCCACCGGCACTTTGTACAGGCAACTTGTGATCACATGGACTCCTACTCCTGTCACTCTGGCCAGGATAACAGCTGATCACAGCACTGCGCGTGCATGTGACTGCTTCATTCAAGGCTACTGAGGGGAGGGCAACTATTTTCAGCTTTCTACTAATTTTTTCCAACCTTTATGCCCATTTTGACATACAAGGAGTTAAAAAAAATATTATCACACATGAGACAGAAGCATTACAGAGTACCTGTCTATCCAGAAGAAGCTCACTGAGTCCTGGTATGAAGGCCACTGGCATGTGTTTCCTCCTGTTGAGAAGTATCTCATCCTCTGGATTTTCTTGAGATTGAACTGCTCTTCTCTTGAGTATGTCCTTCCTATGTTTCATCAGAGTACATTTCTCTCATAGTATCCTGTCATTGGTATTTCTCCTTTTCTCACTAGTAGTAGAGATCCAAATACAACAGCTTTATGTTATCTAAAGTGTACAGCCCACTGGGCATGCTTGGGATTCCCAGGGTGAGAATAAATTCATTCATTTTCAGCTGCTCATCCAGGTCCAGGTCCAGGTTGTGGTGGCAGCAGAGCAAGCAGCTCATTCCTCACTTCCCTATCTTTGGCCAACTCTTCCCGGGGGATCCCAAGACATTCCCAAGCCTTCTGGGAAATATAATCTCTCCAGCGTGTCCTGGGTCTTCCCCGGGGTCTCCTCCCTGTTAGTGCTTGGAAGACCTCTCTAGGGAGATGACCATGGAGCATCCACACCAGATGCCCAAACCACCTCAACTGGCTCCTTTTGATTCAAAGAAATAGCAGCTCTCCTCTAATTCCCTCCCAGATAACCAAGCCTCTCACCCTGTCCAGGAGTGTAAGCCCATACACCTGATGGAGGAATCTCATTTCTGCCGCTTATATCCGCGATCTTATTCTTTCTGTCATTACCCAAAAAGCTCATGAACATAGTTGAGGATAGGAGCATAAATCGACTGATAAATTGAGAGCCTCGCCTTCCTGCTCAACTCCTTCTTTACTACTCAACAAAAATATAAACGCAACACTTTTGGTTTTGCTCCCATTTTGTATGAGATGAACTCAAAGATCTAAAACTTTTTCCACATACACAATATCACCATTTCCCTCAAATATTGTTCACAAACCAGTCTAAATCTGTGATAGTGAGCACTTCTCCTTTGCTGAGATAATCCATCCCACCTCACAGGTGTGCCATATCAAGATGCTGATTAGACACCATGATTAGTGCACAGGTGTGCCTTAGACTGCCCACAATAAAAGGCCACTCTGAAAGGTGCAGTTTTGTTTTATTGGGTGGGGGGGGATACCAGTCAGTATCTGGTGTGACCACCATTTGCCTCATGCAGTGCAACACATCTCCTTCGCATAGAGTTGATCAGGTTGTCAATTGTGGCCTGTGGAATGTTGGTCCACTCCTCTTCAATGGCTGTGCGAAGTTGCTGGATATTAGCAGGAACTGGTACACGCTGTCGTATATGCCGATCCAGAGCATCCCAAACATGCTCAACGGGTGACATGTCCGGTGAGTATGCCGGCCATGCAAGAACTGGGACATTTTCAGCTTCCAAGAATTGTGTACAGATCCTTGCAACATGGGGCTGTGCATTATCCTGCTGAGGTGATGTTCTTGGATGGCACAACAATGGGCCTCAGGATCTCGTCACGGTATCTCTGTGCATTCAAAATGCCATCAATAAAATGCACCTGTGTTCTTCGTCCATAACAGATGCCTGCCCGTACCATAACCCCACCGCCACCATGGGTCACTCGATCCACAACATTGACGTCAGAAAACCGCTCACTCACACAACGCCACACACGCTGTCTGCCATCTGCCCTGGACAGTGTGAACCGGGATTCATCCGTGAAGAGAACACCTCTCCAACGTGCCAAATGCCAGCGAATGTGAGCATTTGCCCACTCAAGTCGGTTACGACGATGAGCTGGAGTCAGGTCGAGACCCACGATGAGGACGACAAGCATGCAGATGAGCTTCCCTGAGACGGTTTCTGACAGTTTGTGCAGAAATTCTTTGGTTATGCAAACCGATTGTTTCAGCAGCTGTCCGAGTGGCTGGTCTCAGACGATCTTGGAGGTGAACATGCTGGATGTGGAGGTCCTGGGCTGGTGTGGTTACACGTGGTCTGCGGTTGTGAGGCTGGTTGGATGTACTGCCAGATTCTCTGAAACGCCTTCGGAGACGGCTTATGGTAGAGAAATGAACATTCAATACATGAGCAACAGCTCTGGTTGACATTCCTGCTGTCAGTATGCCAATTGCACGCTCCCTCAAATCTTGCAACATCTGTGGCATTGTGCTGTGTGATAAAACTGCACCTTTCAGAGTGGCCTTTTATTGTGGGCAGTCTAAGGCACACCTGTGCACTAATCATGGTGTCTAATCAGCATCTTGATATGGCACACCTGTGAGGTGGGATGGATTATCTTAGCAAAGGAGAAGTGCTCACTATCACAGATTTAGACTGGTTTGTGAACAATATTTGAGAGAAATGGTGATATTGTGTATGTGGAAAAAGTTTTAGATCATTGAGTTCATCTCATACAAAATGGGAGCAAAACCAAAAGTGTTGCGTTTATATTTTTGTTGAGTATATGATGGAACAGTAAAATGTCCGTAAAAGTTCAGACACCGCCCCAATCTATTTCCTGCTCCAATTTACCCCCACTCGTGAACAAGACCCCGAGATACTTAACCTCTATTTGGGGCAGTAACTGTCCCCTGATCCAGAGGGGACAATCCACCGTTTTGTGACTGAGGAACATGGTCTCAGATTTGGAGGTGCAGCTGCTTCACACTCAGCCTTAAACATGCTCAGTGTGTGTTGGAGATCACTGCTTGATGAAGCCAACAAACCACATCATCTGCAAACAGCAAAGATGCAACTCTGAGGTCACCAAACTGGACACCCTCCAATCTCTGAGTATGCCTTGAAATCCTGTCCATGAACATTACAAACAGGATTGGTGACAAGTGGCAGCTCTGTCAGAGTCCAACTACCACCAAAAACAGGTCTGATGTACTGCAAAGAAGGCAAGCGCTGCTTTGGCCATATAGAAATTGGACTGCACATTGCAGTGAATCCAGTACCCCATACTCCCTCAGCACCTCCCACAAGATACCGAGAGGGACCCCTGCTCCCCTCCACAGCATGTCTTTTTCCTGGTTCTCTCCCTCAGCCCCAACCAGTCCCAGCAGAAGACTGCCCCTCCCTGAGCCTGGTTCTGCTGGAGGTTTCTTCCTGTTAAAAGGGAGTTTTTCCTTCCCACTGTCGCCAAGTGCTTGCTCACAGGGGGTCGTTTTGACCGTTGGGGTTTTTCCGTAATTATTGTATGGCTTTGCCTTACAATATAAAGCGCCATGGGGCAACTGTTTGTTGTGATTTGGCGCTATATAAATAAAATTGATTTGATTTGATATGCCTTTTCCAAGTCCACAAAACACAAGTAGAGTGGTTGTCATACTCCCAAGACCCCTCCAATATCCTTGTGAGGGTAAAGAGTTTGTCCATGTTCCATGACCAGGACAGAACCCACACTGCTCCTTCTGAATCTGAGGTTTGTCTAAGTCTCCTCTCTAGTACCCTGGCATAGACTTTCCCAGGGAAGCTGAGAAGTGTGAGTCTTCTATAATTGGAACACACTCTCAGGCCCCCTTTTTTAAAGATGGGTAACACCACCCCAGTTTACTATCCCTGACTTCCATGCAACATTGCATAAGCATGTCAGCCATAACAGCCCAGCAACATCCAGAGACTTAAGCAGCTTAGGACAAATCTCGTCCGCCCACAGCGACTTGCCACTGAGGAGTTTTTTGACTACATCGGTGACTTACACTAGGTTGAAGACACCACATTCCTCCAAGTCTTCCATCCATGCCGCCTTGATGGAGGGCATGTCAGTAGGGTTGAGGAGATTCACAAAGTGTTCTTTCCACTGCCTGACAATATTTTCAGTCCAGTTTAGCAGCTCTCCTCCCCTGCTGAGCACAGCATGGGCCAAGAACTGCCTCCCTTTTCTGAGGCGACTGACAGTTTGCCAGAACCACTTTGAAGCTGACTGAAAGTCATTTTCCATGGCCTTTACAAACTCCTCCCATGCTCGTGTTTTTGCCTCAGCCACCACTGAGGCTGCAGTTCTTCTGGGCTGCCGATACCTGTCCACTGATTCTAGAGATCTCTGTACCAACCAATCATGAAAGGCCTCCTTCTTCATCCTGACAGCTTCCCTTACCCCTGGGGTGCACCAGCGGGTTCTTGGATTACCACCACGACAAGCACTGACAACCTTCTGGCCACAGCTCAAAGCAGCCACCTCAGCAATGGAGGCCTTTAACAGGACCACTCTGTTTCCATGTCTCTGTCCTCCCTCAGGATCTGGGAGAGGTTCCTTCTGAGGTGTGACTTGAAAGCTGTCAGGACAGGCTCTTCCACCAGACATTCCCAGAATACCCTCACAAGATGTCTGGATCTTGCAGGTCAGCTCAGCGACTTACCCCACCATCTGAGCCTACTCATTGCCAGGTGGTGATCAGTTGACAGCTCCACCCCCCTCTTCACCCGAGTGTCCAAGATACACGGTAACAGGTCTGATGGCATGATTATAAAATCAATCATCATCCTTTGACCTAGAGTGTTCTGGTATCATGTGTACTTACGTATGAACACCCTTGTGCTCGAACAAGGTGTTTGTTGTGGACAAGCCATGCCCGGCCAGCACAGACGTCCAACAACAAAACACCATTCAGGTTCATATTAGGGGGGCCATTCCTCGCAGTCACTCCCTTTCAGGTTTCTCCATTGTTGCCCATGTGAGCATTGAAGGCCCCCAGTAGAACTAAGAAGTCTCAAGCAGGAACCTTTTACAGGATCCTACTCAGAGTCTCTAAGAAGGCTGGATACTCTGAACTTCTGTTTGGTGCATATGTACAAACAACAGTGAGATTCATCTCTGTGACACAAAGTTGCATAGAGGCAGCCCTCTCATTTACTGGGGAAAACTCCAAAATAATGGTACTCAGCCAGAGACTTGTAGGTATCCCCACACCCATCTTTGTTCAGGGTGCCTTTCACCCTGGACAACTCTAGAAAAATATGGAGTCCAACCCCTCTCCAGGAGTATGGGTCCAGAGCCCATGCTGCACGTGGATCACGTGGATCAAGTCAAGTTCCATAACTGAGTGTCAGTCTATGTGGGCATTTGGCCCTGTCCACTGCCAAAACTACAGCAAACCAGACCCACTACAGACTCCCTGGAGGTGGTGAGCCCACATGGAGAAGACACCATGTTGTTTATTTACCCGGCCACCAGGCACTTACTTGCGAACACCCACCCCCCCACCCCCACAACACCCCCCCACCCCAGGCATGGCACCAGGAGGAGGCCCCAGTTTCCCTGATTTGGGCGAGGTATCTCTATGCCTACTTGTGTCTGTCATAAAGGGTCAGAGATCACACTGAGTTTGTGTTGAGAATAAGTTAATCTTGAATATTTTATATTCAGAGGGAATAATGAGAGATTAGTGATAAGTATGCATGTTAGGTGGCTTTAAAACTGGGAAAAGCAGGGGATGTCAAGAGAAAGAGGAAAAGGAACTGACAGGAAGTAAAAAATATGCAAAATATGACAGGAAAAAAGACCTATCTAAAATCTACACTATAATGGAATAATAATAAAAAATAAGAATTTTGTTGGTGTAAACCTTTCAAATTTAATCTTTTACTCACACACACAAATGTAGTCAGAAAAGCACAAATATGACAGGGTTTTTTTTTCCATTCCTGAATCAGCAGAAATGGAGGGAATGTGATAGTGAGTGAAAGGAGAGATGAACAATGAAAAGCAGAGAAAGGAGAGAGAAAAAAGAAGGGGAAGAGATTTAGATAGAAGGCAACAATCAGCTGTTCACTTGTACTTAGAGAGCACATTTAGTTTCCATTGATTCCCGATGCTTTAGTCAATTTGCTGTCACTTTTCATTGCAAGTATGTTTGATCTCAGTTTAGCTGCTTACAGGAAAAAGGAGTAAGTATGAAACAGATATCTTAGGAAGTCTTTAGGAAGACACCTAAAGGCTCTGTGTTTGATTGCAAAATGTAAAATTACTTTGGATAGGTAAATATCAAGAATAAGATATTGCTCAAGAGCCTCTTTACATTCAGTAGGCAAATACACTGAACAAAAATACAAATACAACACTTTAGTTTTCACTCACATTTATTGTCCTCAAATTTTGTTCATGAGTTTGTTAAAATTTGAGTTAGAGACCACTAGAAGATGATACATTTACCCGGCTGGTGTGTTATATCAAGACACTGATTAAACAGCATCCAAAATCTATGGGTGATCTTGAAAAGATCTTTATTAGGTGAAGAAGTTGGATGTGGTGGATTGAAATTGACTTATTGTAGTGAAGTAAATATTCAGTTCACAGGCAACATTTCCACCAATGGACTCACCAGGTTGAAGAAATGATTTATTGCATAGATGAGTACAGAGATATAAATTTGTTTTGGCCTCAGTCCCCGTCACGGCAGTGGAATGAACAGAGACTCTTGAATACTGTTGATGGAGGAGGTGGGTGTAGCGCACATGGACCAACTGGTGGTGGTGGAAGCAGCATCAGATGGAGAACTGAAAAACAGCAAGAGGTGAGTGAGACATTGAAGCTGCATTGTATTTGTTTGTGGGGATGATTAGCGGTAACACCTCTTAGGATTATGTTCATGGCTGAAAACCATTAGCTAATTGTAAGAGACTCTGAATCGTGAGTTCCCTGGTAGAACTTGCAATGCATTTCTGGTGGACATTTCGCAGTCAGCATGCCAACTGCAGGCACCCTCAAAATGTGTGACACATGTGGCTTTGCATTTTGTAATAAACTGCTCATTTTCACCTTTTATTGTGACCAGTCCAAAGACACACCTGTGCAATAATCATACTGTTTAATCAGCATCTTGATTTGACACACCTGAAAGATGGATGGATTATTTTGGCAAAGTTGCTCACTTTTGTAAAAACTAAATTTGTAAACAAAATATGAGTGGAAAATAAGCTTTTTCTGTGCATGGAAGTCTTAGATCTTTTACTACAATGTATACAAATGGAAATGAAAGCTAAAGTATTGTATTTATATTTGTTGCGTTTAGACAGGCCAATCAGAGCGCGGTACTCATGCTTTTCATGTTTGACACTGTGTCATGCAAATAAGTTTATCGTGATTTAGTGATACCATAATATGTGGTTCTGTGTTGGTTTGATATTTGATCAGTTCTGTCTAAAACCGAACCACTTTGTCCTTTAACACAACTAACATACAGTCCTTATAATTCAAATTGACTGCAAACTGTTTGAGTTAAACAGCTGCACCTTGAGTTTGCCTTTCAAGGTCACCAAGGTATGGAACAGAAAAGTGATCTAGGTGTGTCTTCCCTTGGACTAGCCGTTCAACTGCAAATATTCCCTATAAGCATTGGGCACAAATGGTCTGACCTTGACTTTAAACCTTTTTTTTTTTTTTTGCAAATTCCTCAATCATTAGAACAATTTTGGTCCAAACTGGATCACACAGACAGATTTTTTTTTTATGATGCTCAGTGCTGGAACTTTGAGGACAAAAATGTTATGCCTTTTCAATCCTTGTGGAATAGATGTAAAGGACTAATGCTGAATTTGTCTTTTACAACACATACAAGGTTTCTTCCACTACTAAATGGTATGTGTAGTGCGTTAGAGCAGATATACTGCTGCTATGTTAGCTTACTTCAATCCATGTTGAATAATACAAATGTAAAAGTTAAATATTTAGATTTAGAATATAAGGTTTGCCAATGATGCAAATTCTATTATGAGTGCTGATTGTGTGTTATTACAATACTGCTCCTTGTATAAATCTTATGTCCTTACAATAAGTAAAAGTCAGATGAAAAATATGTTTTAGTCAAGTGTGATATTGCCAATTGCCTGTTAATTAAAGAGTTGAGAGTTTGACTGAAGGTAAATAACTTCATTTTATTCTTTCAAATTCTATTTTAACTCTGTTCTGTCTTTTTTTTCTTATATTTACTATTTAATTTTTGTATTATTGTTTGGTTATACAATTTACAGTAACTTTTTAAAACCTTTCACTTGTTTTATTGTTTATTCTTGTTTTTATGTAGTTTATGAATACACCAATGTGATTATGCATTGCCATTGTGTTGATTTAAAAAAAGATACACAATACCCCCCATGCGCTGTCTATTACCATGTGTAGGTGTAACAAGTTCAGGAAAAAACTGTAAGTGCTAATAATGATTTTGTCATCAGTAAATATGGTGAAGTAACAAAGAAATAAAAATAAACAGAAAATGTTGTTGGGGATTATACCACATCAAACTCATCCATTGCATATATCCAAACAAAACAACAAAAAAGGATTTCACATGAAATAAAGTAACTTCTTAAATTGTAGTTTGTGCCTCTGCATAATCTTCTTTTTCCATCAGCCTTTCCAGATAAAGTTTTTGCATCCTGTCCTTTATATCTACATTTCTCTTACAGATGTCTCATTCACATAGTTTGTTTCTTGTCCCCCCCCGTCTTCTGTATTCAGAGCACACAGACAACTGAATATTCCACTTGAAATAACACAATTCCCAACAAAGGGCTTTTTTTCCAAAGCACATCTGTTTGTGAGGAAGATGGAGTGTTCACACCTGGAAGTAATAAAAGACAAACAGAGAGAGAGAAAATAATGCAGGATTATTGTTCTCTGTGAGAAAGAGATTATGTTGAGAGAAAAGACAGGGAGGCACACGGCTGCACCTTCACCTCAAGCAGCACGACTAGAAAAACAGTCAGAGATTAAACTGAAACGACGGGGGGAGAGATAACATCTGAAAATGAAGCACACTTTCATGCCAAGACAACAAAGCTTTATCTTTGGTGGGAATAAAACCCAGAGTGGTACATTCCAAATCTTCTGCAGTAGTTAAAAAAAAAAGAAAAAGTCATCCTACAACAGCTGAAAATCTTAGTAGCAGAGATGAAACCATATAAAATGTCCACTGTTTGTTAAGATTCCTTTCTTGCATTTTCTCTTTTGTTGTCTTCAATGTCTGTATTCTTTTCACCAAGTGAAAACCACTGGACATTAAAAAAACAAAACAAAACTGACATGTGGCACTTAGTATTGGGTATTACTCATACAAAAACATTAAGTTTTAATTTGGAAATAAGTTTTGTAAGTTGATAATTGGTAGTTTCTGCAGTGAAGAAATAAAATAAATGCCACATTTGATTTTTTATAGGAAAGAGGAAAACATCATGACAGAAAAGTTACAGGAAACACAAAAAGCTGTAAACTGGCAAGTCCCCGGGACAACTCTGGGAAACATTCGACACTGGGTGAACTCATGACCTAAATTTGTAGCCTTGTAGTTTTAGCAAAATTTTTACCATTTTACAATGATTTTTCACTCCCTGACAATATACAAACCAGGTCACTATATTCCACCCACTGGGACTACACATGCCAAATTTGGTTAGTTTGGACTCAAGGGCCTTGGAGATAATGGGTGCCATTTTGATAGAGGACCACAAAAACAAAAAACAGTTGTGTAGAGGATTTAAGTCCATTTGACGGTGTCCAGTCACATTTTGTTATTTAAGTGGTAGAAAATACTGGGGCAAAGCTGGGTGCTGGATGCAAAGGGGTTAGATTTATCATTTTCAATAGGCATGGATTGTGATATTAACCATTCAGAGTGGAGCCTGCCCTCCCCTTTAAACTGTATTGCTTCAGGAGTAAAACAGCTGTGGTATTGAGGAAGTGGACACAAGTGAGAGGACTTCTGGTGCATTAATCAAACAGCCCCAAACCATCAGTGTGAACAATAGCCATCAAAGCTCCCTGAGGTGAAACAATGAACCAACAACTCAAAGTTTTTTCCTTGAGTTTTCACTTTTATTTAAAGCACTTTGTCACTTCAGTTTTGTTTAGCATTTTATGCATGTATCCATTTTTCTATAACCGCTTACTCCAATTAAGGGTCACGGGGGGGGGGGGGGGGGGAGTCTGTCCCACCAGTCATAGGGTGAGAGGGCCAAATATAGACAGACTAACACAGTCATGTTCACATGCACACCTATGGTCAATTTAAAGTTTCCAATCCACCTAACCTGCATGTTTTTGGATGTGGGAGGAAGTCATATCAGTGGTCTCCTGAGCAATAAAATTCACTAAAATTTAATTTTGCACATTTTCCAAACTGAGTGCTGTAGTATAACCAGCAGGAGACCACTGATGTGATCAGTGAATTTGGTGACACCACACCTGAATTTATTGAATATTTTTCTGGTGTCTTGTTTTTGCACTTTGTAGACGGTCCCTACAGCAGACAGTCCATTTCTCTGCCGCCTGCTCGTTCAGGTCAATATTATTTTTTCCAGCTCAGAGGACGGCTCATATGCATAAAAATAAATTTGTAGATTGTTGTCTACCTCCCTGAGGTTAGAAAGTTGTGTTGTTTGTTTTTCTACAATGTTTTTCTTAAGATTGAGTTTGACGCCTTCGCCTTCGTAGTCAAAGTCCTCACCAGACACTGTCCCCGGAGCGGGACACATCCAGCGGGACACCAGAAGTGAGAACTGCTCCGATCATCTCCTCACCTCACTGGCTGTGAGTTTGTTTGTTTGTGTGTTTCTCCAGGTAACACTGGAGTTGCGTCAGTGGGGTTAACAAAGCCTCAAGTGGAAAGCAATCCCACGGTCTTCTTGCTGTGAGGCAACAGTGCTAACCACTAAGCTATAATGCATAATTAATAGAAATATTAGGGGAGGGATCAAACACCATTCTCATAAAATGTTTTTTTTTTTTCCCCTCTCTCCTGCCATGCCAGATTTTTCTTTGCCAACTGCTGCCATAATGTGGCATCATATTAATATTATACCATATAGAGTGTATATGCACTGTGAAACTGCTTATGTCAGGCACATCTGTTGCACTCTTTGTTGAGCACTAGACAGTGCTAGACTTTAGACCAGGATTTTGGTGATCAAAGGTGCAAGTACTGTCTGATGACAGACAATATCAATGCACGACCTATGCTCTTGACCACACCTCATTTTTAAGTCAGCATGCCCACAATTGCAAGTGGCATAAATATAAGAGGTCAAGGGGCATGAATCTACCTGTGTGAGGTGGAAAATAGTAATAACACTTAAGTGTGGATTTATGTTGCTTTGTGCCAAGTGGCATACAGGCCACAAAATGGAAAATAAATTAATTAATAAATTGATTCGTTAAAATGAAGGGGGGGGGGGGGGGTATGTGTAAGACAACCATTGAGCCTATAATGTTGTATGGAATGATAGCTGTAGCAATAACCAAAAGTCAAGAAGTGGTTGAGTTGAATGAGTTGTAGTTCTCGTTGCAGGTGACTAGGAAGAACAGAGTAAGGAACGATGTAGGGAGAGAGACGCTGATTGATGCAGAGGTGAAACAATTTGTTTGAGACAAGACTGTGGTCATTGGCAGATGACAATTTCACTGGTTTATTTCATGTAATCTCCAAGACACACCCACGACTATTTAAACAAATAAATCCAGCACTTTAGCACCTCAGATTATGCACCTACTACCAAAAATTAAACTTCCTAAAAGCACTTGGGCTTTGTATTGTAGAGCCACCATAGAGTCCTGAATTTTTGGCAGCACTTTGCTGTGCCTATAACTTGCCCAGTATACTTTTGTTATTTTGCCTTTTGATTCATGGGATAGAGTGAAACTGGAGAACTGATTAGTCTGTGTTTCCAGACACCACTTTCCCAACATTAAAGTACCAGAGTGCTCTACATAAGTGAGTGCAAATGGAATTGACCTCAGATGCAAGGCCTAACAAGGTCCCTGCATGCACTAGTGGCCCAAGACAAAATAAATAAATAATAAAACAAAATAACCTCCAACTGCAATTGGAAGTGAGAAAAGGCCCAAAAGCTCCAAACACACCCTTTTCCCGTTGCTGTCCCTCACGTCGGCTGGGATGGCATTAGATGCCAGTGCTTGTTTGCTCTCTAATGACAAGAAAGATGGGACTGCTGTTGCCATGGCAACAGCCACGGCTCAATACATCATACCTCCTTACAGTAGTCAACCTGTGATGTTTGGTCAAATATTAATATATCACAGGAAGGGGAGAGCAGGAAGAGTGTGGTGTGGGAAGATTGGCTCGCATTTAGGACTTTCATATGAGTGTGTTGAAGTAAACGGACAGCTTTGTTAATTTTAGGCTGGAGAAATAAGCTCATTTTGCAATGGTAGGATTTTAAGCTGCCTATATGAGTAAGACAATGAGCGGGATGTTGAGCTAGGCCATATGATCATGTGCATGTGAGCTGGAGGCAGTTTACTGTCGATTAATAGTTGGTTCACAACTGTAGAATTGTTTCAACAGATTGGAAGTCAAACTGCGCAGACTCTCCAGTGTTTGACTGACTCCTGTTACTGTGTAGGAGGTGATGCTTGAACTTGCACATATGCATCGGAGACAGAATGAGCGGGAAGACGAGAGTATTTCTGCATTTCTCATTAGACTTAGAGCTTTGTTTAAACATTTTTACAGCTGTGTATGTCAGAACACAGACGGTAGGAAAGACAGAGCGAACCATTAGCGGCAGCCAGATGGATCACAGGTCACCAGCTGGCCCACGTACACGAGACGCGTCAAGTGCAGCAATGAGTTCTGATGCCAAATGAGAATTTTTTTTCTTCTGCAATCTACCTTTTGCAGAAATTCAAAGTATCATTCTCAGAGATTCTGTTTGATTTAGTATCAGGGAACCCGCAACTGCCAAAGACTGTTCTTGTTGTCTCTGTGCCGCAGCCACGATAATGCTTTCAGCGCCGTATTTTTTCTATTTTAAATAACTTGCAGCAGGGCTCCACTAAATCCAACTGTGTTCGATTTACACAATATGAAAACTACATTCCAAAATGTGGAATCACATTTTCACTCAGCAGATAAGCCTTTCTGACTGACAGCTCTTTTAATAGCCAAATGGAGAAAATCAAATAAAGTCTGCCTTAGTACAATACTGCGTTCCTCTGGGCCGACTGGAGCGTATGATCACCCATACGGCAGACGCTGTGATTGCCCTTCATTCATGTGGGAATGATCATAATTCAGTCACTCGACAAAAAAGGCCTCTTAGATTTAATTACAAGATAATCTCAGGAAGACAATAGCTGGTGATGAGAAGGGACACTTTCCTGTTTGTATGTAATCAGTGTTTCATATTTATCATTCAATGTGCTCTTATGTATACTGCTTTAATGAGGACTTTATCTTGAAACGAGCCCCTCTTCAACAATTTCAGCTCTCTCCAACTGACATTTACTGACCTCCTACAGGAGATAAAAGTGTGTGTGTGTGTGTGTGTGTGTGTGTGTGTGTGTGTGTGTGTGTGTGTGTGTGTGTGTGTGTGTGTGTGTGTGTGTGTGTGTGTGTGTGTGTGTGTGTGTGTGTGTGGAAGGGGGGCAGCTTTGTCCTACAGGATCAGCAAGCATCTTGCACGTACCTCTCTCTCAAGGGTTAAATTGTTGATGTTAAATGGCATGTTGGATCCTGCTAGCCACCCACTAATTAGACTGTAATTACAGTCGAGCTTTGCAAGCTGGCCCGTTTCAATTACAAACACTTTTGGGGCGACTCAGTCTGACCTTTCTTTTGAGACTTCTCCAGATTTTTAAATTAACGGAGGGTACAGGGAGTAAATGTGCGAAAGTAGTTGATCAGAATGGTCTAATTGTCATGCTTATGAATAGTGCAGCTGTACAATTCAAGCAAAGTATTGATTTTCAGCCAAGCTAGAATTTATATTTTTACATAGACACAGCACTGCTTTAAAAAAAAAAAACAAGCACACCCACTTGGCAGATATGCATCTCGACCGACTCCAGCATATAGACCGTATATTTGCATATATTATAGAGTATGTGTGAGATGTTGAGTGCATGAATTGGATTGTGGCCCAGTCAGCTTTGAACAGTGGTAGTGTAGCCTCCCTTTCACTGAGTGGAGCTCTCTGACTAGGAAGCGTCTCAGGCATATACAGCACACCTGGTCTACATTATCTCTCCATTTCACAGGCTTGCACCCCCTAACAGGGCAGCCTGGGAATGGGCTCGGCTCTTTCATCTTCCCATCATTATAGCAGCCAGCTCAGGGTCAGGGCGCAGTCTGACAGGCATTCCACAAGCAATGCACTACAAGTGATTTTAGTTAAGGTTTGAAAAATACAAAACCAAAGTCAAAATTAGTTCAAAGTGAAAAAAGTAGAATAAAAATATTGAGTGACTTCCTGGGCTGTTCCATCAGAAGTGTAGCTGTATGTGTTAAAAGTGTTGAAGTGATTTTGAGACTCATTTATCTCAGCAGTGAAATTCATGTCGCTTGAAACTTGACCTATGCGGCTGAGAGACATTTTGGAAGAGTATATTGGACAGATGTGGCAATGCTGATACAGGAAAGCCCAAGTCTTCAGGGACCTTCTGCCTCCTGTCTTACTCCAGGTTGAGTCGTAGATGCTATCTAGTGACCTAAAGCAATGGTTGGATGTCCTTGGGACCTGGTCTCCTTGGAGGATCATTGCTTCTACAGCCATGTGGCACACTTTCTCAAATATGATCCAGCATGAGGTGCTGAGGAGCCAAGCAACTGGAAAAGGCCAATTGGAATGACCCTATAGTGGCTACCTTTTGGAGGTTTGGATGAACCATTGGCCTTTTTGGGTGGTAGTCAGACACTTTGTTTAAAGTGAGTAGTAGTTGTGAATGTTGCTGACCTCACTTTCTCATCTAAATCCATCTGGTCCAGTAGTAACAGAGAGTCCAGATGACTGGAGATAGTGTTGGATGCAGTGGATGTCCTTTGTGTCCCACCACGCTTTATACAGAATTCATATGCTTTTAAAAAATAAAATGCATACAAACATTTAAAAAAAAAAAACACTTCAGCAGAAGTAGTAAGGACATACTCCTCAGCCATTTTTTGGTCATAAGAACAAACCTCAAGCAGACCCAACTCAATGAGGGACCATCTGCTTTGGTCATACTAACAAATAAAACAAAACAACACAGAATGTGCAGCTAAGCAACTAAGTACAGTCCTGTGTTCACAATGACAGGTGGCCAAAGTCCTAGCCAAACAGGCCATACGAGGTCTGTTAGAAAAGTAACGGACCTTTTTATTTTTTGCAAAAACTATATGGATTTGAATCATGTGTGATTGCATCAGCCAAGCTTGAACCCTTGCACGTCTTTTCATGCCGAAAAAGTGCTGATGTCAAACTCTTCTGCCATTTCTGTGGTAGTCAGACGACGTCCCGGATCAACAAAGCGTTTACTTTGGAAATGAACGGCACATTCCACTGTTACAGGAGTTTTTTGTCATGAAAAGACGTGTGGAGGACTTCGCGCGTCGGGACGGAGGCGCAGGGCACAGAACAAAAAGCAACGCCATGATGAAGCCTCACAGGACATGTTGTGGCATGTCCAGGTCGTCCACAATTTTTCGGATAGTCACACGACTGAAAAGCCACCAAAAGCTGTCTGAATTTTCCGAATGGTGCAAGAGCTGGGCATGTTAAGGCTTGTCCTGTGAGACAAACACGGAGGTGCTTTCGTCCCGTGTCATGAGCGGCTCCGTGGCAAATTTCTCCGCTCCTCTTTCCATTACAAAAACTCCTGTAACAGTGGAATGTGCCGAAAAAGTGCTATGTCCAGCTGTCTTGCCATTTCTCTGGTAGTCAGACAACATCCCGGATCAACAAAGCGTTCACTTTGAAATGATCTGGTCTTTTGAGCCTGTCGATTGCCGCTCGGTGCGCGGTGCGCCATCCCCCGCTGTGGGCCGTCTTTAATCCAGTTGTAATTGTCCTTAATCTGTGTGATCCCCATAAGATCTTCACCGAAAGCCATCTGAATTTTCCAAATGGTTTCCACTTGGCTGTCTCTCACAGTTTCTGAAAAATTTTGATGAAGCAAAGCGGCAGTCGATCAGCCAGTTTCCTGACAATGAAAATCCGATGAGGGGGCTGGACCACTCCTCCCACAAGGCGTGCTCACAGGCGAATGACGCAACCGACAGGTGTGAAAAAACTCACGCATGCGCACGAAGGTTCAAGCTTGGCTGATGCAATCACACATGATTCAAATCCATATAGTTTTTTTTTGATTTGGCGCTTTATGAGCTGACTAAATTGAAATTGAACAACATTTTATTGAATCTTAAAGTAAATAAATATGAAATTGGTCACTGGATCCTTAAACTTTGGACATAATAAACTCTACATGGTGGATCCTTGAACTCTGGACATAAACAGGAATAAACAAAATCTGTAGTTTTTGTCAAAAGCATTTCCTTTCAGATATTATTGGAATGAATGTCTTTCCATATATCTGAGCTGAGCTCTTACAACATGTCTCATTTTGGGAGGAAAAAAAATGTTTTAGTCGATTGTAGTTTCTTGTCTGTATTACAACGTTTGTAAGAGGTGTCATTTTATTTAAAGTGGCAATTCATTTTGAAGTTATTAATTCCGACCAGACTCTGTCTTGGCAGAGAGCCGCGCAGCGTTTGGAGCTGTGACAACGGAACGGAGGACGATTCTCGTTTCTTGACTGCAACAAGACAAGAGTCTGAGTTAGTGACTTTAATACACACAAAAGTGACTCACGGTATTTTAATGGCTTTGAGAGGGGTTAAGAAGTGAACTTGCCATTTCTGAAGAGCAGCAAATCAAAGAACCAACGAACTAGTGGTTCGAAGCATTGCTTCAATGGTTCACGGTTCAAAGTGGAGTCACGCTGCAGAAACGGTTGATTACAGAGCCGCCGCAGACCAAACCCTGAATATCTGACTTTATTTGTACGTCCGTATGACTCTGAAACTCGGAAAAATCTGTATAATTTTCGGACAATCCATATAGGTTGACATGTATGGTCGGAAAACCACCGAAAATGTAGTTTCAGTCATCATAGAATGCCTTTCAAACACACTATTGTCTGAAAACTATTTATAAACCACTCACCGTTTCTTGCTGAAATAAGAGCCCAATTTTCCTTGCACAACTTTTTTCCTGGATGCCATGATCATCGAGTCGACGGACGCTATGTTTGTTTGATCCGGTTTGAGTGCGCACACCTGCGTGGTGCATTGTGGGATCAAATCAAAAGCTGTGTTCACCGCGGGGACACCTTCGGCACTATTCGGGATTATTCGAGATGTTTTTTTTACCGATGATGAACGATGCATAAAAAAATCTGACCGATGCAACTGCATCGGTCCAAACCAGTCTGGATCTGGGCCTGATGTCAGAGTGTTGCCATACAAGGCGGTCGCTACACACCGGGAGCAACTAGGGATTAAGGACCTTGCCCAAGGGCCCTTAATGATTTTCCGGTCAGGCTGGGGTTTCAACCAAGAATCCTCTGGTCTCAAGCCCATCGCTTAACCACTAGACCATCACCTCCCCATAAAACTTTTAATCCTCCAAGAATTAAAATGTGAGGTACACAACAGGTGACCTATTTCATGATAGGTAGCATAAGTCAAGTCCCGCACTGGTGCTGTGGTGCGCTGCATTTATGACATCATGGAACAGCCTTGGATGGCAACCACACAGCCAGAAATCCGGTCAAGCCCCACATTTAAAACAAGCATCTATCTGCTTATATACTATTCACCTTGATTCTACAATAATTATTTAACACGCACCCAGTGGTGATAAGGATTCAAGGATTCAGAGGAATAAAAAGAATTTTATTGTCATATGCACAAAGGAACATGTTCCCTGCACAATGAAATGTGATTACAGCATTTAACCCATCCTAATTGCCAGTTAGGAGCAGAAGTCGCCTTTAGGCGCCCGGTGATTAGCTTGAATTTTAATTATTAATAATTTGCATTACTTTTTACAAAAATTGGAGCAACTTTAACTTTTGACCCCTGCACAAATTGAACTTTGTCAGTTTTGTGGGCCCTATGACAGATTGGCATCCTGTCCAGGGTCTACCCCGCCTCAAGCCCTATGACTCCTGGGATAGGCTCCAACACCCCCCTCACCCCATGACCCTTAATTGGAATAAAGCGGGTACAGAAAATGAATCAATGAATTTTGACAAAAATCGGCGCAACGAAGAAAACAATTTTCCACTGTTATTGTCAGAAGTCTTTTGAAAACTGCTTTGAATGTAACGCTGCACCTCAAAGCCGTGCTTCCCACTTCCTCACAATCACCACATTTTCTCAGCACTTTGCTCTCCTCACACACGCACAGGCAGGAGTGTACAACTGCATTAGTTTGTGGCAAGTTTCAAATATGAAAGCAACATTTGTAAGTGTGTCATGATGTCACGCCGAGTGTCAGCTTCCTTCTGCTGCTTTATTACTCTTAAATCTTGTCTGCTGAGGGACATTTGAAGACAGATCAAGGAGAGGCCAAATTCCTTCCCTTCAACTTTTTTCTTTTTCCCCCAGAACATCACAAAGATTTATCAGACCCTTTCAGACAATCTGTGAAACACATTTAAGGGGAGAGCATACGCCACCTGATGGTTCAGGTCTGACATGGTCCACACATTATGATTTTGCATATGAGAAGAAAATGAGGTGTGATAATTGATCTCTCATGTTATCCAGCTTGCTATGTCACGACACATTCAGCGCAGCTACATTTTAAAGCGAAGCCGCTCTGAGGCAGAAGCTTTTAAATGCATCATCACTTTGAGGTTACAGACATGACACCATGCAAAGAACTTTGAAGTTGAGTGAAATTGTCCAGTATTTCTGCCCCAGCAAATGATTTATTAAGGAGTAGAAAAAATGGGAAGGAAAAAAAGGAAAGGGCAGATGGATGGAGAAGGACAAACACATTCCAAGCACATATTCTCTTCATTATGAGTGAAAGTGGCGGCAGCGGTGGTGGTGGGTGGGGAGCTCATTCAATTACTGATGGCCATCACAAGCTAATATTCCTGCTTGTCACGGACCATTCTGGCTCAGTTTTGGTCAGCGTTCTTCTGATGGTCCTCATTTCCTGTTAAACAGAACCAGAAGGTGCTGTGAAAATGGTGACACCTGATCCTGTGTCCAGGAGATGGAGAACTGCTCTGGCAAGGCCCAGTGCCTGCCAGGACACTCTGCACACCTTTCCCAGCATGAATCCCAGATGGTCGGAAGGGTCGGAAGTCAGGAAGATGGAGTTAAGCCAAACGCTTTTAGGAAACCAGTGCAGGTGGGGGAAAATACTAATGAGTGAATTGCACTGCCCCCATCTCCAGTTCTGGGCATGTTGAATGAATGGATGTGAAGAATGTCTTCAGTCCATTTCAAAGCTTGATAATTCAATGAAAATATTTTTAAAAATCTGATTTCATTTTAATGGGCTCCAGCCACCTATTGACCCTTAACTGGTGAAAGTGGGCATTTAAATTTACCTTTGGTCCGCAAACACTCATCATTGTATCAGAATTACTGTACTTTTTTTTGCACTGATCTGTACTTTTAGTTCTGACATATTTTGCCTTTGACAAGATTTGACAGAAATGGCAAGATCTGTGAATCCTGGATGTCACCAGATTCCCTGTCAGAGGGTTTCAGACTGCAGGTCCAGAGGTTGAAACAAAAAACTATGTGCTGATAAGACATAATTAAAATGTGTAACAAAGCATTATTTGATACAAAACACATTGCAAGTGCTCATCACACAATCCAACCTCATTACAGAAAATTAACAGTCCAACTGTCTCACGGTGCGCTGACAGCGCATGACAGCGTGCACAACCGTGAACGACAGATGAAATTCTCTAATTTGAAAAAGCAGACGGGTGCATGAAGGGTCATGTGTTACTCACCTCAAAGTTTAACTGAAACAACTGCACCTTACATGCATGGTGCACAGTGGTCAGTGAACATTTTTTACACACTGCCACAATAACAGGCATTAAAGAGCAAAGTAATCAAAATGTCAAGGCAAATTCCGGTATTGGTGTCTTTTTTGTCTGCTGTTTCTTCCTCGCCTTGTTTAGTGCAGAGCCATTTACTCACTAATTTTCCATCCCTTTCACTTGCATCCCTTCAAACACCACAGCGCTGTGTGCCTTACATTATGATTTGCCAGGTGACACTCGCGCCTACAAAACGTCCACAGTTGCACTCAGGTTATGCAGACTTCAGTAAAGGACTTGGATATGCCCCAAATACCTTTCTTTCTGCATTTCAGACTGTGCGCCATGGATCCACACGATAGTGCTCAAAGTGTCTTGTGCAAGGACACACACAGGTAGTCTGAAGCACACACCTGGAATCGAACTCTGTTCTGTATATTGGTAGTCCAGTTGTGATCCCACAGAGCAAATTGATGTGCTTAGCTTAGGAAGCGTGTATTCAAACAAGTCCGACCATTTACAGCCCATATCTGGGGTGGATCTGGGACAGATGTGGTCCACATCACAGCACCGTGGCAGGAACAAGTTTTACGGAGGTAAGTTCCGTGGATCCTAGGAAACTGATTTGTATCTGTAACACACAGATCAGTGTCCGTGGACTTATAAAACTTGCTTGTTGTAAAGAAACAAACCGCATTGCGATAAGCATTTAAAAAACCTCAGTGATGATCACGATTAC
The DNA here is from genome assembly GCF_902500255.1 of Thalassophryne amazonica. Taxonomy (NCBI): domain Eukaryota; kingdom Metazoa; phylum Chordata; class Actinopteri; order Batrachoidiformes; family Batrachoididae; genus Thalassophryne; species Thalassophryne amazonica. The sequence goes on along the minus strand of NC_047104.1, from coordinate 98,736,544 downwards.
AGAGTACACACTTATGCTAACCCCATGTTCCAGCCACGGTGCTGTGATGCGGACCACATCTGTCCCAGATCCACCCCAGATATGGGCTGTAAACAGTTGGTCTTTTGCGGATCCAGTTCAGATCTGGCACGGCTCCACTTTACAATTCTGGAACAGATCCGGACCAGATCTGAACTGGATCCGCAAAAGACCAACTGTTTACAGCCCATATCTGGCACGGATCTGGGACAGATGTGGTCCGCATCACAGCACCGTGGCTGGAACATGGGGTTAGCATAAGTGTGTACTCTGTAATCGTGATCATCACTGAGGTTTTTTAAATGCTTATCGCAATGCGGTTTGTTTCTTTACAGTCATCCCAGACAGCAAATGGATCTGGGCTGGATGTAGTCCATCATCTGGTACCAATCCTGAAAACGGATCTGGTTCAGACAATTTTTGCACCCTGGCCCAGATCTGGTCCGGATCTGTTCCAGAATTGTAAAGTGGAGCCGTGCCAGATCTGGGCCAAAATTAACTGAACCAGATCCGTTTTCAGGATTGGTACCGGATGATGGACTACATCCAGCCCAGATCCATTTGCTGTCTGGGATGACTCATGGCATTCACGCCAAAGAGTTCAATCTTTGTCTCATCAGACCAGAGAATTTTGTTTCTCATGGTCTGGGAGCAGTGGTGGGCACAGCTAACCAAAAAATTAACTTTTATAAAGCTAAACTGATAAACCCCTAAACATTTAGCGGAAGTTACAGCTAAAAGCTAAACCGAAAACATTTAGTATTGAATTCAGTACACTGGCAGCTACTGATACTTCTGAGTAAATTCAAAGGCAATCACAAACAACAACAAGCCAGCGCTTCTATCTAAAGGTGCCCTGACACTTGTGCATCTTTGATGCACGCACTTGCATGCCCTGTGTTGTGCAGAAGAGTAAACACATCTTTAACAGGTGTGAACTGAATGTGAGAGGGGCGCTGGCACGTGCAACTGCACAAAGAGAATTTTGAAATGTTCAAAAAATCTAATCAAATCAAATCAATTTTATTTATATAGCGCCAAATCACAATAAACAGTTGCCCCAAGGCGCTTTATATTGTAAGGCAAGGCCATACAATAATTACGGAAAAACCCCAACGGTCAAAACGACCCCCTGTGAGCAAGCACTTGGCAACAGTGGGAAGGAAAAACTCCCTTTTAACAGGAAGAAACCTCCAGCAGAACCAGGCTCAGGGAGGGGCAGTCTTCTGCTGGGACTGGTTGGGGCTGAGGGAGAGAACCAGGAAAAAGACATGCTGTGGAAGAGAGCAGAGATCAATCACTAATGAGTAAATGCAGAGTGGTGCATACAGAGCAAAAAGAGAAAGAAACACTCACTGTGCAATATCGTATTTTTACCTTGTAAAAATGACAGAGTTGCCATTAATTTCGCTAAACTGTCCAGAAATAGCTGGTTTTAAATGAAACCATGAGTGAAAGGTGCTTTGCCCTTCATGCCTCCTGCTCACTGTTTGAATATCAGCATGTTGAAAGTAAATGAGTTTTTACTCTGTTTATGGCAAAGCACATGACAGGAATAAACATGTAGGATTTTAGATTTTACAGACGTTTCTGACATTCATCTTTACTCACTATACCAGCAAAAAAAAAAAAAAAAATGTTAGCGGACTGAAAGTTAGCAGAACTAAATTTAGCAGAAGTTATTTCGTCCACTGGTGGTTTTCAAAGTTAGCTGAAAAGCTAATCTGCTAACAAAAAATGTTTGCTTCACTAATTAGCAGTTAGTGGAACTGTGCCCAAAATATGGAATCACTCAATTCTGAGGAATAAATTATGGAATCACCCTGTAAATTTTCATCCCCAAAACTAACACCTGCATCAAATCAGATCTGCTCGTTAGTCTGCATCTAAAAAGGAGTGATCACATCTTGGAGAGCTGTTGCACCAAGTGGACTGACATGAAGCATGGCTTCAACACGAGAGATGTCAATTGAAACAAAGGAGAGGATTATAAAACTCTTGAAAGAGGGTAAATCATCACGCAATGTTGCAAAAGATGTTGGTTGTTCACAGTCAGCTGTGTCTAAACTCTGGACCAAATACAAACAACATGAGGAGGTTGTTAAAGGCAAACATACTGGTAGACCAAGGAAGACATCAAAGCATCAAGACAGAAAACTTAAAGCAATATGTCTCAAAAATCGAAAATGCACAACAAAACAAATGAGGAACGAATGGGAGGAAACTGGAGTCAACGTCTGTGACCGAACTGTAAGAAACCGCCTAAAGGAAATGGGATTTACATACAGAAAAGCTAAACGAAAGCCATCATTAACACCTAAACAGAAAAAAACAAGGTTACAATGGGCTAAGGAAAAGCAATCGTGGACTGTGGATGACTGGATGAAAGTCATATTCAGTGATGAATCTCGAATCTGCATTGGGCAAGGTGATGATGCTGGAACTTTTGTTTGGTGCCGTTCCAATGAGATTTATGAAGATGACTGCCTGAAGAGAACATGTAAATTTCCACAGTCATTGATGATATGGGGCTGCATGTCAGGTAAAGGCACTGGGGAGATGTCTGTCATTACATCATCAATAAATGTACAAGTTTATGTTGATATTTTGGATACTTTTCTTATCCCATCAATTGAAAGGATGTTTGGGGATGATGAAATCATTTTTCAAGATGATAATGCATCTTGCCATAGAGCAAAAACTGTGAAAACATTCCTTGCAAAAAGACACATAGGGTCAATGTCATGGCCTGCAAATAGTCCGGATCTTAATCCAATTGAAAATCTTTGGTGGAAGTTGAAAAAAATGATCCATGACAAGGCTCCAACCTGCAAAGCTGATCTGGCAACAGCAATCAGTGAAAGTTGGAGCCAGATTGATGAAGAGTACTGTTTGTCACTCATTAAGTCCATGTCTCAGAGACTGCAAGCTGTTATAAAAGCCAGAGGTGGTGCAACAAAATACTAGTGATGTGTTGGAGCGTTCTTTTGTTTTTCATGATTCCATCATTTTTTCCTCAGAATTGAGTGATTCCATATTTTTTTCCCTCTGCTTGGTCTAAAAAAGTAACCGTTACTGACTGCCACAATTTTATTTTTTTTTCCTGATTTCTTATAGTGTTTCTTAAAGCCAGAAAGTTGCCATTTGAAATGACTTTTGTTTTGTGCCATGTCTGTGATCTGCTTTTTTTCTACAAAATTATACAACTGAATGAACATCCTCCGAGGCCGGTGATTCCATAATTTTTGCCAGGGGTTGTACATGCGCCCCCTTGGTCAAATCATCCGTAAACATAAGGTTTCATTTCATTGCTACGCAGACGACACACAGTTATACATCAAAATGGACTCCACACTCCCCTCAGCTCTGCCGTCTGCCCTTCAGGCCTGGAGGAGATAGAGGCATGGATGACTGATAACTTTCTCAAACTAAACACTGACAAAACTCAAGCCATCCTTATCGGTACCCCACATCAAACCCAGTCCTCCTCCCTCACCAGTATTCCCATTCTCTGCCACAACATTCCCCTGTCCACCTCCGTCACCAACCTTGGAATCAGATTTGACCCACATCTCACCTTTGACATCCACATCCGCCACCTATGCAAAGTCTCTTTCCATCACCTCAAAACATAGCCAAACTCCGCCCCTATTGCAATGCCCTCCTCGTCGGGACCCCTGGTAAAAACCTGCAAAAGCTGCAGCACATCCAGAACTGTGCTGCCCGGGTCCTGACGAGGAGGCGCAAGTTTGACCACATCACCCTTGTCCTCAGATCCCTCCACTGGCTGCCCATCAAATACCCTGAGGGCCCCACAAAGTGTGGAGGTCTTTAAAAAAGGCCTAAAGACATTTTTATTTCAAAAGGCCTTTTAGATATTTTATCTTTTGAAATGGTTGTACAAAATCTGTTTTTAAAATCTGTTTTTACATCTGTTTTTAAATCCTTGCTGTAGCACTTTGAGATTTCTTTGAAATGTAAGGTGCAATACAAATAAAATGTATTATTATTATAATCCTGTCTCAGAGGTCTACAGGCAATTCCTTTGACTTCTTGCTTGGTTTGTGCTCTGACATGCACTGTCAACTGTGCGACCGTATATGTAGACAGGTGTAGGGGGAGGTGATGGTCTAGTGATTAAGCGTTGGGCTTGAGACCAGAGGATCCTTCGTTCAAATTCCAGCCTGACTGGAAAATCACTAAGAGGCCTTGGGCAAGGTCCTTAATCCCCTAGTTGCTCCCACTGTGTAGTGAGTACCTTGTGTGGCACCACCCTCACATCGTGGTGAATGTGAGGCATTATTTGTAAAGCACATTGAGCATATGATGCAGATGGAAAAATGCTTTTTAAATGCAGACCATTTACCAACATTATTATTTTATTTCCAAAACTGTTATTCACTTTGTGCAAATACAGTAAAAATATATTCATACTGCCACAGGTACCGAGTTTCACACGACTGATAATAATTGTGGTGTTTTTCTGTATCTGTTAGCTGTTTAATCTGCGCAGTTAGATTGATCTAGTTATCTAGATTACAATTTGTTTCCCAATGTAATCTTTACGTGCCTTAACTAAAGCACTCCTGCTGAATCACCTCTAAATTATTTACACATTATTCACTTTGCGTGTTTTTAGGAATCCGCTAGCTTAGCGTAGCTACTAGCTCTTACCCGATTTAGCATGGCAGCTTCTCCTGTCTCTCCCGCACTTTTCTGCTCTGGGTGTGAAATGTTTAGTTATTCCTCGGCCTCCTTTAGCAGTAACGGTACTTGTAATAAGTGTAGCTTATTCGTAGCTTTGGAGGCCAGGCTGGGCGAATTGGAGACTCGGCTCCGCACCGTGGAAAATTCTACAGCTAGCCAGGCCCCTGTAGTCGGTGCGGACCAAGGTAGCTTAGCCGCCGTTAGTTACCCCCTGGCAGATCCCGAGCAGCCGGGAAAGCAGGCTGACTGGGTGACTGTGAGGAGGAAGCGTAGCCCTAAACAGAAGCCCGTGTACACCGCCAACCCGTTCACATCTCTAACCGTTTTTCCCCACTCGACGACACACCCGCCGAGGATCAAACTCTGGTTATTGGCGACTCTGTTTTGCGAAATGTGAAGTTAGCGACACCAGCAACCATAGTCAATTGTCTTCCGGGGGCCAGAGCAGGCGACATTGAAGGAAATTTGAAACTGCTGGCTAAGGCTAAGCGTAAATTTGGTAAGATTGTAATTCACGTCGGCAGTAATGACACCCGGTTACGCCAATCGGAGGTCACTAAAATTAACATTAAATCGGTGTGTAACTTTGCAAAAACAATGTCGGACTCTGTAGTTTTCTCTGGGCCCCTCCCAATCAGACCGGGAGTGACATGTTTAGCCGCATGTTCTCCTTGAATTGCTGGCTGTCTGAGTGGTGTCCAAAAAATGAGGTGGGCTTCATAGATAATTGGCAAAGCTTCTGGGGAAAACCTGGTCTTGTTAGGAGAGACGGCATCCATCCCACTTTGGATGGAGCAGCTCTCATTTCTAGAAATCTGGCCAATTTTCTTAAATCCTCCAAACCGTGACTATCCAGGGTTGGGACCAGGAAGCAGAGTTGTAGTCTTACACACCTCTCTGCAGCTTCTCTCCCCCTGCCATCCCCTCATTACCCCATCCCCGTAGAGACGGTGCCTGCTCCCAGACTACCAATAACCAGCAAAAATCTATTTAAGCATAAAAATTCAAAAAGAAAAAATAATATAGCACCTTCAACTGCACCACAGACTAAAACAGTTAAATGTGGTCTATTAAACATTAGGTCTCTCTCTTCTAAGTCCCTGTTGGTAAATGATATAATAATTGATCAACATATTGATTTATTCTGCCTTACAGAAACCTGGTTACAGCAGGATGAATATGTTAGTTTAAATGAGTCAACACCCCCGAGTCACACTAACTGTCAGAATGCTCGTAGCACGGGCCGGGGCGGAGGATTAGCAGCAATCTTCCATTCCAGCTTATTAATTAATCAAAAACCCAGACAGAGCTTTAATTCATTTGAAAGCTTGACTCTTAGTCTTGTCCATCCAAATTGGAAGTCCCAAAAACCAGTTTTATTTGTTATTATCTATCGTCCACCTGGTCGTTACTGTGAGTTTCTCTGTGAATTTTCAGACCTTTTGTCTGACTTAGTGCTTAGCTCAGATAAGATAATTATAGTGGGCGATTTTAACATCCACACAGATGCTGAGAATGACAGCCTCAACACTGCATTTAATCTATTATTAGACTCTATTGGCTTTGCTCAAAAAGTAAATGAGTCCACCCACCACTTTAATCATATCTTAGATCTTGTTCTGACTTATGGTATGGAAATAGAAGACTTAACAGTATTCCCTGAAAACTCCCTTCTGTCTGATCATTTCTTAATAACATTTACATTTACTCTGATGGACTACCCAGCAGTGGGGAATAAGTTTCATTACACTAGAAGTCTTTCAGAAAGCGCTGTAACTAGGTTTAAGGATATGATTCCTTCTTTATGTTCTCTAATGCCATATACCAACACAGTGCAGAGTAGCTACCTAAACTCTGTAAGTGAGATAGAGTATCTCGTCAATAGTTTTACATCCTCATTGAAGACAACTTTGGATGCTGTAGCTCCTCTAAAAAAGAGAGCTTTAAATCAGAAGTGCCTGACTCCGTGGTATAACTCACAAACTCGTAGCTTAAAGCAGATAACCCGTAAGTTGGAGAGGAAATGGCGTCTCACTAATTTAGAAGATCTTCACTTAGCCTGGAAAAAGAGTCTGTTGCTCTATAAAAAAGCCCTCCGTAAAGCTAGGACATCTTTCTACTCATCACTAATTGAAGAAAATAAGAACAACCCCAGGTTTCTTTTCAGCACTGTAGCCAGGCTGACAAAGAGTCAGAGCTCTATTGAGCTGAGTATTCCATTAACTTTAACTAGTAATGACTTCATGACTTTCTTTGGTAACAAAATTTTAACTATTAGAGAAAAAATTACTCATAACCATCCCAAAGACGTATCGTTATCTTTGGCTGCTTTCAGTGATGCCGGTATTTGGTTAGACTCTTTCTCTCCGATTGTTCTGTCTGAGTTATTTTCATTAGTTACTTCATCCAAACCATCAACATGTTTATTAGACCCCATTCCTACCAGGCTGCTCAAGGAAGCCCTACCATTATTTAATGCTTCGATCTTAAATATGATCAATCTATCTTTGTTAGTTAGCTATGTACCACAGGCTTTTAAGGTGGCAGTAATTAAACCATTACTTAAAAAGCCATCACTTGACCCAGCTATCTTAGCTAATTATAGGCCAATCTCCAACCTTCCTTTTCTCTCAAAAATTCTTGAAAGGGTAGTTGTAAAACAGCTAACTGATCATCTGCAGAGGAATGGTCTATTTGAAGAGTTTCAGTCAGGTTTTAGAATTCATCATAGTACAGAAACAGCATTAGTGAAGGTTACAAATGATCTTCTTATGGCCTCGGACAGTGGACTCATCTCTGTGCTTGTTCTGTTAGACCTCAGTGCTGCTTTTGATACTGTTGACCATAAAATTTTATTACAGAGATTAGAGCATGCCATAGGTATTAAAGGCACTGCGCTGCGGTGGTTTGAATCATATTTGTCTAATAGATTACAATTTGTTCATGTAAATGGGGAATCTTCTTCACAGACTAAAGTTAATTATGGAGTTCCACAAGGTTCTGTGCTAGGACCAATTTTATTCACTTTATACATGCTTCCCTTAGGCAGTATTATTAGACGGTATTGCTTAAATTTTCATTGTTACGCAGATGATACCCAGCTTTATCTATCCATGAAGCCAGAGGACACACACCAATTAGCTAAACTGCAGGATTGTCTTACAGACATAAAGACATGGATGACCTCTAATTTCCTGCTTTTAAACGCAGATAAAACTGAAGTTATTGTACTTGGCCCCACAAATCTTAGAAACATGGTGTCTAACCAGATCCTTACTCTGGATGGCATTACCCTGACCTCTAGTAATACTGTGAGAAATCTTGGAGTCATTTTTGATCAGGATATGTCATTCAAAGCGCATATTAAACAAATATGTAGGACTGCTTTTTTGCATTTACGCAATATCTCTAAAATCAGAAAGGTCTTGTCTCAGAGTGATGCTGAAAAACTAATTCATGCATTTATTTCCTCTAGGCTGGACTATTGTAATTCATTATTATCAGGTTGTCCTAAAAGTTCCCTAAAAAACCTTCAGTTAATTCAAAATGCTGCAGCTAGAGTACTGACGGGGACTAGAAGGAGAGAGCATATCTCACCCATATTGGCCTCTCTTCATTGGCTTCCTGTTAATTCTAGAATAGAATTTAAAATTCTTCATCTTACTTATAAGGTTTTGAATAATCAGGTCCCATCTTATCTTAGGGACCTCGTAGTACTATATCACCCCAATAGAGCGCTTCGCTCTCAGACTGCAGGCTTACCTGTAGTTCCTAGGGTTTGTAAGAGTAGAATGGGAGGCAGAGCCTTCAGCTTTCAGGCTCCTCTCCTGTGGAACCAGCTCCCAATTCAGATCAGGGAGACAGACACCCTCTCTACTTTTAAGATTAGGCTTAAAACTTTCCTTTTTGCTAAAGCTTATAGTTAGGGCTGGATCAGGTGACCCTGAACCATCCCTTAGTTATGCTGCTATAGACGTAGACTGCTGGGGGGTTCCCATGATGCACTGTTTCTTTCTCTTTTTGCTCTGTATGCACCACTCTGCATTTAATCATTAGTGATCGATCTCTGCTCCCCTCCACAGCATGTCTTTTTCCTGGTTCTCTCCCTCAGCCCCAACCAGTCCCAGCAGAAGACTGCCCCTCCCTGAGCCTGGTTCTGCTGGAGGTTTCTTCCTGTTAAAAGGGAGTTTTTCCTTCCCACTGTCGCCAAGTGCTTGCTCACAGGGGGTCGTTTTGACCGTTGGGGTTTTACATAATTATTGTATGGCCTTGCCTTACAATATAAAGCGCCTTGGGGCAACTGTTTGTTGTGCTTTGGCGCTATATAAAAAAATTGATTGATTGATTGATTGAATTGTGCCAATAATTGATAAGTGGACATAAATATGTCACTAGCTACTTTTGCAGAACCTCAAGATAAACAAAGTTCTTAGAGTGTTAGTTTAAGCTGTAAATAAGCTACAGCACCTTACTGTATTTGTGCGTCTGAGCACCCAGGGCGTTCCACATGAACTTCTGCTTGAAGTAGGGGTGGCCGTTTGCATAAACTCGTCCAAATATTTCATCACAAATAAAGAATAAATCACATGTTTGCGTATGTTTTTCCCCTCTATCTTTTAGTCATTTATTAAATGTGTTCCACATCAGTTGATGTGTGGTGCAGCAAAAAAAAAAAGTGACATGACGTGAGATGATGTGACGTGATGTGCATGGTCAGTTTTCAATATTAGCCACATGGACAATAATTTACTTCAATGAAACATTTTGCACAGTGTTTATATTACAGCAGAGAAATGGCTGTCATGAAAGCTTCAAAAAGGTCCTACATGTTTAAATCCAGGCGACTCAGCAGTTAAATAATCCGTTTGTTGCTGTCTGTCTTGCCCAGGAAATGCAAAATGTATCCAAAATGTTTTGCTTTGTTATTAGAAAGGTTTTTCTACACAATGCGTTTTGAAAACATCTTGAAAACATTAAAGTGTAGACTCTCCGAAACATTTTAACAAATTGTTTTCACAATGTCTCAGTAAGATGTTCGGTTCTGTTATCACGGTGAGTGGTCTCCAAAGAATTGGACAGGAAACAGACTTCAAAGTTTAGATGTTGTATTATAAAAGTTCTTACACTGACACAGAAAGTCATCTTGGCACTGGGATCTTTTCACCAGATCACATGCAAACACCTGGGACAAAGAACCCAGATTTCCACTCTACACTACCTTTTGTTCCTCCAGCCTAAGTCCCCCATATGGGCGGTCCTTAACCTGGCTTGAATCAGGGTCTATGTGAGATGGCTGCAAAGTGAGGTAAATAAGGGGGTGTCTGTCCGTGTTGCATTCAAAGTTATGTAAAAATCTTATAGTTTGTGTTTATGTCTGTAATGTAGGGTCACGCAATAAAAGCAGTGTTCCATCATGCTGATTGTTTTTTATCAATTAAACATCTATAAAAAGATCAAATGGCTTTATCAATTAGACAGTTGTAAAAAGATCAGATAGTTTTACCAAATACAAGGACATTTTGTGTGACAGCCATTTTGAAAAGCAGTTTGGTTAAGATCAGATAGTTACAAGGACATTTTGGATGTGCATCAGCCATTTTGTGTTATGCGTCATGGAACACTCTTACAAAGATGTTCTATGTATGTTTTCCTGACGTCACAAGAGAATGTTTTAGGACAATGTTTGACAGATGTTTCCCAGATGGTTTGAAGCAGTCATATTGTTTCATATCAGGGCAGAGCAGTATTTATATGATTTAAAATAAAATCAAAGTCATGAAGTAATTTATTAAGTTCCATATATTTGACCATATTGTCATTGGCATCAAGAACAGAATAATCCTTCCACAGAAATACAGCTTCTGCTGATTACTTCTGATTAACTGCATCCTGACTGGCTGCATCCTGATTGACTGACCACATCAGTTACACAATATCAAACTTAAAGCATCACTCTCAGCATCACTAAAGCATCACAATGCTCTCTCTCTTATAATTGAAGAAATTGCAAGTTCTGAAAGGTAAGATTGAAACTTATTTATGTATCTAGATAGAATAAGGTCCCTAGATGTCCCTATTTAAGTACAATCAAAACCTCATACTCTCACGTGCACCCAGCCCAGTCTCACGTTTTTTTTTCATCCTCCCTTCATGAAATGATTAAAATTTTCGTGACGGGGTTTTTTAACTCACTATTATAAACCCTACTCCTGCCCCAACCCTAACCCCCCCCCCCCGTTGCACTTTTAATTACGTGCAGACACCATGGAATGAATTGGAATGAATTCTTGCTGCTATGACGAAAATTTTGCACTTTTCATGACAATATGATGAACCAGTAAATTAATGTATATTTCGTGCTGTTGAATCACAACAATCCATGAGACTGGGTTGCGTGGGCCACTAGCTCAGGCAGTGGACATTCTTGTTTTGGCCAAAAAACGATATACAGGTTCTGTATATTCTGAGTTAGTACATGCCCGCGGCTGACGTGCTTGATGAATTCCTGTGCAAAAAGTAGTTCCAAGATCACTGTGATATATTCCTGTGAGATAATGAGTATATCTCTTCTAGTAATAAAATGATAAAGATAACTGAAATTTTAAGAGTGGCCGTAATAAATAACATTTTTGGTGTATTGCCACAAAACATTTTCAAAATGTTTCGAAGAGTCTACACTTCAATATTTTCAAAACATTTCCTCAAAATGTTTTACCAACCAAACCAAAATGTTTCTGAGATGTCTTCAAAACATTAAATTGTTTCCTGGGTCACCATAAGAGCACAGGACAAACTGATGATGAGAAAAACATTGTGAAAACTCATTGTTTTTTGCTTTTTACAATATGCTGGGGGTCACTGAATTAATTTAGTTTAGGTGGGCATTTAATAAACCTTAATTTTAAAACATATTTAATTTCAGGTGGGCATTTAACCAACTTTCTGTCTTAAGCTTTTTCATCTCTGCAGCAAAAAACAAACCAAACAAAAAAAAAAGGTGATGTGCACAGTCAGTTTTCAATGTTAACAATGCAGACAATAATTTACTTCACTGAAACATTTTACACAGCCTTGTATTAAAACAGAAAACTTTGGCACTCATGGAAGATGAAATAAAAAGACTTTTGTTGGAAAACTGAACACAAACTGATTGTGCTTGTCCAAAGCAAGCCACATTGTCACAGAATACTTCCTGACACGGAAGAGGAGAAAAACATCATGAAACTAATTAGTTTTTTGCTTTTTTGCAAAATGTTGGGGTCATGGAAGTCATTCATTTTTAGGTGGGTGTTTAACAACCTGGGCCCTCAGACGTGTGAATATGGTACTTTATATCAACTGAACTTCTTGGTCTTTGAAATGTTTCACCACACACCCAAGTGACATCTTTAGTTTTAAAAAGTAAGACTGTGTGGTATCCCCAATATATACACCCTTTGGGGAGACAGTTTCTATTTGAAAACAAACATCTTGAGTCAACACAAGTTCAGTTTTTTTTTAACAAACCAAGTCATCTTAATTTCAGTGCAACTAGGCGTGTTTTTCTAATATATTTGTTTATATCAACCATGTACGAGTCTTGAAAGTTAGCTCTGGCAATTTTGTTGATGCCACAAGTGGATGTTGTGTAGCAAATACATTATTTTAAACTTTATTTGTAACATACTGAACATGTACCATAGCAAATCTTAAAAGAAAAGTGAAATTGCACAATAAAAATAACAGCTGCAACATAAAATATGCTTTGAGCATCTCTGGTTACTTTGGAAAAGGCAGAAGTGCTACTTTTTTATTAGCCAAAGTAGCTAACATACAGTATTGTTTTTTGGTCAAACTGAACAACAATGAACCACAATGTGAATGTTGACTTCAACAGACATACTGCCAGTAGCTAAAGAAGTTCCTGTAATTTTAATAACATAACTAGCATTATATGTTGTTAATAATTACACAATGCAATTTTAAAGTTCTGAAAAATTCATACTGAGTTTATTTAGAGTTTAACAACAGGTGTGCCACTGACATCAAGATATTTCTTTTCCAACAGCTTGTGGGAAAGTGATTTCTCTTATATGACACAACTGGTAAAGATGAGAGGCTTGATTATACCAACAATACGACAAAAGGTGTTAAAAAAGTGAACTCCAAGCTGTTGGAGTTTTAATTGCATGTATCATATGTCACATCCACCCTAGACAAGTAAAATATAAATAATAATAATAAAAAACATGTTTAAGCTGCTTCTTACTGCGAGCGGTGGTATAAATTCTTGCTTGCCAACCTGGAGTCCAAGCCTTTCTTCTGTACCAGTGGGGTGCTCCAAGGAAGAAAGCTTGGGAACCACTGGCATAAATGATTCCTTACTCTGAGCTGAAATGGAAGCAGGACTCTCCAGGGCACAGTGGTGGTACGCTTTCAACTCTCTGCTTCTCGTTTTCTGCCTTTGGGGTGTCAAGAGGTAATAATAACCTTAAGCCGAACAACATTTGCAGACTTATGTTTTATATTTATAACAAGGTCCAAGACGACGCAGGACAGCCACAGCTTTTGCCATCGTTTTGACGGGAATCACTCAGCATTGGCACCGTTTATTTGCTGTAAGTCGATACCTATAAGTGCTTTGGAGAATCCAAAAAGTTATTATACCAACAAAGCAAGGAGTCAGACCTCAGCATGGTAACAGCACCCGACTCGGGTCAGAATGTGCAAACACACTGTGTGATATTCTATCCAAGAGTTGTTCCAGTCTTACACGCTATGAAAGAGAACATTTTGTGGTATGTCATTGGCTATTTGGGATATGTACAAAGCTGACTGGTCTAAAGAGACAAATGGCTCTAGGAAGCTGTCAGTTTCACCGCTGAGTGAAATGATGGAGTCAGTGAAGTGCACTGAGAATTGTAATTAAATATGGGGGCAAAGATTGGCAAAGTGAGCCTTGTACCTTCAGGCCAGAAGAGAATAGGTTGGGGAGCTCACATTGCCAGGGGCCTGCATTAGATTCGGGCACTAACCCAATTTCACACTGTGGGATTGGGCCTGGCCCGTTTCAGTGCAGCATTAGAGTGCCAGTGCCATCTGGTCCAGACCTGCTAAGGATACGGCCTTGCATTTCATACTGATCAGATTAGGGTGTTTTTAATTCATTCGGGATGTGCCCTTGCATGTTAACTGGCTCAACATGGCCAGTGAATCTCGCCTGTTGATTCAGACAGCATGGGCTGTTGCTTCGATTTAGAGGTTTGACACTCTTGCAGCATTTGTTTATAATCACTGAATTTTGTAACAAAAACACAATTCTAATGTTGCTTCTCCTCATCTGTGAGAAATACAAAACAGTTCAATCATATTTTCTGAGCAAGCTTTGCAGTATATGGCAGCACACTGCATAACTTGGTCCCGTTCCATTTTTTACCATTTAAACCATAAAAAATTATTTTCTTCTGAGCCACTATCATGTTGTTCATTAGTATTGAAAGAAACATTTCACAATCTTAAATAATCAGTATGATGAAAAATTAGCCTGGTCTGGAAAAATTTAGGATTTTAGCCCATGTGGGTTAAAATACAGCAACAACACACAGTGAGACATTCGAGAGGCACATGACACTGTTCCACTCCATACACTAGTGTTATCATCATGGAACCAAAGCAGATCTTTAATTGTGACAAGCAAAGCAAAACTGTAAAATGCAAACACAGAGACGTGGACAAAACAAATACACATTCTGTTGCTGTGAAAAAACTCTGAACACTTTTCACATGAAGTAGAGAGGCTTGAATCTTCGACTGGACTGGGTTGCTTGACGCGAGGACGTTTCACTTCAAATCGCAGAAGCTTCCTCAGCTAAAATTCTTGCTCTGGTGGTCTGACTTCTGTCTTGACTCTTGTCGAGAAGAAATCTCTTCTTCTTGACAACCTGGACAACTGAGAGCCTACACAGAAACTTTTCACATGAAGGTTTTGCTGGATATCTGTTGGACAAGTAAAGGGAAGTCAGGGGTCCCCTGCTGGAGCTGTTTCCCCCGCGACTCGATCCCAGTGTCGCCGACCAAGCGGCCCCCCCCCCAAAAAAAATCGGTCCGCCCTGCCTTCACTGCACATGCGTCATTTCAGAGCTCAGCAGCGTCATTTCTGAGTGTCACCAGCGATTCACTGATTATCACCTCATTTCTGCTTAAAACTGCACTCCAGTCATCATCTGTCTCAGCGACAGATATCTGAAGCTTTTGTCCAACAATCATTTACACATTAATTCAGCATTATTTCATAATAAAAGACGGGGAAGCAATCAGAGCACTGCAGCAGCACGTCAGACTCAGACGTGCTGCTGCGCCTCCGTCATTTCAAAGCATCAGTTGCGACTCACTGATTATTGCCTCATTTCTGCTTAAAACTAACTTTAGAATGATTTAAGAGGTTTTACGTTGTCATCCGATGGTTACTAATCACATTATTCCCTTTGGGTGTAGAGAGTCAGTCTCAGCCATGTTGCTGTGGTCCCAAATGACGCGTGCACAGTGAAGACAGGGCAGACCAATTTTTAGGGGGATCATTCAGTCGGCGACACGGGATAAGTGGTCGAAGATGAGTGAGTGAGAAAGGGACTGCACCTTTAAGAAATTCTTTGGAATCCTGAAAAGGTTGCTTTTTGGCTTTATTTCCACACCTTCTGCCACTTTTTTGAAACCTTCACCATCAGTTAAGATGAATTTTTCTATGATCTGAAAGGATGCAGAGATATTAAAAATAGCTCTTACCTTTTAAAATATATTTGCACTGCAGGAGACATCTGTAAACGCCAGTTATCAGTATTTAAGATTAGACCCTACAATCTCTCAATACAAATTCTGTAAGTAACGTTAAGATTATATTGTTATGTAAACCATTATAATTTTCATACTGCAGATCACAGATTCTAAGGCGCAGTCATCTATTGACCATAATACATATATCAATGGGCGTCTCTATGGAGACAGTGATTACAAATTTCTGTGATCAAGTACCAATTTCTTCTTTCTTGTACTACTTTATGAAGTCCTATTTTCCTTTTTCTTCATTCATTGCTTTAGTTAGGACTGTAGTCTGGGATAATTTTAGGGCAGTCTCCTGCATCAAAGTCTTATTTTTACATTTATTTGTGTGGATTGTGATCTTACTGCACTTATGCAAGTGGCAAATGATGCTTCCACACGTTCTGTCATCTTCATTCACATAGGCTGCAGCTCTCTGCACTTGAAATTGATTGGTTTGCAGACAGATGTGCATCAGTATTTTTGGAGTCCAGTGCATACTTTCTCACCTGTCTGAATCTGCAAGTTTGAACCAAACAGTGTAGTTGTGAAAGCACCCTTAGTCACACTCATGACACTTTCATAATCATTTGTCCAATGTGGAAAGCATAAATCTTTGCACATCCTGAAAATGCTGTAGAGCAGTACCTTTGGCATGAAATAGCAAAGAAATGTCTGTGGATAAGACAGGGCTCAAAATGCCTATGTGGGCTGTGAGGCAATAATGCTGCCACGCTCATCTCAGCACTTAGTCCTAGTCTTCTTTACAGCTATGAAACAGTGTCACCTACTGGCATGAAATGGTATAAGCTATCAAGATATCAAGGGCATTTTTAAACCATAAAGTTGTGCATGATTAGGGGTGTGGCCGTTTTGAGATACAGTCTGAGCCTAGTCTGACTCTCATAGCTTCTCTTGCTCAGAGGCTGCTTAATGTGGCTGCTAGCCATAGTTGAGATCTGTGTCTGTCGTTCTGGAGGATTTTATTACAAACATCTGGAATAATATGGCTTGTTGTGTGGTGAAATGACCGAATGGATTATCTAAGACATCACTACTGCAATATTTAAACTGAATGAAATTCTCATCTTATTTAATGTTGTATGCTAATAGCGGTAGCACTTTAAGTAGCTGTCAGTAGCTTCATCCATCATTGAGAAAATAAGCGGCTCCTAATTTTTTATGCCCACACCAAAGCAACCCGTTAAGAGATTCACTGCGCAGTCTCCAAAAATATGGTTTCCAAAACATCCAAACAGAGGTTAGCCTGTTAGCTTACCTGGTTTTGACTCAGAGATGGGGTGTGTTCAGGCTTCTTTCATTACACACTGGAGCCACCCATACTACACCTCTTTATCTTTATGGGGATTCATCATGATGTAGTCACCATTGCTACCACTGCCAACATGGCTATGCTCAGATATGGAGTTCATATCGGCTGTTTCGGGTCTCTATAGAAAACCTATGGGTGATGTTGTGCATTTTGTCCAGTGTATATACATACAGTCCATGCTTTCTACCAGATTTATTCCAACCTGTCAATCTTCAAAACTGACCTTGGCACTGCGTCAGCTCAAGGACCCAAAGCTCCCTGAGGTGAAACAGTGAAGCAAGTTTTTTGGGATTTCTTTTTCTTTTCTTGAGGCCACAAGCATTTACTCTTATACACGCATGTATTGTATGCATATGATTTAGGCAGTGGCAGGGGTAAGCTTTCATAAAATACATCATAACACAGTGTCATATTAATATTACCCTGTAACCCTAACCATTTCAGGTGACTCATGACCACATGTACAGGCCACCAGAGTGTCCGTGTGTTGTTGTTCTCATCCTGTGTATGTAGAAAAATGCAGTCATATTTAAAAAAAAATAAATAATTTGCATCCTAATCATTCCCAGCACCTTCAGAATCCATTATTTCTTGAATAATCCTGCAGACAGACAAATCATAAATCACATACGTTATACCCACTTACTAAGAAGGGTAAGAGGACCAGAACATGTTCAATTTCCAGATAGCAAATGATTAACTCTTGTTTAAAGATGAGTCAAAACCAGTGTGTTTTATGCTCATATTTTTTTAATGTATCACAATGAGCAAGAAACATACTTGATGAAATATTTTCAAAGGAGTATATTCAATTACCATCTACAATCAACTTAACTAGGACAACAAGGTTTTGTGACAAAAGTTTCTTTAAAAGTCTGAAGTTCCATGTGGTTTATGTCTGTTAGTTTCCATGTAATTTGGTACAGTCTGGAAATCTTCATATAATTACAGTAACAAAAAAGCTAACAAGACTACAGTATAGAAAAGACATCAAGAACAACATTTTTGGTTTAACTTGCTCTTTTTTGTACATTGCAAGGCTGTTTTTTTCTACCCTCAGATGGGCTGTCTGGAGCCACAGAGCCATGCTTATGAGGCTCGAAGGAGGAGTAATTCAAGGAAACAAAAGAAAAAAACAAAGTAAAACCATTAATAAAAATAAATAAATAAACACTGTGGCACCAGAAGTCACAAAAATAACAGAGAGCTCCAAGTAACAGTTCATCTTTGAAGGTGGAGCAAATGGTTGTTTGGTTGTTAATTTTGGTTTTGGTTAATATGCTTTTTTTTTTTTTCCATGTGTAACTGCCTTTAAGAACGACAGCTCAGAGAACTCAGCCCCGCTATCTGTTATTCATTGCTCTTTTAAGATTTTTGACCAACAGAGAGAGGGGTGAGCCGCCATTCCACCGGAGAGCTTCTACTTGTCAACCAGAGACAAGTGCAAGGAAATGAAACAGGTAGCAACATGAAGAAGGAGAAATGAAGCAAGCATCTCTGTCCATCCTGTCCTGAAATTTAGGGAAATGTCCATCAAAGAGCAGAGGCAGAGCTGGAGAAAGAAAGAGACAGACAGAAAGGAGAAACAGGCAGCTGGAGCCACTTAAGTTCAGTTTCAAAGTCAAAAGACCTTCCTCTCTGTGTCACACATGTCCATTGGTTCCAGAGTCCATTCCCATTACAGAGTTGTCAGTAATCAAATAAAGAGGTGGTTTTTAAAGCTGTTTGAGCCTGCCTCCGGCTCCTATGCCCAGTTTTGGTGTGCCCACAGCCTCTCGTGTCCTCCTAAAGAGAGCTTCAAAGATTCCCAGAGTCCTTTTTCTTTTTAATTCCTTCTTCATCTCAAAATGATGATATTTTAAAAAAGAAAGCTGATGTCTTGTTTTAAATATATCTATATCTGTATACAGGTACATTTGTTTTCACAGTGGGCAAAAAGATGACCTCTACAGCAAAACCGTTATCCCTTTGTAAATCAAGTCTCCCAATGTAAGTCAGTGGATCCAGTTATCCACAGTAACCTATTGTGCCACAATAAAATATACACTTATCCCGGGCACAAAATGTCAATTTTTGTTGTTTTGTTTCAATGCATAAAGCTTTGGCCACATATATTCAATCAAAATAAAAACTGCTCAGTGCTTCAGTATCATCTCTTTCATTTCTGATTATTACCATTAAAATTTAATTTTCTAAATCATTACGCTGATTTTCTAAGTTATTCATTGTGGTTCAATTCATTTCGGTGTTTAACATAAAAAAGGCAAATGAAAAAGGAATTGATGCTGGCTCTTATGAAACACACAATCATACACACTAACATACAAACTGTCACACAGTCCATGCTGGCTGAATGGGATGTAGAGATGTTCACTTTGTTTCCAACAAAAGAACCCAAAAGATGACAGAAAATAAGAGCAAACAATGTCACTTAGACAAATAATAAAGTGGCCAGTTCATAGAAGTTTGTTTTTTCTAAATTTCTGCAAATGAAATTAAAGCTAGTGTTAATTTATGATTAAAAAGCCATTTATATTAACTAAAAAAACACAAAAAAAACAACAACAATACATGCCTGACATCTGAAAATCAAAACAAATATATTTGAGGGGGGGAAACTGTACAACATAAGAATTTTTCAAAATAATTTACACAGGAACACTTCAGACTTTAGAGAAATAGCAGTTTTGCAGATTAAATCTGTTACTTTCAACAGCATTCTGTATTATTAACACCAAATCACATTGAGATTGTGCCTTGTATTCATCAGCATGAACATAGCAGCTGTACAATAGTGGCCGAAAAGTTGTTTTCCTCAAATTTAAATGTCTTGAGTTTGATTTTACACATAATTTTCATTTAGTGTTGAGAGGGCAGGATGTCTGCTCACGAACATTTCCACTGCAATGACATGGGGTGGGTGACTTCTTTGGACATGAAGGCATCATATTTATTTGAAATTGAAATTAGGGACATCTTCAAAAAACCAAACAACAACAAAAAAAACAAATCCAACTTTTCCAGAAATAATGCTTTGGAATGAGGTCCCTACAAACCTGTAATCTGCCTGAGTGAATTGGCACCCTGCAGATATTTGGGACAAATAACTGGTGGAATTCCCAGGAAGGGAGCAAACACACCATAGCAAAACAGCCTACAATACCTTCTGAGACTAGTTGTATGTTGACTGGCATAAACATTACTAAACCTATGAGACGCATCAGTACCAGATGTATTATATACATTTTTGGTAACCACTATTACTTGCTTAACAAGTGAGTAACAACCTTGACTGGATGGAAGTCTTTTCCCATCTTCCATGCCAGCACAAAATGACATAGGGAGGTCACTTTGATTCGCAACCAATGATGCTAAATTTACACAACAGTTTACAGTCACTTTTAAAATTAAGGAAAAAATAGATTGTGACATAAAACAAATGAAATAGGATCAGTCCTTGCTTAAGAAAAATCCATTGTGATATTTGGAATGCACTGTTCTTTACAAACGTCATAGATCATTGGCTTTAAACATTGGTCTGTTCAAAAAAAAAAAAAAAAAACTGACAAAATGTCCTTTGGAACACATATTCACAGTCTTCAAAGTTCCGTTTTTGCAACAAGAAAAAAGGTGTTGCAGAGGCAAGAAATTGGTTTATTGTATGTTTTAGTTAAAGCTGAGCCAAAAAGCAAAATGAGCATGCATCTAGGTACTCTTTTTTCTTTCAAAATTCTATATTAGCAGCAAAACGTATGTCC
Source organism: Thalassophryne amazonica (assembly GCF_902500255.1). Classification (NCBI taxonomy): domain Eukaryota; kingdom Metazoa; phylum Chordata; class Actinopteri; order Batrachoidiformes; family Batrachoididae; genus Thalassophryne; species Thalassophryne amazonica. Next base: position 98,715,934 of record NC_047104.1, on the reverse strand, counting down.
TTGAAGACCAGACCTTATACATTAAAAAAAGAAAGAAAGAAAACAAACGGACATTTGAATGTGACATAGTCAAACAGATATTAATAACCTCTATCTTACAAACTGCAATGGCTCTGTAACGGTGCTACTCCACAATGCAAGGACAAGGGCCCTTTTTGGTTTTTGGTATTTACGTAAAAAAGCCACCTGTTTGCTTGCAAAGAAGCAAAAACGGCAACTCTGATGCGTACTCCTTTATCTTTTAAAACTTTGTTTTCTTTCCTCTAAAAACAGCCACAAATTCTCAAGTATAAAGAAGCCTCTTTTCTCATCTTTATGCACCAATGGTGAAAATGTTTCATCTTTGGATTCTCTTTTTGTCTTAAAGCGTGAGAATTATTAGTACTCTTTTTCATTTTCATTTATGACAACAAAAATGTCAAAATGAAAATAAAGACTGTAGCCACACAACATGAAGAACAAAAGACCTGCTTTGTAGTGTACTGATGTACAAATACAGGCGTGCAGAGAAAAATAAGTGCCAAGAGCGGGACATTAAGAGTAAGAAATAGGAGTCAGACAGTGATAAGTGCACACATGTAACACAAAAAATTAAATAAAGATTTTTCAATATTTCACCAATGTTTCAATTTGGTTAGTACCATACCAACCAAAGTGTAAAATTTAAATAATTCTAAAAGAGGATCCTGCCTTGTCAGGAGGGGCATTTGGGTGAGAATGAGACAGAAATAAAGTTTTGATAAATTACCTGTCCAAAATCTAGTCTATCGGAATGACCAAGACAACATCAAATGAAGCGTCTTAAAGTTGGACAATACAAAAACTAAATGTACACAAAAAAAAAACTTTTTCAACCTACCATACTGTTTAAATTCATTTCCAATGCAACAATCTACTTAACACCAAAATGCTCATATCTATCGTAAATACAGAAGGTTGTTTTTTCAAATAATTCAGTTATCGCCTGTTATGTCTGCAATGCTCTCTTCTTTTCAGTATACTGGAATTGCAACCCCCCCCCCCCAAAAAAAAAATTCTTAATGTTAAAATTGCAATTCACCAACCCTTTTTGAATGCCCAGTTAAAAAATGCCTTATCAGAATTTCATTCAACTTAACAAAATTTCTCAAAGAAAAGAAATGCTCATTTGAAGAAATGGTTTGAGACATGAATTTCTGTAACAGAAAAACATAATGTGAGCTGTTGACCTGAGAATAAAATAGACATTACATTATTCTTTTACTTTTGTAAGCCATTGGTATCTGAATGCTTAAATAGCAAGAAAACCGATAGACTATTCTCCCATACAGTACATACTGGCTTTTTGGGACTGTGCTATTAAGTACAAATGATTACAAAACAAAGGACAGCTTGTTGACTCGTATTTCTTCAAAGGGGTTATTGGGCCATTTGTCAACTTTGAGCCAGTCCATTGCCATACAGTACAGCATGACTCCACCATTACTCACAACATAACTGCAGCAATCTTGTCTGATATATTAGTATGGATGTATTTCAATTGAATAAAACCAAACGAAAACAAAACGAAAACCAGCATGTTGATATGGGAAAACAATCCACTAACATTTAAATTTTTGGTTACAAGCTTTGGAATTGCAGTTAGTCTTTACACGTCTTTTCTGAAAATGGTTTGTATACTTTTAATGTATTTTTAACATTGCTGCTTTTTATTTAATTTTTTTTTTCCATTTGTGATTTTTTTTTGTTCTTTTTGTGATTTTTACATATTGTCCATCACTGAAAGCTGTTTTACAATCTGATGGAGTCTGTTCCTACTCTAGCAAGATTACTACTACAACTACTACTGTCTTTGACAAAGCCAGGCTGCTGCAGCTCCTCCGCCGTCCTGTCCAGCCTATCGGCTGACTTCTGACTGCTGTCAGAATCAGACTCGTCAGTAAAGACGTCTGTTGGTATCGAGGTCTGTACTCCTGAGGTGCTCAATGAACTTGAGGTAACCGTTGAAGGTGAGGAAACTGGAGGAAAAGAGGAGGAAGAGGAGGAGGGACTGGCATTGGACTTCCCAGCTAAAGCTCTGGAGAAAGGGGCCTGGGGCCAGGGTTTGCCGGCAGCTGTGGTGTTAAGTGGTGTAGTAGAGGAGGAGCACAGGGAAGAAGACACAGCAGAGGATGGAATGGTGGCTGATGTTGGCGGGGGAGTGGGGCTGCTGATGGGATGAGTGGCAGACTGCGAGGTAGATGTGGTGTTAGGATTGGGGAAGCAGGCTGAAGTGTGAGGTAATAAACCTGTAGCGTGCTCTTTGGCATTTCTGGCTGATCGTTTGATTGTTCTGTGTTTGTGCAATGCCGATTCCAGGTGTTGACTGAGTGCTTTCTCCCCATCCAACGTGGTGTTACAAGCCAGGCAATCGTACAGACTTCCAGTCCCTGCACCTACGCCACCGGGGACACGCAGCAACATCTCTTGCAGGTTTGCCACAGACTGACCAAAAAAACAGTTCGATTTAAGATGGGTAACAGCCGCTTCTTCCTTGGTGAAAACTGCTTGACACTTGCGGCATGCCAGTTTATACTGTGTCTTGGGGATGATGTACTGATCTAGATGGGGATCTACAGCTTTGCCATCCTTCTCGTTCTGCTTCGAGGGTAGTTTATTATGGGATGAGAAGGAAGAAGAGGTGGGTTCATTATGAGTGTTGCCCTTTTGCTCCTCTTTTTTTACTGGATCTTTGGTGGATTCTTTGCAATTCCCCAAAGATTGTGGGGGAACGGTTTGGCTCGCCTTGGGTTGCTGGATCTGCTGAAGCTGCCGCTGCTGCTGTTGTAGTGCCTCCTGCAAACTCTGCTGATATTGCTGGTAATGCTGCAGCAGGGACCCTGGAGAAAGCCCCATCAATGCTTGTGATAACGCTGGGTTGTAGGGGAAAAGACTTTCCATACCATACATTGGCTGCAGGTAGCCTCCTTGGAGAGCTCCAGGTATCTGTGGGGTGTAATATGGAGAAAATCCAGGCATGAAGTAGGGCAGAAACTGATTTGTTAGGAGGGCTGTGGGATCTGATGCCAAAGCAGCCTGCAGGGCCTGAAGCTGGGCAGGGTCTACCACATACTCCATGCCAGGTGTGGGCATAGAAGTGGCAGGTACAGCTGTGTCCGGTTTCTCCTTCTTGGCACTAGCAGCAGACGTGGAAGGGGCAGGGGTGCTTCCAGTTGAAGATGGTGTTGGGGACTTTTCAGATTTTTCCTTGGGCTTCTCTTTTTCTCTTAACCTCTCAGTATCACGTTCTTTGGGTGGCTCAGGACGAGATCCCGACTGGGCAGTTGCAGAAGTTGAGTTGGAGGTGCAGGTGGGGCTCGAATGGGATACAGATGTGTTGCTCTGTGCTGGGCTGGATGCTGCCAGGGAGGATGAAGAGGGAGGCTTGTTTGGTAATCCAGATGTAGGGAGACTGGGTGAGGGAACACTGGCACCAGGCATGTTCAGAAGGTTTGAAGGTTTCGGAGGAGTTAAAGCTGAAAAGTTTTAAACAGAGAGAAAATGTTATATTCATTGGACAATATGTATAAGCAGCATTGGCTTTAGTGGCCACCAGATCAAGACTTGGGAAAAGAAGGAAACTGTCAAACAAGCTCATTTCAAGCTACATGCACGTGATAATAAATTCACTCCCTGCAACAATCCCAGGTATATCCAGCAGGTGACAAAAAGGCATATAGTGTATAAATTAAGCAAAATGGTATTGCTTTTTAAATAGATGTCGTGCATCAGTTTATCCTCATCATTGTTTGTCTTTTTAATTTGGAGACTTACTGTTTTAACTTATCATGTTTTCCACCCCGTGGAGATAAACTCTTATCTTACTGTGTGTTCACTCATTGCATTTTACAGGGAGACAGTTTTGTGAGTGATTTACAAATGTTGATATCAGGCAGCAACGTGACGTAGACAGCAGTATGTGAATGAGGATTTTATGTGTGTTAATGGCTGTAGACACAAAATGGAACTAAATTATACACTTAAGTTAACTTACTGGATGTAAGTGCAAGGAAGACAATTCAGTACTCAAGTAGCAGTATATTTTATGGAATTATCAAATGCTGTCTATATTATATTCACTGTCATTATTTATGTTTGTCTAATCTGTTTTTAAAACTGATTAGACTCGATACAGTTAATACCTACATTTGTTGTAATAAATAACCAGTGCATGAGCGTGTTCACGGGCTGTGGATCCTTTGCACACAGCTGTGATGTCCCACATAGACTCTGATATGTGCATCTGTTTTTGGTCTACCTGTTACACATGGAGACATTTATTTTTAAAGAAGAAAGCATGAAATAAAGTTGAATATGCCTGAAAATTGCATGAATGATTATTTTCTCTTTTTTGTGCCTTCTCTGTGCTGAAACAGCAATCAAGAACAGCAGGCTGTCAAGCGTAGTCAGTTAATGGCAAGTTTTCAAAGTCGCAAAATCCAGACGTCATCAAGACCTGCAAACTTTCTTTTTGACCTTGATAAATCGTATTGCGTGTGCAAACACCACCAATGTGCATGTTTCTGCCCACATTTCTGAGCTCTCGTGTGGAGAAAGCCCATGAAGGCTTCATGAAGGCAAACACACTAAATTGACAATATGTGCTATTTTGCACATTTGACAGATGCAGTCCTCATTACACACTGTTAGTAAGTCATCTTTCAGGTATATTTACAGTGCAATGGCTTTTGCACATTTTTACACTCACAAACCTTTAGCTCAAAAACCATGTTGGTATTATTGAACAGGTTTTTATCTTGGTTGACATCTTACTTGTCCAACCAATATCAATGAGTTTTGTATAACATCACTTCAAAACATGTTCCAGTGAGCTATGGGGTGTCACAGGGTTCTATAATGGGTCCTTTGCTGTTTTCTCTTTAGCACCACTAGAACAGACATTGTGAAGTTACAGAATCACTTTTGACTGTCTATGCTGATGACACCCTTCTTTATATCAATCAATCAATCAATCAATCAATCAATCAATCAATCAATTTTTTTATATAGCGCCAACTCACAACAAACAGTTGCCCCAAGGCGCTTTATATTGTAAGGCAAGGCCATACAATAATTATGTTAAACCCCAACGGTCAAAACGACCCCCTGTGAGCAAGCACTTGGCTACAGTGGGAAGGAAAAACTCCCTTTTAACAGGAAGAAACCTCCAGCAGAACCAGGCTCAGGGAGGGGCAGTCTTCTGCTGGGACTGGTTGGGGCTGAGGGAGAGAACCAGGAAAAAGACATGCTGTGGAGGGGAGCAGAGATCGATCACTAATGATTAAATGCAGAGTGGTGCATACAGAGCAAAAAGAGAAAGAAACAGTGCATCATGGGAACCCCCCAGCAGTCTACGTCTATAGCAGCATAACTAAGGGATGGTTCAGGGTCACCTGATCCAGCCCTAACTATAAGCTTTAGCAAAAAGGAAAGTTTTAAGCCTAATCTTAAAAGTAGAGAGGGTGTCTGTCTCCCTGATCTGAATTGAATATGTCAATTAATGCTAATGATTCCTCTCAAATTGGAGCTTTGATACTTAAATGCAGAAATAGATGTATTTTACAAAAAAAAAAAATGCTGACCACATAAAACAAGAAATATCTTGTCCATTGAAACAGAAGTCAATAAAATGTAAATCACTGTTTGATTTTTTTATTGTTGTTGCTGTTGTTTGAGGTTTCTTTTTTGTTTGAATTTGCATTTACATTTGCATTTGCCATATGATCCCAACATTTTCTAATTTAAAGTTGTATTTGGTAAGGCATTTATTGTACACAATTAACATTTTCAAGGCATTCATTCAATCTTTCATACCCACTTATTCCAGTTAAAGGTCACAAGAATTTCCATGACATAATAATTTAAAAAAAGAAAAAGAAGAAAAAAAACAGAATAGAGAAATACTAACCCATGCCATTAATTTCACTTCCATGTAATGTTAAAAGCCACAATATGAATGACAGTAAGAATAAGATCCACATTTACTTTGTTGACTTTTGGTGCTACAGTAATTTAATGGCGCTACAAACTGGGTTACATGTCAGTAGTGGTCAACACAATTTTACTTTTTGACACACCATATGTATATTTTAGAATTAGATACAGTAACAAATTATGATAAGAATTGATATCAGTTGCTGAAAACATATCTATGTCTCTGTACTTCAAATTGTAGCAGTTTCTACGCCCAAGAATAACATACCTGAATTAGATGAGTTAAAGCTGGAAAGGGAGGGGCTGCCGACCCCTGGCAAAAGGACAGGTGGAATGCCTTGCAGACTTGGATATGCTGACTGGAGATTCAGAGCCTGCATTGCAGGGTTATCAAACATTCCCTGTTGCTGCATGGCTTGCTGCTGTGCCAGTCCTAATACCTCATTGGCCTTTTTAATACGGTCCATCTCTTGCTGGGCCATAAGTTGGCGAACAGTAGCTGGATCAAAGTACTCTTTTTCTTTATCTATCTGGCTGCCAATTGTATCCTTTACCTTAGAGATGTGTTGCTGGGAGAAAATGTGATCACGAACAGAAAGGCGAGCACTATACTTGACACCACACAAAGTGCATTCAGTCTTGGGTCCCTCATAAGACGTCTGATTTATTCCAAAGTGCTTGGCCATGTTGAGCTTAGCCTTTTTCTCCTTGGCACGGGCATTTTGAAACCACACCTGAACCACTCTCTTTGGAAGTCCAATTTCATTACCAAGTACCTCACATTCGAGCATAGTAGGAGTCCTATAGTCATTAAAGCAGGATTTTAACACTTTTAGCTGGAGGTTAGTCATCTGTGTTCGGAAGCGCTTTTGGCCAGGGCGATCTCCGCTGTCAATGCTCCTGCTACCTGAAGCCCCAGGACTTGGTGAGCAAGGATCAGCTAGGCTGGATGTCTCACTGTGATCAATCATATTTTCATTTTCATAGTCCTTAGCATAATAGCTTGTTGCAGGGCTCACGAGCCCTGAGGACATCTGGTCATCATTTTCGAGGATGGACGCCGTGCCCCCAGGCTTAGTCAAGTAATCACCACTATTGTGGCTGTGCTTTGCATCAGCACTATCATTATCAGCATTAGCCTCATCACCCGTGGTTGTGTCTGTGATGGCTGTATTAACAGAAGAGCAATCATCATTATCAAGTTTGCTCTGATCAAAACTGAGGTTTACAGATGACATTGTTGGGCTCTCAAAATCTTCCATTCCCTCAACTTTGATGGATGAAGGGCTCAAAAGAGCCCTGGGAGACATATCCAGGCTTTTGTTCACTGGTGATAGTGAGGCGTTTTGTCCATCACTGTTCGTAGGAGCTAACTGGGAATAGCTCGATGTTTCAAGACCATCCATTTTTATTTGCATCACCTCCTGTTCAGGTAACATCCCAGCAAGAGTAAGATTGTAGCCAGCACGTTTGGCTTCATGCCAGTGACGAGAGCGAATATGTGCTTCAAGGGCAGTTTTGGCTTTAAAAAGAGCTCGACAAAAGGGGCACCTTCGGTGAGCTTGAGCAGGCCCCACTGCCCTAAACTGGCCTTTTCTCTCTCTGGCTCTTGTGTTCTGGAACCACACTTGCACTACTCTCTTTTTGAGCCCCACCTCATGAGCAATGTGATCGAGCATTTTACGTGTAGGATTAGAATCTAGTAAGTACTTCTGATATAGGATCTCTAATTGTTCAGGTGTGATGGTGGTTCTGAGCCTTTTGTCTCTCTGTGGCTCCTCTCCACTGTTTGTGCTGTCATTCTCTCCTGGGCTAGTACCAGCTTTCTCCTCTAACTTCCTCTTTAAGGAGTTCATGGTGGAGGTGGGGGTGGATGGAGAGGTGGCAGAGCTACTTGGAATCTGTGGAATTGCCCCGGCGAGCAATTGGCTTGCCAACAACGGATTACTAGGATCGAAAAGCATGAAAGGCATGTCAATTGGACGATCAAGGAATTGAGGGTGTATGAATTGGTTTTGCACAGAGAGGAAGTGTAATTGCTGGTGTTCCTGCCAATGCTCAAAGGAGGGGAAGCCAATCTTACACTGCTCACACTGGTATGGTATCATCTGTTGAGCCAGTTGTTGTGAGGCAGCGCTCAAGTGGGCACTGAGGCTCATGTGAGAACTCTGAGAGGATGCCTGGCTTGTTTGAGAGGCTGAGGGACCACAGTGTTGTTGTTGCTGTGAGAAAGATGGAGATGAATGTTTGACGGGTTTCGAAGTTGTTGGAATTTTCTCTTCTCTCTGAGGTCGATGGTGTTGTGGTTCAGACTGGGGTTGAAGCACAACTTCTTGTTTGATGTTAGTTTGGTTTTCTCTGGGATCAGCAGACATTTCTGGTAACTGCTTGGGCTTTTCTTCATAAAGGTTTGAGGTGCTTGCTGGTGATGCTTCCTCTCTCTCAGTTGATGGGAGTTGTGAGAATGCTGAAGCAGAAGGTGGGAGTGGACAGAGGCTTGATGAGGAGGGCATAGGGGTGTGACAGGAAGACCCAGAGGGAGTGTAACATTCATTGGAAGGATCCATTGAGTCCTCATTTTGGCTGTCATATTGTCCATCCTCATCTTCATCTTTGTAACACAGCTTCTTTTGATGTTTAATTAAATCAAATATACGCTGGAAAACCAGATTGCATTTCTTGCACTGATAGTTCAGATTTGAAGTGCGGATATATCGGTCATTTGACAACTCTCGTCTTTCACCATCCTTTGCCCCATCACCCTGGTTTTCATAATTCTTCCTTGCTTTCTGGCGAGCATTCTGGAACCACACAACAATAACACGAGTGGGGAGGCTCAGAAGGTTGGAAAGTTGTTCAAATTCATCATCTTTTGGATAAGCATTGGCATCAAAGAAGTCCTGAAGAACTCTTAACTGGTAGTCAGTAAACCTAGTTCTGGATGATCTCTTGCTTCCATATAACTCATGTTTTTGGGGCTCAGGGGAGGGAGGTTTTGAGTCAATTTTGGTGTCTTCTAAAGTTGTGGTTGGTGGATTGTTGAAATTATAAGGGGAGTCTTTGTTGCGCTGTCGCTCTTTGAATAAGGTGTTTCTGAACCAGTGTTTTATAACTTTCTGAGGGAGCCCTGACTTGTCTGCCATCTCTTTAATCTGCTCCTCATTTGGTGAATTGTTGATATCAAAGTACTGTCGAAGGACCCTAAGCTGGTCATCTGTGATGCGTGTCCGTGGTCTCTTGTTCTGCTGCTGCTGTAGCATGGCTGGTGTCAGCTGTTGTTGATAGAGCTGCGCCAGGTCTGAGGCTAGGCTTGGCTCAACAGATGGTAACTGGGGAGGCAGCTGAGTGGGCAAAGATTGAAGAGACATCGGCTGCATCATGAGCGGTGAGAAGAGGGGCAGGTCCATTGGCATAGGAATTTGTGCCATTGGAACTGGTGGCTGTGGTGGAGGAACAGTTGGAGGTGTGAGTGAGGCAGCAGATACGGGGATGTTTGGGGTGGGTGTTCTTTGTGGTGGAGGAGGTGGAGGCGGTGGAGGTGGTGGAGGAGGTGGGGGAGGAGCAGGGGCAGCCTCTGGTGTTGGGGGTCTCAGTGGGTACAATTTATCATAATGTTCTCTGTATTCCTTTGCAAATCTCTCAAGGGATTGAAATGGAAAGAAGGCCTGGTGGATGTGCTCCTGGTGACTTTTAAGGATAAGTATGTTTGAAAACAGCTTTCCGCAAACTTCACATTCTAGCTTCTCCAATCCCTCAATGGGATCAACTACTCTTGGACCACTTGAACCTGTAGGTCCAACTATCTTCTTCTGAGCTTTCTGTTTGTTTTCATTGTACTGAATGACTAACTCAAACCCAAAATTTTCCAGCAAGGCTTTAGTTGCATTTCCACGAGCATCTGAAGCAATCCTAGGTGGAGGCAAGCCAGTATCATGATTTATATGAATAGAAATATGTTGAATGTCCTTCTTTTCTTTTACCTTACTGTCTGTAGACTCTTTATTAAGTTCCTCGTTCTTTTCAGGGGTGTCATTCTCTCTTTGCATTTCTTTGTCTTTCTCATTGTGAGAAGAAGGAGGCTTTGGCTTTTTCTCAGCTTGCTGAAGGAGAAAAGCACTCTGTTGAAGCAATGCCATCTGCCCTTGGGTCTGTGAATGAGACTGTTGTTGCTGCTGTTGTTGTTGCTGTTGTTGCTGTTGCTGCTGTTGCTGTTGTTGAAGGTGGTGATGCATCAGTTGTTGCTGCAGGCAGGTTTGTTGAGCCTGCTGGGCTGAGTTCTTTAGGTCTTCCAGCAGTGAAGATGTGGACGATCCTGCCAGACTAAGTGATGAATTACTGATGCTGATTTCTGGATTCAGCTGAAATTCTGCTCCAGGTATGTAGAAAGGAAAAAGTAACTGCTGCTGCTGCAGAGGGAGAAGTGCATCAGTTGTCATGGGGAAGTGCTGAAGAAGTGCTGGGTTGAACAGTTGTGACTGTAAAAGTGCAGCCTGCTGCTGAAGCTCTTGTTGTAGCTGGGCTTGAGCTTGGGCTTGTGCCTGTGCCAATTGCTGCTGTTGTTGCAGTTGTTGCTGTCCTCGAGTAGAGAGTGAATCTGTAAATTTTGTCTTTTTTATCTCATGGTTTTCAGATGGAGATGAACGACAGCTCACTGAAGAATTGCCCAGGCTTTCAATACCATGAGACTGACTTATGTGGTTGCCTCCAAGAATAGTCTGAGTTGTCTGAGCCGCAGAAGAACTGTGATTGCTAGAATTAGTTGTTGAGTTGCTTGCTGGGGTTGGACTAGATGTTGATGTGCTGATGCTGGATCCTCCACTTATACCAGTAGAATTTCCAGAGCTAGTGATCCCTCCTGCTGCTTCAAGTTTGGCAGCCCTGGCTTTAGTCTGGTGTAAAACAGAGCGCATGTGTATCTCCAAAGTCGAGCTCTGACTGTACGCCACATTACAAGTGCTGCATTTAAATGGCTTGTTGTCGGGGCTGCTGGTAGGCTCTGGTTGGCCAGTGGTGGACTCCTGAAGAGCCCTCTTTACCTTGTGTAGGTGGGAAACAGAGTTATAGTGAACCAGAAGAATGTTCTTCTGTGTAAAAGACTCTTTACATACAGTGCACTTGAAAGGACGAGATGGATCCAAAAACTTCTCCATAGTAAAATTGGGCCCCTTTCTGAAGGGCAAAGCACGCTTGGGTTCAGATCCAGAATCTTCCTGCAGTGAGCCAGAGTCACTGCCTGTTGGACTTTGCTTTTCCTCTGGGTCACTTTCTTCTCCCTCTTTGTCATCTTCTCCAAGACTTCCATGCTCCTCTCCAAGAGATGGGTCACCCATGATCATAATGTCACCATTCATTAATAAACCCCCGTAGAGCTGCTGGATATCAGTTTCACTGAGCTCCAGGTGGCTGGTTTCCAAATGTTTTTTCAGGGCTTGTAGTGTTCTGAAGCTTCGCTGACAGAGGCAGCACATGGTTGCAGCCCTGATGACGTGGTATTGCGAGTGGAGCTGCAGCTTCTCCACAGTCTTGAAGGCCAGGCTGCACTGGTTACAGCGGTATTTGTAGACATGGCGATCAGAAACAGGCAGCTGGGGCCTTTTGTTGTGGACTTCATTGAAGTGCATCTGGAGGGAGTTGGATGTTTTGAAGACTTGGTTACAGCCTTTCTTCCAGCATAGGAATCCTGTGGCATCATCTCGCTCTGAGTGCTGATCTTCCAAAGGTGTCTTTCGAACCTCAGCCATTTCAGTAGGTTGTGAACTCCCCTTCTCTGAATCAGCATCTGATACATCTTTTGGGAAAAAAAAATTGAACAATTCAGTATTATCTCTGTTTATATAGTTTCATTTTGTGAAATAATTAAATTAAAGGACGCTAAAGCCCTCATCATTACAAACACTCATCATAAAGATGTAAAACCTGTGATTCATGAATATCAAGCATTCACATTTCCTTGTGAATGATGGCCTTGCTGTGGCAAAGAAAAATGACTTTAACAACAATGCCTGAGAAAAATTCTTCCATTAAAAAAGCACACCTGAGCCATGAGTTGTTCTTTCTGGTAATGTAATAACAAATTGTCTCCCTGTTAATTCCAGAATAGAATTTAAAATTCTTCTTCTTACTTATAAGGTTTTGAATAATCAGGTCCCATCTTATCTTAGGGACCTCATAGTACCATATCACCCCAATAGAGCGCTTTGCTCTCAGACTGCAGGCTTACTTGTAGTTCCTAGGGTTTGTAAGAGTTGAATGGGAGGCAGAGCCTTCAGCTTTCAGGCTCCTCTCCTGTTGAACCAGCTCCCAATTCGGATCAGGGAGACAGACACCCTCTCTACTTTTAAGATTAAGCTTAAAACTTTCCTTTTTGAAAAAGCTTATAGTTAGGGCTGGATCAGGTGACCCTGAACCATCTCTTAGTTATGCTGCTATAGACTTAGACTGCTGGGGGTTCCCATGATGCACTGAGTGTTTCTTTTTATTCACCTCTTTTTGCTCTGTATGCACCACTCTGCATTTAATCATTAGTGATTGATCTCTGCTCTCTTCCACAGCATGTCTTTTTGCTGGTTCTCTCCCTCAGCCCCAACCAGTCCCAGCAGAAGACTGCCCCTCCCTGAGCCTGGTTCTGCTGGAGGTTTCTTCCTGTTAAAAGGGAGTTTTCCTTCCCACTGTCGCCAAGTGCTTGCTCACAGGGGGTCATTTTGACCGTTGGGGTTTTTCTGTAATTATTGTATGGCTTTTGCCTTACAATATAAAGCGCCTTGGGGCAACTGTTTGTTGTGATTTGGCGCTATATAAATAAAATTGATTTGATTTGAAATTCATTTTATTGTGCTTACATAGTCTTTATAAAGTGGTGAAATTTAACTGTTGTGCATGCAGTCATGATTCCCCAATACAGAAAAGTTATTGAAGATTAAGTACCACTGAAGAAGTTCCAACTGTTTACTACAATTTACAGTGCAATGGAAAAATACAATAATCTAATTCATGTCAACCAATTATAAAATATGTGTGTAATACGGCATAGAAAAACTGTACCACGTAAACCGTTGTGCAATAAATGAGTTGAATAATTACCAGGTTGCTTCTTTGTCTCCTCAGAGTTAGTTTTGGCATGAGGGATGCTGTGGGACTCTCTGTCTGGACCGGGTACAGGTATGAACATGCTTGCTGGCAGGACCTCTGTCGTTGTCACCTATAAAAATAAAGTATAATGGAATTGTATAGCTTGTACCCTTGCTGAGAGAGCAAGTATTTCACTTCAAAAAACTAATAGACAAACAAGAAGTACATATAATTTTAAAGTAACTTTTGCATTTTCACAGCACTGTTCTCACTTTCAGAGATATGCATCCTGGAAGTATTTAATACTTGTCTTCACTTTGAAAAACTTAAGAGGGTCCAGGAGGGTGTCGGTGTGAAACGGGATATTCTGACACAGTGCTGTGGTCTTCGTTTCACTTTGGCTGAGTTTTCCACGTTAAAAAAAATGCAGAATTAGGTTTTTTGTTCTTTCAGTTGTGACCTTGACATACGTTTGTAATCTCCTGCATTTCAGTGCAACCACTGCAGTACATTTGTTCTACATTTATAGTAGGTGCCACGTTTCTGCAAAGGTTATATGGGCATGTCACAATTGTTGCATACATCACATAGTGCAAGTCTGGTGCATCATACCACACACCAGACCTGTGTGTTACATCATCAAACTGTGTACTTGATCAAATTCATGGGTCGCCACAGCAGATCTGACGGGTTCACACGGTTTAAGATCACATTGCTGGTGCGCCTTCAGCTCTACAATATCAAAGAGCTTCCTTTTTGATGATGGGAGCAAACAGAGCACCTTGAAAAAAAAAAGCTACACAAACACGGGGAGAACATGCTGGCCATTTGTGGATAGAAACCCAGGTACTGAATGAAAAAACAAAAATACAAATCTGATTGAACAAGTTCAAAGGTGCCTCCAGATGGGCCTTGTTTTTAAATGACTGAACGTAATGAGTAAAGAATGACAACCTGTTTGTGTGCCCTGTTTCTCCCACTCAACCTTCTTCCAATTTATCCATCTGCATAACCTCCACAACATGATAATTCATTAAAAGCGCTTATTAACTGAGCCCTACTTAATAAGAATCATTGGCTCAAATGGGAGGGGGCTAAAGAATGAGGTCCTGTCTGCTTTCACCTTCCTTCAATTAATTTCTCAGAGTAATCAGTTCAGTCTGTGTGATGCATTTCAAATCACATCACCACATCACTGCTGTTCTGCTGAATGTTTCTCTTTCGCAACCTCAGTTGAAAGATAACTCACCCGTCTCACTTAGCTTTAAGACATAAAGGGAGGTACATATACACATAAATGTGGCTACTGACTCGGTTTTTGTTGTTGTTGCTGTTTTAGCTGTCATACTATATTAGAGGGAAATATGAGCTCATAGTAGTGCGTGATGTTCAAGGGCTCAAATGACTATAAGCATGCACAACTGACTACAAAGTGGACCTATTGCTCTGATTTAATCAACAAAAATAAGCATAATTCAAAGTTCCTGTTGGACACGGTGGCAACCACCTGTGAGTCGCTCTCCTCTTACAGCACAAGATTTTTTACATTACTTCGAGAAGAAAATAGAAGATCTTAGGTTAAACATATCCCAGCATGCCTTAATCCAGACACTAGACTCTGTTATTGAGGTTTGTGCTGTCACTGATATATTACCTCGATTTACAGAATTTGATAGTATCTCACTGGGCGTGCTGACGAATCCTGTAATGTCTGCTAAAAGCACAACCTGCATGCTCGACCCGATACCAACAAAGCTGTTTAAGGACCTGTGGCCCACTGTTGGGCCTACTGGGCTGGAAAATATTAATCTGCCATTAACCTTGAGATCTGTTTATAAATGTTTCAAATCTGCAGTGATTAAACCATTACTTAAGAAATCTAATCTTGATCCTCGTGTACTGAAAAATTATAGCCCAATACCAAATCTATCATTTTGTTCTAAAATTCTGGAAAAAGTAGTTTTACAGCAGCTTGTGGACCAGCTTGCTGAGAATAATCTCTTTGAGCCACTGCAGTCTGCTTTTAGAAAATATTCCACAGGGACAGCTCTCACTAAAGTGGGGAATCTTCTGCTTAACTGTTAGAATGACCTAAGCAGTGGGTCACCCCTCTGAGTCTGGTCTGCTTGAGGTTTCTTCTTCAGTATCATCAGAGGGAGATTTTCCTTACCACTGTCACCTGTGTGGTTGCTCTAGGGGTTGGTAACCTTACTTGTGTGAAGCGCCTTGAGGCAACTTTGTTGTAATTTGGTACTATATAAAATTAAATAAATTGAAATAGAAATTATTTTTTCATTTGTAATCTGGATAGCAACACCACAAAGTTAGCTAGCCTTGTCAAATCACAGCCATAGCTATCCATGCTAGCATAGCATGTAGCAGGCTTGAAAATGAACATGTTACAATATCTGCAATTAAAGAATGTATTATGTTAATGTGTGTTCATTGGTTAATTTCAGGCTACCCCCACACTTATAATGTTACACATTTGTGTATCATTGAACATTGAACACATTATAGCCATAGCATTTTATTTGCAGTATCTCCCATTTTGATAGATGATAAGTGATAAATGGACTGTATTTATGTTCTGCTTTTCCATCTGATACAGGTGGTCAAAGTGCTTTACAGTGATGCTTCTCATGAATCCATTTACACACTCACTCCCACACCAATGCCAGTATGCTGTCATGCAAGGTGCTCATCTGCGCACTGGTAGCAAAATAGAGTATAAGGACCTTGCTCAAGAGTACCTTGGTTAGTTTCTTGTTTGAATGGGAAATGATCCTCTGATCACATGGCCACTTTTCTTATCTCCAGACATCACCTCTGTAATGATGATGATGATGATGATGATGATGATGATGATGCCAAGAAAATATTTGCTGTCGAACTCTAATGTGACCACATCATGAATGACCACAATGCTGTAAAGTGTATCTCAGCCATGGTGCGAAGGTGCGTTTAACCATTTTTTAAACCTGGCTATTCCAGTTAAGTGCTGTGGAGAGGCAGAGCCTATCCCAACAGTCACTGCACAAGAGGTGGGGTACACCCTGGACAGGGTGCCAGTCTATTGCAGGGCAAATATAGCAGTTTAAAACAGCAAATATTAAAATTCTGAAGGAATATGGTAAATAATTTGAACACAGAGGTTCAAGGTTTCATGTTTTTACTCTTCTCAATGAGTGACCATTTATTTGCAGAATATACATAATTTCTTTGGTGTTTCTATGCAACCTTTTCTACTAAAATATACACAAATAATCATTAAATCATTAACACTTATTAAGCTCTCAGGCTGTGTTAGCAAATATTTTTGATTCCAAAAACATACACTTAAAAAATGGGGGAAAAAAAACCCAAAACGCCCAACTTCATACAATCAGTTAAATGGCTGTGAGCAATTATTCCTCTTCTAGCTTTTACATCAGATAGGGCTGAATGCTCCTCAAGTTACCAGGGTTTCAAAGTTAAGTACAACTCTTAATACTTGCGGTCATTGGAAATCCAGACATTTCTTGGCTGTTTTCATTACTTTGTTACTCTCTACTCTCTCTAATAATACAAATGGCATAGAAAGAGGCAAAAAAGGCTATTTACATTACAAAGTGGATTGTTTCTAGACAAATGCTTCATTAGGCGATTAGAGGAAAGAACAGAGTATCCCAAGGTCACTTATAATTTGGACTGCCTAATTGGGAAACATAGTTTAAAATGCCTATCATCCCGTCAGACTCTGAATTAATGGAAGTGCAATTATACTCATTACCACATTTTCTTCTAACACGGGACAGAAAATGATACGTCCAGAGAGGTGATTTTATGTGTGTACCTATTTTATTTAAATATATAAGTATATAAAATGTGAGATAGGCATGAGGCACAGGAAAGAGGGGGGTGTAGAATGTATGTCGAAAATGGGTAGAGAGCGAATGCATCATTATCCATGCTTGGCAAGAAATAAAAGTCACCAATTTCAGATTTAATTGGGCTTCTCTCTCCTACGATGTGAAAAGGATAAAGTACCTTTCTATCTGCATTAGCAAGTTATATAAAAAGGTGATGGCTGTAATGTGTGTTATATTACCTCTGTATCAAGGTCCTTCTGTAATGGTTCAGCATATTACCATCTCTATAAAAGAAATAAATATTGCCATCTACTATATGTTGGCTGAATGGGTTTCAGATAGAGCAACTGTCCAGCAGGTCATTTAGCTTCACCAGAGCTGGACAGAACAGAATAAAAGATCACTCAGTGAGTTACAACAAAACAGGCTAAATAAAATTTTATCTCCCTCTGATGAGCATTAAAGGAATTAAGGAGAGTATTCTCTAAAATGATGTACCCGTGCATCTTATCTGAGCTACTAATGACATTTAAAGAGGAATGAAATGCACTTTGGTTTTGTTTTCCACCATCTGTATGTCTCTATAATATATTATTCAAATAAGACATAATGTTGTCTCGACCAGCACTGAACAATATTTCCATTTGCTGCACTTGAATTTCAAGACGAGGGGAGGCTGTTCATTAATTTTTGATTCAAGGTCAAAGCATTTTCACATATAATAGAAGGCTTTGTTTTGACAAGCACAAGGGTGATCATAGATGTAGCAAGAACGTCAGTTTCTAACCAAATTAAGTGGAGCAGACGAGACCTGCTCATCGAGAAATCATCTTATCTGTTGCTCTCCACATCCGACTGTGACTGCAAGAGAACTGAATAAAAGGCTTTATAAAGATGGGCACATTAGAACAATGGAAAAGATGAGGAAATATGCATCTAAAAGAGACTCAATTATTTCCAAAGTCAATGAGATTTCATGAAAGTGTTTCACAATTCAAAACATTCTTTGGGCTTTTACACGAATTGCTTGTCAAATGACAAGGGAAGAAAGGAGTGATAACCATCCTTGCATCATTATGTAAAGCTGCTCAACCAGGCTGCAAGGACATCTCTCTTATTTGACTCAGCTCAGTTTTGTGATTTGTGCATTTATGATTATGCGAATTGACACAGTCTACTGTATTCACAGCGATTTCAAGCATGCAGTTGTGCTCAAAAGTTTACATACCCTGGCAGAATTTTTGCTTTTTTGGCCATTTTTCAGAGAATATGAATGATATGAATGACCCTTCTTGCTTGCCTCTACTGGTGGTTGGCTCTCACTGCGGTATTGTATCACTTCCTGTTCCGGAGCACAGCGGTGTTTTTCTGTATCTGTTAGCTGTTTAATCTGCGCAGTTAGATTGATCTAGTTATCTAGATTACGATTTGTTTCCCAGTGTAATCTTTACGTGCCTTAACTAAAGCACTCCCTCTGCTGAATCACCTCTAAATTATTTACACATTATTCACTTTGCGTGTTTTTAGGAATCTGCTAGCTTAGCGTAGCTACTAGCTCTTAGCCGATTTAGCATGGCGGCTTCTCCTGTCTCTCCCGCACTTTTCTGCTCTGGGTGTGAAATGTTTAGTTATTCCTCGGCCTCCTTTAGCAGTAACGGTACTTGTAATAAGTGTAGCTTATTCATAGCTTTGGAGGCCAGGCTGGGCGAATTGGAGACTCGGCTCCGCACCGTGGAAAATTCTACAGCTAGCCAGGCCCCTGTAGTCGGTGCGGACCAAGGTAGCTTAGCCGCCGTTAGTTACCCCCTGGCAGATCCCGAGCAGCCGGGAAAGCAGGCTGACTGGGTGACTGTGAGGAGGAAGCGTAGCCCTAAACAGAAGCCCCGTGTACACCGCCAACCCGTTCACATCTCTAACCGTTTTTCCCCACTCGACGACACACCCGCCGAGGATCAAACTCTGGTTATTGGCGACTCTGTTTTGCGAAATGTGAAGTTAGCGACACCAGCAACCATAGTCAATTGTCTTCCGGGGGCCAGAGCAGGCGACATTGAAGGAAATTTGAAACTGCTGGCTAAGGCTAAGCGTAAATTTGGTAAGATTGTAATTCACGTCGGCAGTAATGACACCCGGTTACGCCAATCGGAGGTCACTAAAATTAACATTAAATCGGTGTGTAACTTTGCAAAAACAATGTCTGACTCTGTAGTTTTCTCTGGGCCCCTCCCCAATCGGACCGGGAGTGACATGTTTAGCCGCATGTTCTCCTTGAATTGCTGGCTGCCTGAGTGGTGTCCAAAAAATGAGGTGGGCTTCATAGATAATTGGCAAAGCTTCTGGGGAAAACCTGGTCTTGTTAGGAGAGATGGCATCCATCCCACTTTGGATGGAGCAGCTCTCATTTCTAGAAATCTGGCCAATTTTCTTAAATCCTCCAAACCGTGACTATCCAGGGTTGGGACCAGGAAGCAGAGTTGTAGTCTTACACACCTCTCTGCAGCTTCTCTCCCCCTGCCATCCCCTCATTACCCCATCCCCGTAGAGACGGTGCCTGCTCCCAGACCACCAATAACCAGCAAAAATCTATTTAAGCATAAAAATTCAAAAAGAAAAAATAATATAGCACCTTCAACTGCACCACAGACTAAAACAGTTAAATGTGGTCTATTAAACATTAGGTCTCTCTCTTCTAAGTCCCTGTTGGTAAATGATATAATAATTGATCAACATATTGATTTATTCTGCCTTACAGAAACCTGGTTACAGCAGGATGAATATGTTAGTTTAAATGAGTCAACACCCCTGAGTCACACTAACTGTCAGAATGCTCGTAGCACGGGCCGAGGCGGAGGATTAGCAGCAATCTTCCATTCCAGCTTATTAATTAATCAAAAACCCAGACAGAGCTTTAATTCATTTGAAAGCTTGACTCTTAGTCTTGTCCATCCAAATTGGAAGTCCCAAAAACCAGTTTTATTTGTTATTATCTATCGTCCACCTGGTCGTTACTGTGAGTTTCTCTGTGAATTTTCAGACCTTTTGTCTGACTTAGTGCTTAGCTCAGATAAGATAATTATAGTGGGTGATTTTAACATCCACACAGATGCTGAGAATGACAGCCTTAACACTGCATTTAATCTATTATTAGACTCTATTGGCTTTGCTCAAAAAGTAAATGAGTCCACCCACCACTTTAATCACATCTTAGATCTTGTTCTGACTTATGGTATGGAAATAGAAGACTTAACAGTATTCCCTGAAAACTCCCTTCTGTCTGATCATTTCTTAATAACATTTACATTTACTCTGATGGACTACCCAGCAGTGGGGAATAAGTTTCATTACACTAGAAGTCTTTCAGAAAGCACTGTAACTAGGTTTAAGGATATGATTCCTTCTTTATGTTCTCTAATGCCATATACCAACACAGTGCAGAGTAGCTACCTAAACTCTGTAAGTGAGATAGAGTATCTCGTCAATAGTTTTACATCCTCATTGAAGACAACTTTGGATGCTGTAGCTCCTCTAAAAAAGAGAGCTGTAAATCAGAAGTGCCTGACTCCGTGGTATAACTCACAAACTCGTAGCTTAAAGCAGATAACCCGTAAGTTGGAGAGGAAATGGCGTCTCACTAATTTAGAAGATCTTCACTTAGCCTGGAAAAAGAGTCTGTTGCTCTATAAAAAAGCCCTCCGTAAAGCTAGGACATCTTTCTACTCATCACTAATTGAAGAAAATAAGAACAACCCCAGCACTGTAGCCAGGCTGACAAAGAGTCAGAGCTCTACTGAGCTGAGTATTCCATTACCTTTAACTAGTAATGACTTCATGACTTTCTTTGCTAACAAAATTTTAACTATTAGAGAAAAAATTACTCATAACCATCCCAAAGACGTATCGTTATCTTTGGCTGCTTTCAGTGATGCCGGTATTTGGTTAGACTCTTTCTCTCCGATTGTTCTGTCTGAGTTATTTTCATTAGTTACTTCATCCAAACCATCAACATGTTTATTAGACCCCATTCCTACCAGGCTGCTCAAGGAAGCCCTACCATTATTTAATGCTTCGATCTTAAATATGATCAATCTATCTTTGTTAGTTGGCTATGTACCACAGGCTTTTAAGGTGGCAGTAATTAAACCATTACTTAAAAAGCCATCACTTGACCCAGCTATCTTAGCTAATTATAGGCCAATCTCCAACCTTCCTTTTCTCTCAAAAATTCTTGAAAGGGTAGTTGTAAAACAGCTAACTGATCATCTGCAGAGGAATGGTCTATTTGAAGAGTTTCAGTCAGGTTTTAGAATTCATCATAGTACAGAAACAGCATTAGTGAAGGTTACAAATGATCTTCTTATGGCCTCGGACAGTGGACTCATCTCTGTGCTTGTTCTGTTAGACCTCAGTGCTGCTTTTGATACTGTTGACCATAAAATTTTATTACAGAGATTAGAGCATGCCATAGGTAATAAAGGCACTGCGCTGCGGTGGTTTGAATCATATTTGTCTAATAGATTACAATTTGTTCATGTAAATGGGGAATCTTCTTCACAGACTAAAGTTAATTATGGAGTTCCACAAGGTTCTGTGCTAGGACCAATTTTATTCACTTTATACATGCTTCCCTTAGGCAGTATTATTAGACGGTATTGCTTAAATTTTCATTGTTACGCAGATGATACCCAGCTTTATCTATCCATGAAGCCAGAGGACACACACCAATTAGCTAAACTGCAGGATTGTCTTACAGACATAAAGACATGGATGACCTCTAATTTCCTGCTTTTAAACTCAGATAAAACTGAAGTTATTGTACTTGGCCCCACAAATCTTAGAAACATGGTGTCTAACCAGATCCTTACTCTGGATGGCATTACCCTGACCTCTAGTAATACTGTGAGAAATCTTGGAGTCATTTTTGATCAGGATATGTCATTCAAAGTGCATATTAAACAAATATGTAGGACTGCTTTTTTGCATTTACGCAATATCTCTAAAATCAGAAAGGTCTTGTCTCAGAGTGATGCTGAAAAACTAATTCATGCATTTATTTCCTCTAGGCTGGACTATTGTAATTCATTATTATCAGGTTGTCCTAAAAGTTCCCTAAAAAGCCTTCAGTTAATTCAAAATGCTGCAGCTAGAGTACTGACGGGGACTAGAAGGAGAGAGCATATCTCACCCATATTGGCCTCTCTTCATTGGCTTCCTGTTAATTCTAGAATAGAATTTAAAATTCTTCTTCTTACTTATAAGGTTTTGAATAATCAGGTCCCATCTTATCTTAGGGACCTCGTAGTACCATATCACCCCAATAGAGCGCTTCACTCTCAGACTGCAGGCTTACTTGTAGTTCCTAGGGTTTGTAAGAGTAGAATGGGAGGCAGAGCCTTCAGCTTTCAGGCTCATCTCCTGTGGAACCAGCTCCCAATTCAGATCAGGGAGACAGACACCCTCTCTACTTTTAAGATTAGGCTTAAAACTTTCCTTTTTGCTAAAGCTTATAGTTAGAGCTGGATCAGGTGACCCTGAACCATCCCTTAGTTATGCTGCTATAGACGTAGACTGCTGGGGGGTTCCCATGATGCACTGTTTTTCTCTTTTTGCTCTGTATGCACCACTCTGCATTTAATCATTAGTGATCGATCTCTGCTCCCCTCCACAGCATGTCTTTTTCCTGGTTCTCTCCCTCAGCCCCAACCAGTCCCAGCAGAAGACTGCCCCTCCCTGAGCCTGGTTCTGCTGGAGGTTTCTTCCTGTTAAAAGGGAGTTTTTCCTTCCCACTGTAGCCAAGTGCTTGCTCACAGGGGGTCGTTTTGACCGTTGGGGTTTTACATAATTATTGTATGGCCTTGCCTTACAATATAAAGCGCCTTGGGGCAACTGTTTGTTGTGATTTGGCGCTATATATAAAAAAATTGATTGATTGATTGATAATGCAAAACTTTTTTTCACTCATGGTTTGTGGTTGGGTGAAGCCATTTATTGTTAAAAAACTGTGTTTACTCTTTTTAAATCATAATGACAACAGAAACTATCCAGATGACCCTGATCAAAGGTTTACATACCCCTGTTCTTAATACCGTGTGTTGCCCCCTTTAACATCAATGACAACTTGGAGTCTATTGTGGTAGTTTTGGACGAGGATCTCTGATGGTAAAACTGCCACTGAATATGTCCTGGACTTTATTTACATCAGTTACGAAGAAATACAAACAGCATGGCATTTTGTGGTAAATCTGCATGGAGTAGACAGTTGTGATTGGAGAAATTGTCCAATCACAGCCACAGAAGCCTATAACTTATTCTGGGTTAGACGACATTAGGTTGAACATATCCCAGCATGCCTTAACCCAGCCACTACACCTTGCTATTGAGGTGGGTGCCATTACTGAGGTATTACCTAGAGTAACAGAACTTGATAGTATTTCACTGGGCATGCTGACAAAACTCGTAACGTCTACAAAAAGCACAACATGCTTATTTGATCCTATACCAACAAAACTGTTTAAGGACCTGTGTTCCATTCTTGGGCCAACTGTGCTGGAAATTATTAATCTCTCATTAACTTCTGGATCTGTTCCTAAATGTTTCAAATCTGCAGTGATTAAACCATTACTTAAGAAATCTAATCTTGACCCTAGTTGAAAAACTATAGGCCGATATCAAATCTATCATTTTGCTCTAAAATTCTGGAGAAGGTGGTTTCACAGTAGCTCATGGACTATCTTACTGAGAATAATATTTTTGAGCCACTACAGTCTGCTTTTAGAAAATATCATTCCACAGAGACAGCTCTCAGTAAAGTGGTGAATGAGCTTCTGCTTGCAATGGATTCGGACACCACTACAGTTCTGGTGCTGTTAGATCTTAGTGCTGCATTTGATACCGTGGATCATCATATTCTACTCGATAGGCTGGAAAATAATTTTAGAATTATTGGGAGTGCCCTTACATGGTTGAGGTCATACCTTACCAGTCGTTCTCACTGTGTTTTATACAATAACACTACCTCTAACCTTAGTGACATGAAATTTGGGGTTCCACAGAGGTTTGCCTTAGGCCCCCTGCTTTTCTCCCTTCATATAACACCCCTGAGGCACATATTTTGGGATTACCTTTCATTCACTGATGATACTCAGTTATACATGCCGATAACTGCTGGTAATCTCATCCACAGAAAATTCTTAGAAGATTAGATTGCCTTGCATCAGTGAAAAGCTCTATGTCTAGCAACTTCGTACTTTAAACTCTGGTAAGACTGAAATGATGGTTCTCACTCTAGTGAGACATCGGCATCAATTTGACCAGCTAACTCTTAGCCTAGGGTCGTGTGTCATACATCATACTGACAAAGTGTGGAACCTTGGGGTAATTTTTGACCCTACGTTGTCCTTTGACCTCTACATTAGAGATATTATGAGGACTGCTTTCTTCCACCTACGAAATATAGCGAAGATTCGTCCCATCCTGTCTATGGCTGATGCTGAGACCATTATTCATGCGTTTGTCTCTTCTAGATTGGACTACTGCAATGTTCTAGTTTCTGGTTTGAGTTTTTCCTTACCTCTGTCACCTGTGTCCTTGCTCTAGGGGTTGGTAAGGTTAAACCTTACTTGTGTGAAGTGCCTTGAGGCAACTTTGTTGTGATTTGGTGCTATATAAATGAAAATAAATTGAAAACTGAAACTGGGTTGTCTGGGTGTCTTGATGGCTTTCCACATTCTTCTCCTTCTTACAGTCACTCAGTTTTTGAGAACTGTCTCAAAAATTCTGCCAGGGTATGTAAATGTTTGAGCACAACTGTACATGTGTACAGCTCAAGTAGTATATGGAGCTCCAACAAAACTTGAGGTACGCCCCACTCTGCTATACTAGATGTGTGAGATGAGAGCAGCAGGCTCATGACCAGAGGATCCAGGGTTCAATTCCCAGTCAGACAGGAAAATCACTAAGTTGGCTGTGAGCAAGGTCTTTATTCTGTGACATTATTGTGTGTGTATGTGTGTGTGTGTGTGTGTGTGTGTGTGTGTGTGTGTGTGTGTGTGTGTGTGTGTGTGTGTGTGTGTGGGCATGAATGTGAGGCATTATTGTAAAGCACTTTGATCATCTGCATGAGACAGAAAAGTGCTAAAGAAATACTTTACAACAAAAGTCCAATTATCTCACCTTGAACACAGAGTGTAATTACATTCCTTCTTTCACATATTGACATGGTGTGTTACCATTGTGTGAAAGTCCATTCAAACCCATAGAGCAGTTTAAGGAGGAGCTGCATTTACAAAGATGATATGCTACAGTGTGATGCATAACTTAAACACATAGGTCCAACTATCTCTTTTCAAGACATCAGAGCAGAATTACTTTCTTTCATGCATGTGGTGTGAGCCCATTTTGTGGAGATTAATTCAAATTCAATGAGCAGTTTAGGAGGTGCTGAACTTATGAAGACAGTATTATAAATTATGATATATTAATTACACACAAAAGTCAAATTTTCTTTCCTTTTAAGACATCAAACCAGACTTATTTCCTTAAGGCACTGTGCGAAATTTCACTGAAATCCACCAATCAGTTTAGGAGGAGGTGCAATTACAGCATTCATGGACAGAGGGACGTACAGAATAATTCCTATATACCCCCACTATTTTTCAGAAAATGTAATAAAGGTAAAAATATGTTACCTTAACAAGTTGGTAAACATACAAAAGCACTGCTGTGAAAATGCATTTACTGCAATTTCTCCAACTTTTCAAACCACTTAATCGCATGCACACACAAACACAATACATACAAATGACGTGACTTACTGTGGCGATAAGCTTATCGACACAGTCAGGCGCCACGCTGTGGAGGTGCGTGAGGTGGAACTGCAGGTGGATCTTGTTGTTGAGCATGTCCTGGCACAACGGGCAGCGCAACATCGGCTGGACAGAGTGCTGCGTCATCACGTGCATTCTGAGACGATTCAGATCTGTGTTGGTGAATTTGCAGTAGGGGCACTGGTACATCTGGGAGGAGAAAGCGGAGAGAGATCCACACAGGGTGAGATGAGTGGAAGGCAGATGGTGAGAGGAGGGGGAGAGTGAGGGCCCCTTTCCTTCAAACAGGCCGATCACAGACAAGTGTGTAATACTGAGCACCACTGGTTCTTGGCACCCACTTCAAAGTGCTCTCATCTGTCAAATACTATATCGATTTTCCACCTTATACACAATTAGCAGCGCAACTGCAGCGGAAAGGCTAATACCATTTTAAGAAGGCTAGTTTTTTAATATAAAAAGTGAAATTTGGATAGCGAAAAATTATTAGAAGTGCTTTTCTTCTTTTAATTAATGTGTAAGTTCAAAGCTTATTATGAGGGTTCAAGTAAATGAGGAACTTTTAGTAAGAATTCAAACAGTTTGCGAAACATCTGAAAGCATCAAAGTTCAATTTTCATTTCGTGCTCCCACCTGCTCCGCAGAGTTCTTTTCAGTCGTCCTGGGACGCTTTGTGCAAAGCGGGCTCTCTGACGTCTCCGAGCGTGAGGACGGCCTTTTGGAGGGGTTTGGGGAGTCGGACTGGGTCCTCTCCACGTGGCTGGGCACTGCTGAATATCCACATAAACAGAGAATGATAAAGAGAGCAGAGCACAAATGTCAGGACACAGTGAGCACTTGGCAGCCTGGGAACAGGTCAATCAATAAGACCGTGGATAAAGCGCTTTGCAATGTCTTCCTTAAAGGTGATATAACTGCATTTAATGGCAATTTGGCAGAGAAAATGCTGTTGGCTAACTTGTGTCATGTCATAAAAAGTACTGCACATTTATTTCTCTTCTCATACTGCTACAGAGGGATGTGCAGCTAACGCGTACTGATGTGCACACTCTCACGATATAGGACTGCCACGGCGCCGTGTCTTTGTTACCAAAGAAAATACTGTTTTTAATGTTGGAGTGTTTCTCACCAGTGGTTGAGGCTCAGGTATGTTACATTTCAAAATCTGACAAAACTACTGCTTCTCAGGTTGTTTTCAGTCTCTCCCTGCACTACCAGCACCTGCACAGTAAATTCTGCAGAGTAAAATTTACTCTGCCAGGATAACATTTGGTCCCAGTCCAAATATAGTTAAATATACTCTATCACAGTGATAAATCAACTCTATGACAGTGTAAAAGTATCTCTTATTAGAGTAGAAACACTTGATTTGACAAGACGATAGAGATTATTTCACCGAGTGTATTTAGACTGGGACCAAATGTTATCCTGGCAGAGTAAATTTTACTCAGCAAAATTTACTGTGTGATTAGCTACTTCAGTGGTGTTCAGCTAATCCTGGATTGGCTGATCAACACATCACCTCTGATTTTCGGTATAGCAGGGACAGGTGGAAAATATGTCCCAGGGCCCCACTGACCCAGATTTTAAAAATCACAGATTGTGATTAGATGAAGACAAGAAAGATTAAAAACTTGGCTCAGTATAGTCACTGCTTAATTTTATTTTATTATCTCATTAATACAGATAAATTGTCTGTGAAAGTGCTTAACTGGCATTTTTGTAATATGGTGTAAGTCTCTCCAAGTGGTCTGCAACAGTTATTATTACATTATTACCTATTATGTTATTAAAACATGCTATTTTAATTTTAAAAAAGTGTTTTAATTCTGTCTTTGTCAATGTATCATTATCGATTTTTCAATAGCCATCAGTACTGTGCTATGAACAGTCTGATCTGAATCCCCCACAAGTATATATGAAGTACAATGTTATTTTATTGCACAAACAACAATAAATAAACAAAAAAAAATTGCTGACATACGGCAGATCTGAAGCTGCATAAAAATCTTGCCAACTCTTTCTTATCTCAGGCCAACCTCACCACCAGTTTTGTTGTACTCAGTCATGTCTTTTGAGATATTCACTCCCTGTTGTCATTCACACAGATATGCATCCAGGAAGGAAGGTCACAATCTATAACCAGGACATAGCGCCATATGAAGATCACAGTTAGCCACAAATGTGATCTATCACGTGGTCTGATGATGTAATATGACAGACTTTTTCCATCTGATGTGTGCAAAAACAACTGAAGCACACCTGTAGTATAATCTTAATCTCATACTTATAGTATAAGATTATAACATCTGAATGGATCCTTGTCATTTAATTGGTAGGTTGTATGTCACGTGACATGGATTATTCATACCATTTGCCGTTGTGTTTCATTGACCGTGCAATAGTTCTTTTTTAGCATGCAATTTTGGTGCTATATGAAATATGCTATTGCATGCTCTGACCACCGCGCATGCTCACACTCCTGGGGGCGGTGTTTAGCTAAACACTGTGGAGTTTGTTTTGCTGGCGGACGACAATTTGAAGGAGGTAACAGACTCTGCTAATTCTTGTAACACACACAAAAAATCCACTACGCCATAAGCTGTCTGGAGGCATGAAGAGCTGTTAGGATGAAAAGCTGGACAAATTTCTGACATGATTTTTCGCTGGACTGAGGACCTACACAAAGTCGTCTTTTTTTTCTTTTGGAAGTACACAAAGTCAGGGACTACACTGTCACAATTTTGGACTCCAATTTAAAGTTTTTGTTGGACTGTTAAGAACCAGTGGAACACCAAAATGTAAGAGTCTTCTGTTGTTTATGAATGAATAAAATATCAAATGACAAGGATCTATTTTAACTGTTATATGAAACAAATAATGAATGTTTTTTCATTCTTTCAATGGAACGAATATTTAATTGAGTGAAAGCTGAAATGTTCCATCCAACTCTGCTTTGCCTCGTTCAATGGAACATTCCGTCTTTCACCTCATGAAATATTCCTACCATTGAACTCATAAACATTCATTATTTGTATAATAACATATCTTATAGTATAATCTTTCCACAATTGCCACTTTGGCAAAACCTCCTGCAAATGTTAAGGCATGTACAACAATGCTATTTGCTGTGTGGAAATGCAAGGGATTGCCGCAGTACGATAAAGTTCTTCCTGGATAAATGGAATTATTGAACATCTTGAAAGCACAACTTATTCTGTTTCAACTCATCACATTTGACACAAAGCCATTTGCTTGACCGAATGTCAATATGTGATGGGATTGGTAGCCCCTTTGCATCATTTAGAGATGTGAGGGAAACACTAAGCCTCATCCAAACATAGATGAATGTTCCCTGATGACAAGGAATTCAAGCAGATGGTTCTGCACGTTGTCAGGGAAAAATGATGCTGTTGAAGGGGGAAAAAAGCATTTTTCCCCAGGTCAGTAAATGATGGGAAGAGGCTACCTAATACATCACATAGTGATGGAAAAGGGCACTGAATAAGTGTAAATATGTATGTGACAAGTTGGGAATAAGAATATGTAGGAAAGCAAGGCCATAGCACACTGTCAGAAAATCCAGGTTTAAGACAAAAACCATCCTGGATTTTCTAAAGTTATTCAAATACTGGTAAGATTTCAAACTGTGAAGGTCCAGAATGCATATCTGTGAAAATGAGAATGGGGCTTAATAGACAAACAAAAGCCAGTGATCTTATGACCTTCTCAGTGGCAGTAAACATCTTCAGCACTCTACAGATAATTGTTTAAGTATGTATTTCTCAGCAGTTACATTTACACAGTTGTTCCTTTTCAATTGGAGAAAACTGAGAGTACAACAGAACTAAGAGGTGGCACACAGGAAGGAGTGCGTGTGAAGGAGCAACAGCTGCACTACGCTTTGTCACCAGAGCAAAGAATTCACTGTGAAATTTAAAGAGGTGTCCTGCCCACGCCTAACAAGCTGATAAAGAGTTAAATTTGGCCTGATTTGTACAGTCCTAAAATGGCAAATTGAGAACAGAGGGCATTGGTAGGTAATGGGTTGTGTGGTGGGGGGTCAAGTTAAGCAGGGCTGACCATTCTTCTGCTCCAGACATTAAAGTGTCAGCTCCAATCAAGGCGAGGGCTGCTGAGCTGATTACCCAGTGGGGGACCTGACTTTGGACAGAGCAGCCTGCTCGATCTCCCAGGGACACTAGGATCAGCTAGGGAGACCCTATTAGGGTCCAGTCACACTCAATCCTATTAAACACATCCACCAATAAACAAAGGGAATGTTAAACAAAAGGAACCTCCCATTCCCTGACATTAACCTCTTGGGCATGGCACTGTCCTCACCATGTGCTCTTCCTCAACTACACTTTGGTCCAGCTTCTCCTAAACTCATGTGTAATTTTACAAAAGAATGTAGTTATGACGACAGCTAAACAGCATCAAGAGAAATATCCAACTTTTCAGATATCAACAATACCACTATATATATATATATATATATATATATATATATATATATATATATATATATATA
Source organism: Thalassophryne amazonica (assembly GCF_902500255.1). Lineage (NCBI taxonomy): Eukaryota > Metazoa > Chordata > Actinopteri > Batrachoidiformes > Batrachoididae > Thalassophryne > Thalassophryne amazonica. Next base: position 98,685,707 of record NC_047104.1, on the reverse strand, counting down.
TATATATATATATATATATATAGTTACATCACCATGATGCATCTGAGTAATAACTGTGAACATGGTTAGTGTTTTGTATATGGCTGATCACCAATAGTCCAATGCGCCAGTGGCAGTGTAACCATGTTTGGTATAACAGTGGTACACTTCAAATACTGAAATCTGGCAATATCAAGAAAATTTTTACCACTGGGCTGTTAATTCAGCTGATCATTTCACATCTTCAAAACTAAAGTAAGCCCCTTCGGCTGCTCCTTTGTTTTTCCACTCTGGGTCGCCACAGCAGGTCCGAGGTGGATCTGCATGTTGATTACGCCGGATGCCCTTCCTGACACAACTCCACATTACATGGAGAAATGTAGCTGTGGTGGGGTTTGAACCAGGAACCTTCTGCACTGAAACCAAATGCACTTCAACGCAATTTAACTGAAATAGTTTTTTGTTGTTCATGTTTGTGTTATGTGACTCAAAGAGAGAAACCAAATGATCTGCATAGCCACAGCGCTCCGATACAAAAAAATTTTATTTAACAAAAGATAAATGTAACGTTTCGGGCAACTGGCCCTTCGTCAGACAGTGTTATGTGACTCAACATGAAGATGCAAATCATGACTAGTACACAGTGGATGATGAATTAAACTGGAGCAACTTTTCAACAAGCTGCAATCAGACACGATTGTTCAAACGATGCCATTTTTGTAAATTTGCATCAGCACATCACCAATGCAGTTGAAATGACATGAATAAAGTGTAAACAGCCAGCTTTATTTCAAAGGGTTTAACAAAAATGCCACATTAACAATTTTGAATTTACAACTTTTTTTTCCAGGGGCTGCATTCTTCTATGTGGCAGGACTCAGTCATCCCATTTCAAAGGCTCCTTTGGAATGTGGCTGACATATGCAGCATGCTTTCCCCCCAAATAAAGGATTCAACAAGTGTATCCTTCACAGCTCAAACATTCATTGCAGAGTTCCATCACTCCACCAAAGACAACACTTTGGTCAAAAAAGGACACTTTGAAATACTGCAAAGGTACCAAGTTCTTGAACAAGACAAACAACAACATAAAATTCTTTATGACCCATTTTTGAGAACTGCATAGTCTACCACACAGTACCATACAGTTTGTATTTCTTCATGACTGATACAAATGAAGTCCGAGACATATTGAGTGATTGTAAAGGTTCATATATCAATTCCCGGACTTATGTAACGATACTAATATATACACATTTTCTTCAGCTTTATGATGTTTATGTGCACACAGAGATCATTTCCTACTGCTGATGATTGAAGCCATTTTGCCTCCAAGAGTGTCAACAGCGTTTTGATGGAGGAATCAGACAATATGGACACATCAGGTGTTGAAACAGTGTGTCACTATGCAGTGTTTCAAGGAGGACCTCTGAAGAATCAGAACTGCAGCCACCAGGAATCCTTCAGACCATCTCAGGACATGGTCAGGGTCCATCATTTGGAGGACGTTATCAGTGACATGAAACAAGAGATACCTCGAGGCTGAGATATCTGACCATCAATTTCAAATTAAAAAACATAAGGAAGATATTAAAACCCTGAGGAGGACAGTGAAGGCTTTTGAGGACTTTTGAGACACTCTGGGAAGAAAAAGTTGATAAGCTCTTTGCAGAGTGTGTCCAAAATATATCTTCTACAAATGAAAATCATAAAAAGATGAAAATGTTGAAGAAGGAGGCAGAAGAGTTGGACAGGCACAAATCTAGTCTTACAAAGAATATTAGGGAACAATGTGAATGTCTGAGGGAGAAGGACAAAGAGATTCAAAAGCTGAACAACAAGGGAGAAGAATTTGAGAGAGACAAATCTGATCTTATGGACAAGAATCAGGAACAACGTGGATCTCTGAGGGAGAAGAACAACACTGAAGAAGTCCCTGCCTCACCAGGGGAATGAACTGGATGAATTTGAGATCAACGCTAACAATTAAATAAAGAACTAATTGGCAAACAAAAACTGCAACTGGTTTATCAAGACCAACAAGTTGAGGAGCTAAACAACAGCAAGGAGGCTCTGAAACAGGAGATACAGAGTCTTTGCGATCGGCTGTAGAGTAAACAGGAGGATGAAATCCTGGGGAGAGTCCAAAATATTCAAGAATTCAGGACTGTAAATGAATCTGCAGAGCCTCCAGACACTACAAAGGATGAAAAATATGACTCAAATATGGACTCAGCAGCCATCCAAATGTTGGTGGCATCAGTGTCCTCATGGCCTCACATCAACAATCTAACACATACTTTAAATATGAGTCCAAAAATAATTCTGATGATGTTGTCCATGATGCCATGCACCAACTTTGTTATTTGCAAAAAATAAACAAAACAAAACAAAAAAACCTGTACTTCTGCAGTGCAGCGAAAAAAAATCATGGCAGAAATTAGTGTAGCTTTTCATTTTAACTTCTTCCTAATGGCTCTTAATGCCTCCAGATGGCTTACAGCGCAGCAGATTTGTTCTGTGTGCTGTGGGAGCATGCACACATGCATGTACGTGCAAGTGTGTGTGTGTGTGTGTGTGTGTGTGTGTGTGTGTGTGTGTGTGTGTGTGTGTGTGTGTGTGTGTGTGTGTGTGTGTGTGTGTGTGTGTGTGTGCGCGCAGAATGCAATGGCACCAAATGTATGGAACCAAATTTGCACACTAAATGCAACCAAACTGCACTCTAAATGCAATGCAGCACAAATGGGACGAATAATCCATGTCACGTGACATACAAAGCACCAATCAAATGACAGTCTTACACACCTCTCTGCAGCTTCTCTCCCCCTGCCATCCCCTCATTACCCCATCCCCGTAGAGACGGTGCCTGCTCCCAGACTACCAATAACCAGCAAAAATCTATTTAAGCATAAAAATTCAAAAAGAAAAAATAATATAGCACCTTCTACTGCACCACAGACTAAAACAGTTAAATGTGGTCTATTAAACATTAGGTCTCTCTCTTCTAAGTCCCTGTTGGTAAATGATATAATAATTGATCAACATATTGATTTATTCTGCCTAACAGAAACCTGGTTACAGCAGGATGAATATGTTAGTTTAAATGAGTCAACACCCCCGAGTCACACTAACTGTCAGAATGCTCGTAGCACGGGCCGGGGCGGAGGATTAGCAGCAATCTTCCATTCCAGCTTATTAATTAATCAAAAACCCAGACAGAGCTTTAATTCATTTGAAAGCTTGTCTCTTAGTCTTGTCCATCCAAATTGGAAGTCCCAAAAACCAGTTTTATTTGTTATTATCTATCGTCCACCTGGTCGTTACTGTGAGTTTCTCTGTGAATTTTCAGACCTTTTGTCTGACTTAGTGCTTAGCTCAGATAAGATAATTATAGTGGGCGATTTTAACATCCACACAGATGCTGAGAATGACAGCCTCAACACTGCATTTAATCTATTATTAGACTCTATTGGCTTTGCTCAAAAAGTAAATGAGTCCACCCACCACTTTAATCATATCTTAGATCTTGTTCTGACTTATGGTATGGAAATAGAAGACTTAACAGTATTCCCTGAAAACTCCCTTCTGTCTGATCATTTTTTAATAACATTTACATTTACTCTGATGGACTACCCAGCAGTAGGGAATAAGTTTCATTACACTAGAAGTCTTTCAGAAAGCGCTGTAACTAGGTTTAAGGATATGATTCCTTCTTTATGTTCTCTAATGCCATATAACAACACAGTGCAGAGTAGCTACCTAAACTCTGTAAGGGAGATAGAGTATCTCGTCAATAGTTTTACATCCTCATTGAAGACAACTTTGGATGCTGTAGCTCCTCTGAAAAAGAGAGCTTTAAATCAGAAGTGTCTGACTCCATGGTATAACTCTCAAACTCGTAGCTTAAAGCAGATAACCCGTAAGTTGGAGAGGAAATGGCGTCTCACTAATTTAGAAGATCTTCACTTAGCCTGGAAAAAGAGTCTGTTGCTCTATAAAAAGCCCTCCGTAAAGCTAGGACATCTTTCTACTCATCACTAATTGAAGAAAATAAGAACAACCCCAGGTTTCTTTTCAGCACTGTAGCCAGGCTGACAAAGAGTCAGAGCTCTATTGAGCTGAGTATTCCATTATCTTTAACTAGTAATGAGTTCATGACTTTCTTTGCTAACAAAATTTTAACTATTAGAGAAAAAATTACTCATAACCATCCCAAAGACGTATCGTTATCTTTGGCTGCTTTCAGTGATGCCGGTATTTGGTTAGACTCTTTCTCTCCGATTGTTCTGTCTGAGTTATTTTCATTAGTTACTTCATCCAAACCATCAACATGTTTATTAGACCCCATTCCTACCAGGCTGCTCAAGGAAGCCCTACCATTATTTAATGCTTCGATCTTAAATATGATCAATCTATCTTTGTTAGTTGGCTATGTACCACAGGCTTTTAAGGTGGCAGTAATTAAACCATTACTTAAAAAGCCATCACTTGACCCAGCTATCTTAGCTAATTATAGGCCAATCTCCAACCTTCCTTTTCTCTCAAAAATTCTTGAAAGGGTAGTTGTAAAACAGCTAACTGATCATCTGCAGAGGAATGGTCTATTTGAAGAGTTTCAGTCAGGTTTTAGAATTCATCATAGTACAGAAACAGCATTAGTGAAGGTTACAAATGATCTTCTTATGGCCTCGGACAGTGGACTCATCTCTGTGCTTGTTCTGTTAGACCTCAGTGCTGCTTTTGATACTGTTGACCATAAAATTTTATTACAGAGATTAGAGCATGCCATAGGTATTAAAGGCACTGCGCTGCAGTGGTTTGAATCATATTTGTCTAATAGATTACAATTTGTTCATGTAAATGGGGAATCTTCTTCACAGACTAAAGTTAATTATGGAGTTCCACAAGGTTCTGTGCTAGGACCAATTTTATTCACTTTATATATGCTTCCCTTAGGCAGTATTATTAGACGGTATTGCTTAAATTTTCATTGTTACGCAGATGATACCCAGCTTTATCTATCCATGAAGCCAGAGGACACACACCAATTAGCTAAACTGCAGGATTGTCTTACAGACATAAAGACATGGATGACCTCTAATTTCCTGCTTTTAAACTCAGATAAAACTGAAGTTATTGTTCTTGGCCCCACAAATCTTAGAAACATGGTGTCTAACCAGATCCTTACTCTGGATGGCATTACCCTGACCTCTAGTAATACTGTGAGAAATCTTGGAGTCATTTTTGATCAGGATATGTCATTCAAAGCGCATATTAAACAAATATGTAGGACTGCTTTTTTGCATTTACGCAATATCTCTAAAATCAGAAAGGTCTTGTCTCAGAGTGATGCTGAAAAACTAATTCATGCATTTATTTCCTCTAGGCTGGACTATTGTAATTCATTATTATCAGGTTGTCCTAAAAGTTCCCTAAAAAGCCTTCAGTTAATTCAAAATGCTGCAGCTAGAGTGCTGACGGGGACTAGAAGGAGAGAGCATATCTCACCCATATTGGCCTCTCTTCATTGGCTTCCTGTTAATTCTAGAATAGAATTTAAAATTCTTCTTCTTACTTATAAGGTTTTGAATAATCAGGTCCCATCTTATCTTAGGGACCTCGTAGTACCATATCACCCCAATAGAGCGCTTCGCTCTCAGACTGCAGGCTTACTTGTAGTTCCTAGGGTTTGTAAGAGTAGAATGGGAGGCAGAGCCTTCAGCTTTCAGGCTCCTCTCCTGTGGAACCAGCTCCCAATTCAGATCAGGGAGACCGACACCCTCTCTACTTTTAAGATTAGGCTTAAAACTTTCCTTTTTGCTAAAGCTTATAGTTAGGGCTGGATCAGGTGACCCTGAACCATCCCTTAGTTATGCTGCTATAGACGTAGACTGCTGGGGGGTTCCCATGATGCACTGTTTCTTTCTCTTTTTGCTCTGTATGCACCACTCTGCATTTAATCATTAGTGATCGATCTCTGCTCCCCTCCACAGCATGTCTTTTTCCTGGTTCTCTCCCTCAGCCCCAACCAGTCCCAGCAGAAGACTGCCCCTCCCTGAGCCTGGTTCTGCTGGAGGTTTCTTCCTGTTAAAAGGGAGTTTTTCCTTCCCACTGTAGCCAAGTGCTTGCTCACAGGGGGTCGTTTTGACCGTTGGGGTTTTACATCATTATTGTATGGCCTTGCCTTACAATATAAAGCGCCTTGGGGCAACTGTTTGTTGTGATTTGGCGCTATATAAAAAAAAAATTGATTGAATTGATTGATTGATTAAATAAAGTCAGATGTTAATTACAAATGTGACATTTATTCAGATAAATGGAAAATTTGTTTTGATTTACTACTGCAGTGGTACTTTAGTAATGTCAAAGTTATGTACCACTACATCTACACATTCAATTTTATTAGCAATCTGGTCTTGTTACAAATCTAGGATTCAAGAATAACAAGTAGTTGTTAGGTGTTGTTTTTTTTTTCCACTGAGTAACAGTAATTTGAAAAGGTCACCTGACTAACAGAAAATGTGTTACAGACATCTAAATGGAGTCAGTCTTATACAAATAGAGAGAAGTGGGACTTTGAAGATGTTTAACATGAAACCTGAACCATGTTTATGAAGTGTAACTGGGAAATCAAACCTGATTTTGCCCAACATGACCCTTTAAACTAAGCTAAATAAATAGAAGCCAATATGAGCAGCTGGATTTTACTGCAATGTGTTTTGTAATTTTTCTCAGAGAGGTGGCATGAGCACAACTGTAAAATTTAAACAGCAATCTCTGGTGATAAAAAAACACCCACATGTTAAAATCTTCATCTTTAGAGCAGAAATAAACATGTTTATAGCTTAGTTCTGAAAAGGGTTTCAGTCTGTAGTATAGTTAATTTCCTCCTTCATACCAACTTTATGGCAGGTGAATTAAAAAATATTATAGCTCATCAGTTTAAGCTATTTTAAACCATACATTTATGAATAATAAGAGGCGTGGTCACTTTGAGTGACACCTGTGTTCGGGACTCGGAGCCCAGCTATCAGAGGCTGCTAGGGCTGCTGTGGATCCAACCTGGTTGGGTCAAATGTTTGTCCTTTTTGACCATTTTATTACAAATATGTGAGATAATATAGTATGCCTTGCTGTTAACTGCACCACTGACCCATCAAAGAAATCAGTGCTCCGGTATTTCAGTTGAGTAAAATTTTGGTATTATTTCATTCATATGTTAGCACCATTAGCACCAAATTAGCACTAATTAGCAGGTAGATTGGTGACATCTGGTCCCCTGATGATGTAACAGTTACTAACCCATGAAAACCAACGTCTAGTACACAAAAATATGCATTAATCAAACAGCTCCGCCTTGTTGAATGGAAGATTCCATCTTTCGACTCATGAAATATTCTTTCCAATGTATGAATGAAAAAAACATTCATTATTTGTTTTATATAACACCTAATAATCCTGATGATGTAGTCTATACCTGATGCCGTGTATTGACTTCTTCCTGTACAGACTGCCATCTGCTTTCCTCAGGCCAGCGAAAAATCATGAAAAAAATTTGCAGAGCTCTCATTCCGACATTACTTCCGACATTACAGTATTTCAGGTTGAGACATCTCAGGAATACTGCAAATGCCTACAGATGGCTTACAGCTTACTCAGTTTTTTTTGTTTTTGTTTTGTGTGTGTGTGTTACAAGAATGAGCACCGTTAATAAAACAAACCCCACCACGTTTGTTTTTAAGCTAAGCGCTATCGTCAGTAGTGTGAGCGCGCATGGTGGTGGTGCTGTGCAAAACATATGAAACCAAAATTGTACGGTAAATGGAACACAATGGCAAATGGGACAAATAATCCATATCACATGACATACAAACCACCAATCAAATGATAAGGTTCTATTTAGACCAGTGGTGTCCAAACTATTCCAAAAAGGGCCGAGAGGGTGCAGGTTTTTCTTGCAGCCAGTGATTCCAGCAGGTAATACACACATCACTTTGAGCAGGTGGGATGAGTTCATCAGTGAAATCACCTGCTGGAGTCAGAGGCTGCGAGGAAAAGCTGCACCCTCTCAGCACTTTCTGGAATAGTTTGGACACCACTGATTTAGACGTTATATAATCTAAAATACCACATGAAGTAAATAACAGTTCAAACCGGATGATGTGCTGCAGTCATAAATGTGCATACATAGAATGCAGTTGGATTCATTATCCTCTCAGAATCACGATTAAGAGGATAAACATAACTGACAAGTATATTCCCCCTCAATTACTCAATTAGCATCCGAGAGGAGAAACAAGTGGCTGTTTATGCTGTGGTACTGGAGAGCTACTCTGAAGGTCTGGAACCAGCTGTCTCTTAAATGTGTGAGTGCGTGTGTGTGTGTGTGTGTGTGTGTGTGTGTGTGTGTGTGTGTGTGTGTGTGTGTGTGTGTGTGTGTGTGTGTGTGTGTGTGTGTGTGTGTGTGTGAGAAAAAAAAACAGATGTGACTGGGAACATTTACTCAGACACAGTCTATCCTCGTCACGGCCAAATCAATCCCTTTCTCTTACAAACCCTGCACCCCAACAACAACAACGGCGCCATGACCAACATCCAGCAACTGTATCCAATTTTTATTTGTCAAGACTGATGGAAAAAATAAAAAATATTGTAAAGCTGGAAAGAAATTGAGCGATTTATCTTTTTCCACTGTGCACAGGAGAGTTATGGGACTTTGGCTGTGTATCAGAACTGTGTTGTGCACTTTTGAGTCAAACACATCAGAGCAAATGATCAGAATCCACAAGTAGAACATTATCGAGATGGAGGCTGATATTTGAATTCAACAAAACGTGTGCAACATGTGTGTGTGTGTGCGCAACACACACACACAGTAGATGTGAACTTGAATTTTACATTCTGACTTGTCTGACTTGTCTGTGGCAAAGTTTTCCTGAACTAACGGCAAAATGTAAATGTAATTGTCACATACACCACTTTAATATGTAATTTAGTCAATGTTACATATTTGTCATTGGGCCCTGAGTACAGCCAAACTTTTTTGGTGCATATGGAGTAATCCCAAAGTACATTTCTTTTCCATTAACATGCAGCCCACTGCGGGGTTCTCCTTCACTGACCTTAACGCCTGTCAGGAGTTTGTCCGTTACCCTCATCTGCCTGATCATCACACGCACAACCTTCATCCACACCAAACCTCTTGTGACAGTTACAGGCGGTGGGCTTTTGTTTGAAAGCACAAAAAGGCAGAGCGGAGAGCAGAGGAAAAAACTAAGAGTCAATTAGGTGATTATTAATTCATGGCCCTTTTCCGTAAACCAGAGGCTTTTGTGCTGTCGAGTCCCGTAAGTGAATTGGACTTTGGCACCTTGTCTTACCTCCCAGAGCTGGGCTGGATTATTCAGGCAGCAAAGGAGCTGTCAGCACGCCGCTCCGCTCTCTCAAGCAATCACAGCCTTGTTGTACTTTCAAGGGGAAAAAAGATGGCTGCTGGACAGAGTGACTGACACGGCACAGCCTGAATTAACCACAACAGGTCATTTGCCATTGAAATGTTCCAGGCGTGCAGTCACAGCTGCCATTAATCTACTCTGTCCTTGGGAAGTGGTACTGATAGTGTCCAATACACAGATAAATAGCAGTAAATAGAGATCAAATGAATGAGGAAGATGAGAAAAAATTCCTGCTTTCTAGAGGGGAATTCCATCATCACTAACTATAACCAGAATAGATGCATTCTGCAGATCAAATCAGACTGACACAAAAGTCATGTCTGGACACCAACGCCATTAAATCGTTCACCTTCCCATTGCCCCCATCTTTGATCTCCCTCACACTGGAACAAATCTTTGCCTCAGTTCTTACAGCATTCACTCATTTGTTTTTTGGTGCTTATCAAGGTCACGATGGGAACACAACAAGCAGCACATCCCACACATCCCTATCCTCAGTCAAGTCCTCTAACTTACTGGGGGGACAGAGAGACAGTCTAAATCTATCTGGGAAATATAATCCCTCCAGCATGTCCTGGGTCTTCCTGGGGACCTCCTCCCAGTTGGATGTGCCTGGAAGATCTCCCTAGATAGGCAACCAGGGGTCGTCCACACCAGATGCCCAAACCACCTCAGCTGAGTCCTGTTGATGCAAAGAAGCAGCAGCTCTACTCCAAGTCCCTCCAAAAATCCAAGCCTCTCTCACCCTGTCCCAGAGTGTAACTCCAGATACACGACAGAGGAACTCCATTTCTGCTGCTTGTATTCGTGACCTTGTTGTTCAGGTCAAATAGCCAAAGTTCATGACCACAGGTGGTGATACAAGCATAAACTGAGTGTTAAAACAAGATTCTCGCCTTCTGGCTCAGCGTGTTCTTACAGCATGTTAGTCATGAATATGGAGATAATGCAGCTGCCCTGTGCTATAAAACATTTCATTTTAATGCTATGCTAACAGTAAATATAGGTTTTATTTCTTCACACTTCTGCACAGACATGCATGGCACTAACACTCCATTTCATCTTATATGGCATGGCCTGTGTACCAACAGCCATAGATTTGACTTTTAAAATATAATGCACACAGTGCACAATATACTGACCTTCTGTGTGTTCCCTTGTGTATGCATGAGTGCTTCTGTGAACACTGTGGTATATCTCAAGAACCGTTAATCATACATCATTAACAACAAAATTCCTCCAATAACGCTCTGTAAAACAACACAAGTTGAAAATATTCAAAATGTTTGTGGTGACAGAATACTTAAGTAATGGTAATATTTTACTCTGTAAAATATATGGTGGCTTAGTGGTTAGCACTGTTGCAGGTGATGGGATCTGTATGGAGTTTGCATGTTTGTGTGGGTTTGCTCCAGCTTCCTCCCACTTCCAAAGGTATGCAGGTCAGGTGTGTGTCTACATATGGCTGTGCAGGCCTGTCCAGGGTGTACCTTGCCTCATGCCCACTGGCCATCGGAATAGACTGCAGCCTCCCCTTGACCCTTAATTAGAATAAGTGGGTATAGAAAATGAATGAACATAAAATACAAGTACACAATATACTTTCATTTAATTTTATTGACTCACTGTTGTTATAAAATCCAGTTTATTATTTGAGTTAAATCAACTTAAATGAGCATAACATCCTCAAAATTTCAGGATGTTAGAGTGAGGCTCAAAGAAGCAGGCAGGTATTGATCCAGCCAACTGTTAGTTTGTGTGCAACCTGCTCCATCACCTGAGCCGTAGGCACTGACTGTGCCGTTTTAAAATAGATTTCAACTTCTTTTTTTTTATTTTTAAGGTCAAAATATCTGAAAATTACTGACTCTTAATCTAGGAGTTCATTAGATGTTATTTTGATTCTGGAGCCTATCCCAGCAGTCATAGAGCAAGAGGCGGAGTACACCCTAGATGGAACACTAGTCTGTTGCAGGGCCAAGTATACTCATTCACATGCTCACCTGTGGTTAATTTAAAGTTTCCAGTTCACCTAACCTGCATGTCTTTGGAACAGGGAGGAACCCGGAGCACCTGGAGGGAACCCACACAAACACGGGGAGAATATGCACACACCAACCAGAAAGGCCCAGGTGGGAAGCAATCACTCTCACAAGGATCGTGGAGGGTGCCTGGGAGTATGCCCATCCAGTCTACATGTGTTTTGTGGACTTGGAGAAGGCGTATGATCGGGTACCCCGGGAGATACTGTGGGAGGTGCTGCGGGAGTATGGAGTGAGGGTGGGGTCCCTTCTCAGGACCATCCAATCTCTGTACTCACAAAGCAAGAGCTTTGTTCATGTGCTCAGCAGTAAGTCGGACTCGTTTCCGGCGGGGGTTGGCCTCTGCCAGGGCTATGCCTTGTCGATGATCTTGTTTGTGACATTCATGGACAGGATATCAAGGTGTAGTTGGGGCAAGGAGGGTGTTCAGTTTGGTGGGCTCAGAGTCCCATCACTGCTTTTTGCAGATGATGTGGTCCCGTTGGCTTCATCAGCCTGTGACCTTCAACACTCACTGGATCGGTTCGCAGCCAAGTGTGAAGCAGCTGGGATGAGGATCAGTACCTCTAAATCTGAGGCCATGGTTCTCAGCAGGAAACCGATGGATTGCTTACTTTGGTTGGGGAATGAGGTCTTACTCCAACTGAAGGTGTTCAAGTACCTCTAGGTACTTTATGGAGTGTGAGATTGGTTGGAGAATTGGCACAGCTGGGACTGTATTGCATTCACTCTATCGTAATGAAAAGGAGCTGAGCCAAAAGGCAAAGTTCTGGATCTACTGGTCAATCTTCGTTCCTACTCTCACCTATGGTCACTCGATTGCAGGGACAAGCAGCCGAAATGAGTTTCCTCAGGAGGATGCCCATAAGGTGAGAAGCTCAGTCATCCCTGAGGGAGGCATCCCTGAGAGCCTGCTGAGGAGGTTTGGGCATCTGGTAAGGATGCCCTTGGTGCACCTCCCAAGAGGGGTGTTCCAGGCACGTCCATCTAGGAGGAGACCCAGGACTAGGTGGAGAGATTACAGTATATCTCTACACTGGCCGAGGAACGCCTCTGTATCTCCCAGTCAGAGGTGGTTAATGTGGACCGGGAAAGGGAAGTTTGGGGTCACCTGCTGGAGCTGTTGCCCCCATGAGTGACAGTGAAAGTGAAGAGTAGTTAGTGACAGAGGTTGACAGATGAATGTATGACTGCAAGAAAAGTAAATTCAAAATAAATCTGGAAAACTGAGCAGAAGCATTAAGTCAGTGAGACAACACTGGCGTCTCTGTGGCCAAACTCAAACACTGTGCTTTCAGGGATCTGACTCACAGCAAGGACAATTTATGGTGTGTTATCTTCAAAGACAAAAGGAATTATAATTTGTGTGAAGACGAGCACTCAAAGGACGTGGTATGAATATGTAAACATTTTCACTTCTCTCTCTCTCCTGATTTCTCAGACTATTTAAGGTTTAAAAGCAATAATAAATCACCACCACATGGTATGTCTCTCAGTTTAGAGAAACAATAACATAAACTTGAATAATTAGATTGTAACTAACCATAAAAGTGCAATTTCTACTACATCCACAGACAATATTAAATCTGCATATCTGTGAGATACACACGTGCAACACAACGGCAGTGCACAGAGCACAGACTGCAATACCACTGTGCTGCATCTAGGGGATGCTAATCACCCTGTTGGTTATGCAGACTAAATACAACAGGTGTGATATACATCACAGTGTGTGCTTTTCACACACAGCATGGCTGAATGTGCACGCATATGCACAAAGGTGGGTGTGAAGAACAATACAATAACTACACCAGCACAGCTGATGAGATTACAAGGTGGAGCTAAAAACCTTTAACAGAACAGACGCTGGAGCTAATTTATGTGAATATCAACAGGAACTCATAGGAAATACAATGAATGTTTGCATCCAGACAGGTGCAAACTAATCTGATGTGTTAACCAATCATTTCCAAATGGTGCTATCATATATATACAGTATATATATGTGTATATATATACAGTATATATATATATATATATATACAGTATATATATATATATATATATATATATATATATATATATATATATAATATAATAAAATATAATATATAAAATGTATAAAGTCTGGTGTGTAAGTAATGGTTTGTGGTGTAGTAGAAAGTAAAAAATATGAAGGCTCCACAGACTGCGCACATGCACTGACCACAGCTAATCAGATGTGGACCTTAATTTTATGATTAGATTACAAATTTGCAATAATAACACTATTGGATCTCAAATATAAGGAAAGACAGGCCATGCTATAGTATAACCCCCCACTCCCCCACCCACCACCACAACATATGAACACACACACCGTGAAAAAACAACTCAAACTGTTGCTTATATGCATAACTGGAATTTTGAGAGAACCAAATATTGATATCATTGACTGTCTTTACATGGACAGCAATAATCTGATTACTGGCTAAAACCAGGTGTGGTGGCTAAGTGGTTAAGAGCACTTGTTTCCACAGCAAAAAGTTCTTGCTTCAAGAGCATCCTTGCCCATTCTCCATGTAATGTGGAGTTATGTCAAGAAGGGCATCTGACGTCAAACGTATGCCAAATCAACTTACTAGGGGAGGTGATGGTCTAGTGGTTAAAGTGTTGGGCTTGAGACCAGAGGATCCTCGGTTCAAATCCCAGCCTGACCGGAAAATCACTAAGGGCCCTTGGGCAAGGTCCTTAATCCCCTAGTTGCTCCCTGTGTGTAGTGTGCGCCTGTATGGCAGCACCCTGACATCGGGGTGAATGTGCTGCTGCATTTACACATAGGCAAGACGCGTTACGAATGTTATATTTGCGTCATTCTCGGCACATTCCTGACATTCTTAATGTGACTTAATGCATCTGAATAGGTTTCTTAATAGCGCGTGTTGGTGTGTGATATTCGTGATTTTCGGGAAGCATGTTTTTGGCTGTCAAAAAATCTTCCATGAATGTCACGCACCACCCTCATTTCACCTCATGTCATGGAGGTCGGAACTGAGTGTGTTGATCTGTCTTGATTAGTGCTGATCCTTAATAGAGCGTGACAATGTTCTTCTCTGACGTGCGTACAATTAAACCCTGCTGCACCGCATTCAGTTTCATTGCTGCAGTATGCTGAAGGACAGTGAAGCCAAGTCGGCTAAAAGTTTTGTTCCAATGCTCCTCAGCGCGCTCCTGCAGGTGTTCCACCTGCTGCTGTGCCTGATGTTTGGGAAAACGAGCGAGATGAGAGCCGCGTGGTCTCCTCCTCCTCTCTGCGCCACTCCATGGCACAGAGCCCAACTAAGCATGCAGTCACAAAGATCTTCTGCTGTGGAGCAAACTGGAGCGATCTGAATTGTTCAGCAGCTGATGGATGAATATGTGGGTGTGTGTGGAGACAATTCACTTCATTCACAACATGACAGAACTTAACGATGCGCTGTTACGCGTGATAGCACGCAAGAACGCAGAAACTTATTCTTGACCATGCGTAATTGTTCCTGATAATTCTCCAGCAACATGTGCCATTAATCGTAATGCGTGGTAACAGGTTGTAGCAGTTCCCGAGGACACCTGACGCCTATGCCCCGAATCATCACATTCGTGATCAGCGGCCCAGAATGTGTACTTCGTGGCATTCGTGACTTGTTGTTGTTAGCGCTTTGAGCGTCTCATGCAGATGGAAAAGCGCTATTGTGATGATCCCAGGTTAAAAAAAGGAGAAGCCAAATGGGCAGTATGAGCTGTTTCAAGAATAATAACAAGAATAACAATACTGTCATTAATAACAATAACTGTTTAAATGTTACATAGTCTAATTAATGACTCAAAGTCGCATTATGTTCCCTATCACTGAAGTATTTTCCGGATTATAAATCACGGCTCTTGAAGGGGAAAAACGTAGATAAATATCTAAAATGTATATAAAGCGTAGCTACATTCTCTCGCCTGCACAACCACCTCGACACGTTTGAGCTCCCGGTCATAAACAAACTGCAACACATGTCCACTTTCCACCACATCATCACTTTTTCTTTGCATTTTCACTTTGTTTGCATGTAATTTGCCGAAAAACTGAGAGAAAATGCCAATTTTTGTTTTTTTCCCAGAAATACAGAAATTATGTCATATGCGTCATATTTTACCCCTGTAGCACCCGCCCTCAAACAAGGCTGCGGTGCCCAATTGGTACAAGTTTTGCACCTGATGCGCTTCCTAACACAACTCCACATTACATGGAGAAGTGTGGCAGGGATGAGGTTTGAACCGTGAACCTTCCGCACTGAAACGAAGCACATTATTTAACTATGCTGATTATTGGGAAAGCCCAATATAAATAGTTAATATTATGATCATGCTTAACAACAAACGTGTTGTTTTCTGGTATATAAATCACACTGGATTATAAATCACAGGCTCTTCCAAACTTGTAAAAAAAAAATAAAAAAATAAAACAGCAACTTATACTCTGGAAAATACTGTATGTGTTGTAAAATGCTCTTAAAACTCCTAATAGGATGGCATAATCTGATTAAGGTGTTTACATGTCTGTGAACATGCACTCCGAGAATCAGATTTAGATAACAACACCACATCTTAGATTATTTTTTACTCTGATTATTGCCTCATTCGGGTTAAGCTAATGACAAAATGCTGTTTACATGGCAGTGTCTTATTCAGAGAATGATTTTAATCGGGTTACGTTTGGAATATTAAATGCAGCTGTTGTCATTTTAACCTCATAATGAAGACAATGTGCATTCATTCCAATGTTCAACAGATGAGGATTTACAATTTCAGATCGTAAGGGCTGTAGAAGTGAGATATAGTTAATGCAGCCAGCTGTGATTATTCCTTTACAAGAGTGGTTTACTATGCTGACTATAAATAGTGCTTCAATATTCTAATGGATGGAGGAGTTGAACCTCACGTTGCATTTTACTTTGACGTTAAAGTGATTCCCTGTCATGTAATTTGGAGAGGTGAAATCAAAATGCCCAAAATGGAAAGTGATGACTATTTGAATCAACAAAAATCAAGTGAGGACAAAACACTTTTAAACCAGATAAGAAATTATGAATGTAATATTATCATGCATTATAATTATTAGTTTAATTATCATTAGTTATTGGATTACTCCTGGAGGTAGTTTAAGGGCCAAATCCTTAATTGTATAAAAACATAAATACATAAATACATAAACACATTTACATAAAAAATGCCCCATAATATTATACGTTTCTTTCATCATTAGTATTTCCCAAACATGGCAGCACAAAGATAGTGAATGTTGTTGCAGCTCTGTTTTATACAAATTGCAGGAGACCACTTTTTTTTTTACATTTCCAACTGTGCAACAGAACATATTTGCATGAGAGCCACTATATGCATGTTAGCCACAGACCTATTTGAGTAAATGTCAGTAGTAAATCACAAATACTGAAGTATAACACATGAGTGAAAGTTGTCTCTGGGATTGCTGAGCTCTAAATACTTGGTTTGGGTTTCCATATGTTAATAAGTCAAACTTAATTTACATGGAAAATCTGAACTTACTGCTCACAAATATAATATAATGTGCTTAAAATATATGTATGTATATATATTGTGGCTTAACTATTTTATCCACACCATCTTTCAGCTTAAAGATGCTGATGCTCTGCGTGTTACACTGTTTTCACTTGCCCTGATCTCCACAGGATTTGCTGGTGTTAGGAAAAACTAATTTCCTCTTCCCTTGCTGTGAATCCTATGAATTGGATGTAAGAAAAAAGGTATAAAAAGAATAATTTAACAGGCTCAATTTCAGAGGACTACCATGTGCTCTCCATCCCCAGTCCACCCAATCTTTCAATATGACCTTCCCCATACATTTATGTTAAATCTGTCAAATTGCATTGTGATCAGCTCCCCCATCCTTATCTTCCTCCTCACTTTTTTTCCTCCTTTGACAATCCCTACCCTTCATCCTTTCTCCTTGCAGCATCCCATATGTTTAGCCGCTGCATAAACCAAGCCAACTGCTTTAATGAAGGTGAGGAGCAGACGTCTTTCATTTCCTCCAGTCAAGAAAATATGAGAGGCTCATGGTTATCAATTTATACATTTTTCATACCCCACCATTAAAAAGTTTTGAAATACTAATCAACCTCAGCCACCAACATGAACATCGGTGTACAACGATATTTAGAAATTTTACTTATGGTTCCTGTTTCACCATTTCTTTCTTTTGATATGGTGCGCACCACACACAAATAAAGTTATGGTGCACCGTGAAGTTTATTTCATTTACATATGCCTGTATGCATGTACACGTGCCTATATGTATCATCTTTGAGATCGAGAAAAAAAAAAACACAACAATGAAGACATCAGTCAAGAGATGACATGCTGAATACATCTGCATTTTACAAAGGCTTCTGATGTATTTCTAAATGATTTTAATGAATACTGAGGAGCTGCAAAAACAAGAAAGAGAAAATAAGATTGACAGTGGCTTTAAAAAAAAAAGAAGAAGCCTTTTTTCTGCGTTCACTAATGCCGTCTGTCTGACAGTGGCTGTCATTTGTAAAGGAACAATGTTGTGCTCTCTTCCAACTGCTACATGACAATGATGAGAAGAAATACTTCAGTGTTTCTAATGACGGACCTTAGAAACAGCTCAGCATCAGACAGCTAGAGACTGAGAACCTTTCAGATGAATGGCGGTTTTGCCAAGTCGTGTTGCCGCGCCACACTCAAGCATACGTACATCTGCATGTCTGCCACTGACAATCCAAACAAGTGCTCTCCTGTTTATCGAGTATGGTGAGGTCTTCTTCTCTCGCTCTCTCTCTTTGGATTCCGATGGGCATTGTTCTCATCAGACAAAAAAGTCTGAAGTCAAAGAGGGACCTTGCATTAAACTCACACTGTCTGCCTTCTGCTGACAACACGGTGTTGAACCTGACGCCCCAACCTACCCCGCACCTCCTTGCTGACATCAAACAGAACCTCAGACCCTGTTCCCTAATGCACATGCTATTTTTAACTAAGCTTTCCTAATAAGCTGCTGGGAAGCTGTAAATTTTTCATATGCAAGCACATATTTCCTTTGTGAAAACACAGAAACACACTTATTTGGTGATTAGCGACTGACAGAGGGGAGGAAAAAGAACTGAATATGTGTGTATCAAATTGCGTGCCTTTCAAAAAAGGGAAAACTCCTAATGTGAGGAGTCGTCTTCCTGTGCACCACAGGTATGAGTGAATTATTAATCGCCCGGCTTATTTTAATGCTTTTTAAAGTGCTTTATTTTGATGTACTAAAACATACTTTTAGCCATATTCAGTCAGGCATGCATATCATTATTTCTTCCATCAAAGAAGAGTGTCGCCCTTTCAAAGAGCACAAACAACTCAGCCTCATTTAAAACAGAAGTTCGAATATCAAAGACATTTTACAAAGGCTGGGCTTCAAACGCTGTGATGAAGTTTTTTATGCTGCACTTTATAAAAAAACTTAGGTATGCAAAAGGTCTGAATTGTTTTCCAGCTTTTAACCTGACTAGTGTAAATCAAAAAATCCTGCTGTAACACAAGAAAGTTATACAAGTGAGAAGCATCTATCCAGGCCTGTTACCACTCAGTGTCATCAGAAATCTCCTCTGTGGAATACTAAACGCCACAACTGCCAGCGCTGTTTTTCTAACACAATAAATTGTGCATTAAAAAGAAAAATTAAACTACTACTTCATTTACACTGACACTTCAGGGTTGTAAGTTGCCAGTCAACAAACACATTATGTCTCATTAGATCTCAGTGCTGAACACATGTAGGACAAAACATTTAAGTTCACTTTAAACATGTCTGATTGCTTCAACAGTGTGTCGCATTCATGCGTAGAAGATCACCTAGGCCTTCGAAGGAAGAATGTGTCAACTTTTCATACATCTGATTATGGAAACTGAGCCTCTGAGATGGTATCAAATTACTGTGTGGTTATAATAGTTAATAATACTCTTCTTCTACGAATACAGACTACTGACTACCAACAAAATTAACTTCCCATATTGTCAGCACGATAAATCACATTTATTTATTTATTTTTTGCTTGTTTTGCTGGTGCCACTTGCATTTCGAACTGATTTATATGAAAAATACTGCATTATCATCTAAAGCCACAAGATGGCACCTTTGGCACGCATGACAAGGTGCTCCTGTATACTGATCTGAAAACAGTACTGAGATTCAGATTCTGAAGCAGAAGGTGGTGATAATGCACCATTAAATGGGATGCCAACTGCCATAAAACAAGAAGATGATGATGATGATGATGATGATGATGATGATGATAATTTGAATGAGAAGGACATGTTGGATCTTAGAGAATGAGTAAAATTAATAAATCATGTTTTCAAACTGAAAGACCTCACTGGTGAATAAAGAGAAGGAATATAACCTTCTTTCTGCTTGGTGCTCCACCTGTTTGGACTGGGATGGCCAGAACAGCAACACGGACAGCAACTAGACTAAGGTAAGGTTAACTGTAATGTTTTAAAACTTTTAAAATTTTAAGTTTTAAAACGTTTAATTACATTTAGTGAGGCAAACTTGCACATGTTTAGTTCTGAACAACTGTTTTTGTCTGATCAGTGGTCACAAGAATTAGTTTATTCTTGAGTTCTTTATGCCTCATACAGTAACATCAACTAGACTTTTAACTTCGGCTCATGTTTGCATTACAAATAAATAATGTTCTGATTAAAGTCATCTTGCTTCTTTTTGCATGAAGCAGTAGTACCACATTTCAAAAACAAATGCAACTTTTTTCCTCTTCATGATACATTTTTGGACAGATACAACTCATACTCTAGTGTGACATTAGTTCAGAAAATACAGGAATAAAGTAATGTATTTGGCTGTCTGCAATGAAGACTACCCAACCCACATTTTTATTTCAAAGGTCTATGTAATTTAATTAATAATAACAGCAATGATGTCATTGATTTTCACGATATACATGTTAAATGAACCTAACTGCAATTTAACTTGCATCTTATTTTTAAAAAAAACCTGCAAAGAAGTCATCTTCATCTCTTGCATCTAAACTCTGTGAGTGGATCCTCCATAAACATATATTCAGCTCTCCAAGAAACAAGTTGCTTCTGCAGGGATGCTCCTGGGTTGGCATTTTTAAGGCATAAAGGCATTTTTGGCATAAAGGCATCATAAATACAGTGGCCCTTTCCCAGCCAACAATGGGCCAACAATGTGTGTGGTCAATATCCATGCCTGTGGTAAAATAATGACAGTACTTAGATATATTAACATTACTATATGGAGAAGGGCCTGTATTGTCATTGTACATACATACACACATATAGTGAAATTTGTCCTCTGCATTTAACCCAGCCTAATGACAGTCACACACAAACCAACCACTTAGTTTGGTGATGTAGAGACACGGCCTTGGTTAGGGGCAAAGAAAGGAGCAGACCCTAAATATGCATCAAATTATAATCACATAAAAAAAAACAAAAGTCTTCAGAGCTTAATGTTTAGAACTGCTCATTTTTAATAATAAGTAGAATTCTTTTACAGGCACTGATACCCATTGGGCTGGACCTCATTTCAGGAACCTTTAGGGTGAAGCAGATGAGAGTTTACACCTCCCCCTCACTCAGACATCAGTCCATCAGAGGTTACTTCCCAGGCAAAGGATAGTACCCATTTAGAGCTGGATGCAGATTAAATGGTCTCCATGTTGGCAGCCCAACTGCTATTCCACTGATCTACCTGCTGAGTTAATAAACCACCACCAAATATCACATTTTGCATACAATTTTATGAGCTACTATTCCATTTGATAGTTTGAAAAAAGTACAAATCTACACTTATTTAACATGACCATAAAATTAAAAACTGTAACTGTCAGAAATGTCAGTTGAATTCAATTGCCACTGAGTGAATATTTAATTTTATTTTTTTACTTCATCAAAAGCAATATAGGGATATTAGTAACTGATGAGAACTTTGGATGCAGTTTGATGCATACACTTTTATTTATTGCTGCCTATGTATTTGGACTGCAGTGATGGTTATGACCCCCAAACAAATAATCCACACATACATGCTGCTATGAAGTCAAGGATGAAGAAGAATCCAAACAGAAAACACTTCTTGAGAAAGATTTCTATATTGGAGGCTGCTAAGGTTTTTTTTTTTTTTTTTTTAATCATTTTTAATTTATTTAGTTATTTGGGCTTTTCCCTTTTGGATTGGGGTGGCCACAACAGATGTGATATGGGCCTGTGTGTTAAGTTGGAAAACATTCTACAGTGATTACCCTCCCTGGTGCAAAACCAGGTGTACATGGAGGATGTGGCACAGGTGGCCTTGAATCAGGAACCTTCTTTTTTGGAGATAAGTGCAACTATAACAGGGGTGGCCAAGTTCAGTCCTCGAGAGCCACCTTCCTGACACTCTTAGTTGTCTCCCTGCTCCAACACACCTGAATCCAATGAAAGGCTGCTAACGAGTCTTTCATTGGATTCAGGTGTGTTGGAGCAGGGAGACAACTAAGCGTGTCAGGAAGGTGGCTCCTGAGGACCGAACTTGGCCACCCCTGAACTATAACTACTTGCATTATCATGCTGCTCTCAGAGGGAGCTCAATAAAATGCTTCAAAACCTTTCCTAGAAGATACAGCTTTGGACCAAAGACAGTTTTAAACTTAAATCTCTGCCCCTCAGTCCAGGTCCAACCCCTCTGAAGACGTCATCACCTGACACCTACCAATAACATCACTGTGATGTGATAATATTTATCACAGGAAGGTGTTGTTTTGTGTGTGTGTTGTCACGTGTCCATGGAATTAAGCATATAGGCCTCCTCTCTCCATTGCCTATTCATAAAAGACAAAACATGAATTGCATGTAATCTTTCAACGAAACCATTCTCAGATCTGATGGCGTTTAATGCTTGGAAACCTGCAGCAAGTACAAGTGGCCTTTCAAAAATACAAGTAGCTTTAGAGAGTCCTGACAGCACACTTCATGATTAAAAAGCCTCTCAATAATTTTAATAAAATGTGTCATTAAAGTGGACAAAAAGATCTTTTCTGCAGAGCAATTCAGGTGCATGGCTGTAAATATTGGCCTTACCTGTCCCTTTGGTGAGCTCCTTCTCCCCCCCACTTTCTCTTTCTTTGGTTTGGTCCTCCTGGTCTGTGGTGGTCTCACTAGCAGCCTCCACATCCTCACTTAGCGCTCCTGGAGGGGGGGAGAGGACGGGATATGTAAATCACCACGCCATCAGAATTGGTGGAAGCACTTAAAGGGACGGCAGCAGGTTTTTTTCTATAGGAGCTTCCAACAATTACATTTGCTGACACACAGTTACGAGAGTAGCAGACAAAGAGGACACAATCTGCTTTTTGCCCCATGCTGGCTGATCGTCACAAATGCTACTTTAGTTTTATTTAGAAAAGGGAAAAAAGAGGTAATTTAAGGTAAATAAATAATACGCGGTTATTATTATTACTATCATCATCATTGTTAATATTATTATTACTGCTGTTTTTCTTCTCTTATATGAGCATGAATTTCTATATATTATTTATTCCAGGCCATCATGGGATAATGGGTCGCTCTGTTTAATGTAGACATAAAAATGCAGAAAAAAGCACGTGTTGAAGGCATGTACACCTTTTCCAAAAAGGTCCGAAGTAGGCAGATGGAAAAATAATTTTGTGAGCATACTAAACATGTCCTTCAGTGTCTTTCTGTCTCCAGCTGCAATCTGCTAGATTACTTACCAATACAAGTCTCATTTCATTCTTCTATCCAAGTATTAAAAAAAAAAAACTCAACATAAACAGATAAATCATAAATATTTAAACGTTTCAGAGCTACAATTCATTTTATTTTTATGCCAAGTCAAAGGCAGAAATCCCCTGTAACCACCTTAAAAGCTTCAGCTCGATATATCAGACCATTTAGGAGCATCGAAGTCCAAACAATGGATATCCAATAACGCTATTTGTAAGTAACGCACCAAGGAAAAGATAGCAAAAACAGATAATAAAAAGGGCATCAATCTTGTTTATTTCTCTCCAGTGCCCCCTGAAGTTCCTCTTTGCCTGTTAAGTTTGTTTAAAAGTAGTGCACCGTCGAATGCTATGGCATTGATTTGACAACAGTAAACTAGGCCGCAGTCAATAAGCGCTATCAGTTATTACACAAGTCAGCTAATTTTCAGCAAATGTACTTAAATGCTCTTTTGAAAATGCTTTCATGCTCAGGTCTCTACTCTATGAGCTATTGATGTATTGACAATGCTACAACAGCTACTGAAATATCCTGTTCAAGCATTCAGCCCTGCAGTCATCACACATCCAGTCTGAGCTCACCACACGACTACCCACAGCCAAAACCACTTTTATGATGTTACATTAGCCCCAACACTCACTGTTTATCCTCTCAGTACAGAAACACTGTGCATGCAGTACAATCCGTGTTATCATTGATACACTCTGACGTGTTTTAGAGAGGCATATATGTCTGGCAAACACTCGTAATCACAATGATATTCAAATAGCCTCCCATCATAAATAGAAACACTATATGCAAATAATGTGTTTATTATAGAAAAACACATTTAAAAATATATTCTGTGCATTGCAATGTTTCTGAATACTGACATTCAGATGGCAAGGCCTGCAGCTATTTATTGTTTATTTTCTTTACTATTTACATTATTTTTCCTTTTAATTGATTAACTGGTTCATCACTAAATCATAAAAAAATGACAAATGTGCATCACAATTCCATCGTAAATAAAAAAATAGAAATAAAATTCTAATGTCTGACCAATAGTCCAAAGGTAGCTTACATCCGCTAATGATATGTGAATAGAGGCAATAAAACTTTTGGGCAGAATTTTGACAAAAGTCTTAAACAAGCTTTTCCTACTTTATGGGTCACTCATTTTTTTTTATATTTACTTTGACCTGTAGGCTAAGACAGAGAAAAGAACCCAACCCATATTTTTAAATTAAAAGCTAGAGCTACTGTAAAAAAAGAAAAAGAAAAACCATTTCTGGATTAATACAGCCATTCGCTGTATTAATGACTGGTGGTTGGCTCTCACTGCGGTATTGTATCACTTCCTGTTCCGGAGCACAGCGGTGTTTTTCTGTATCTGTTAGCTGTTTAATCTGCGCAGTTAGATTGATCTAGTTATCTAGATTACGATTTGTTTCCCAGTGTAATCTTCACGTGCCTTAACTAAAGCACTCCTTCTGCTGGATCACCTCTAAATTATTTACACATTATTCACTTTGCGTGTTTTTAGGAATCCGCTAGCTTAGCGTAGCTACTAGCTCTTAGCCGATTTAGCATGGCGGCTTCTCCTGTCTCTCCCGCACTTTTCTGCTCTGGGTGTGAAATGTTTAGTTATTCCTCGGCCTCCTTTAGCAGTAATGGTACTTGTAATAAGTGTAGCTTATTCATAGCTTTGGAGGCCAGGCTGGGCGAATTGGAGACTCGGCTCCGCACCGTGGAAAATTCTACAGCTAGCCAGGCCCCTGTAGTCAGTGCGGACCAAGGTAGCTTAGCCGCCGTTAGTTCCCCCCTGGCAGATCCCGAGCAGCCGGGAAAGCAGGCCGACTGGGTGACTGTGAGGAGGAAGCGTAGTTCTAAACAGAAGTCCCGTGTACACCGCCAACCCGTTCACATTTCTAACCGTTTTTCCCCACTCGACGACACACCCGCCGAGGATCAAACTCTGGTTATTGGCGACTCTGTTTTGAGAAATGTGAAGTTAGCGACACCAGCAACCATAGTCAATTGTCTTCCGGGGCGACATTGAAGGAAATTTGAAACTGCTGGCTAAGGCTAAGTGTAAATTTGGTAAGATTGTAATTCACGTCGGCAGTAATGACACCCGGTTACGCCAATCGGAGGTCACTAAAATTAACATTAAATCGGTGTGTAACTTTGCAAAAACAATGTCGGACTCTGTAGTTTTCTCTGGGCCCCTCCCCAATCAGACCGGGAGTGACATGTTTAGCCGCATGTTCTCCTTGAATTGCTGGCTGTCTGAGTGGTGTCCAAAAAATGAGGTGGGCTTCATGGATAATTGGCAAAGCTTCTGGGGAAAACCTGGTCTTGTTAGGAGAGACGGCATCCATCCCACTTTGGATGGAGCAGCTCTCATTTCTAGAAATCTGGCCAATTTTCTTAAATCCTCCAAACCGTGACTATCCAGGGTTGGGACCAGGAAGCAGAGTTGTAGTCTTACACACCTCTCTGCAGCTTCTCTCCCCCTGCCATCCCCTCATTACCCCATCCCCGTAGAGACGGTGCCTGCTCCCAGACTACCAATAACCAGCAAAAATCTATTTAAGCATAAAAATTCAAAAAGAAAAAATAATATAGCACCTTCAACTGCACCACAGACTAAAACAGTTAAATGTGGTCTATTAAACATTAGGTCTCTCTCTTCTAAGTCCCTGTTGGTAAATGATATAATAATTGATCAACATATTGATTTATTCTGCCTTACAGAAACCTGGTTACAGCAGGATGAATATGTTAGTTTAAATGAGTCAACACCCCCGAGTCACACTAACTGTCAGAACGCTCGTAGCACGGGCCGAGGTGGAGGATTAGCAGCAATCTTCCATTCCAGCTTATTCATTAATCAAAAACCCAGACAGAGCTTTAATTCATTTGAAAGCTTGACTCTTAGTCTTGTCCATCCAAATTGGAAGTCCCAAAAACCAGTTTTATTTGTTATTATCTATCGTCCACCTGGTCGTTACTGTGAGTTTCTCTGTGAATTTTCAGACCTTTTGTCTGACTTAGTGCTTAGCTCAGATAAGATAATTATAGTGGGTGATTTTAACATCCACACAGATGCTGAGAATGACAGCCTCAACACTGCATTTAATCTATTATTAGACTCTATTGGCTTTGCTCAAAAAGTAAATGAGTCCACCCACCACTTTAATCATATCTTAGATCTTGTTCTGACTTATGGTATGGAAATAGAAGACTTAACAGTATTCCCTGAAAACTCCCTTCTGTCTGATCATTTCTTAATAACATTTACATTTACTCTGATGGACTACCCAGCAGTGGGGAATAAGTTTCATTACACTAGAAGTGTTTCAGAAAGCGCTGTAACTAGGTTTAAGGATATGATTCCTTCTTTATGTTCTCTAATGCCATATACCAACACAGTGCAGAGTAGCTACCTAAACTCTGTAAGTGAGATAGAGTATCTCGTCAATAGTTTTACATCCTCATTGAAGACAACTTTGGATGCTGTAGCTCCTCTAAAAAAGAGAGCTTTAAATCAGAAGTGCCTGACTCCGTGGTATAACTCACAAACTCGTAGCTTAAAGCAGATAACCCGTACGTTGGAGAGGAAATGGCGTCTCACTAACTTAGAAGATCTTCACTTAGCCTGGAAAAAGAGTCTGTTGCTCTATAAAAAAGCCCTCCGTAAAGCTAGGACATCTTTCTACTCATCACTAATTGAAGAAAATAAGAACAACCCAGGTTTCTTTTCAGCACTGTAGTCAGGCTGACAAAGAGTCAGAGCTCTATTGCGCTGAGTATTCCATTAACTTTAACTAGTAATGACTTCATGACTTTCTTTGCTAACAAAATTTTAACTATTAGAGAAAAAATTACTCATAACCATCCCAAAGACGTAGCGTTATCTTTGGCTGCTTTCAGTGATGCCGGTATTTGGTTAGACTCTTTCTCTCCGATTGTTCTGTCTGAGTTATTTTCATTAGTTACTTCATCCAAACCATCAACATGTTTATTAGACCCCATTCCTACCAGGCTGCTCAAGGAAGCCCTACCATTATTTAATGCTTCGATCTTAAATATGATCAATCTATCTTTGTTAGTTGGCTATGTACCACAGGCTTTTAAGGTGGCAGTAATTAAACCATTACTTAAAAAGCCATCACTTGACCCAGCTATCTTAGCTAATTATAGGCCAATCTCCAACCTTCCTTTTCTCTCAAAAATTCTTGAAAGGGTAGTTGTAAAACAGCTAACTGATCATCTGCAGAGGAATGGTCTATTTGAAGAGTTTCAGTCAGGTTTTAGAATTCATCATAGTACAGAAACAGCATTAGTGAAGGTTACAAATGATCTTCTTATGGCCTCGGACAGTGGACTCATCTCTGTGCTTGTTCTGTTAGACCTCAGTGCTGCTTTTGATACTGTTGACCATAAAATTTTATTACAGAGATTAGAGCATGCCATAGGTATTAAAGGCACTGCGCTGCGGTGGTTTGAATCATGTTTGTCTAATAGATTACAATTTGTTCATGTAAATGGGGAATCTTCTTCACAGACTAAAGTTAATTATGGAGTTCCACAAGGTTCTGTGCTAGGACCAATTTTATTCACTTTATACATGCTTCCCTTAGGCAGTATTATTAGACGGTATTGCTTAAATTTTCATTGTTACGCAGATGATACCCAGCTTTATCTATCCATGAAGCCAGAGGACACACACCAATTAGCTAAACTGCAGGATTGTCTTACAGACATAAAGACATGGATGACCTCTAATTTCCTGCTTTTAAACTCAGGTAAAACTGAAGTTATTGTACTTGGCCCCACAAATCTTAGAAACATGGTGTCTAACCAGATCCTTACTCTGGATGGCATTACCCTGACCTCTAGTAATACTGTGAGAAATCTTGGAGTCATTTTTGATCAGGATATGTCATTCAAAGCGCATATTAAACAAATATGTAGGACTGCTTTTTTGCATTTACGTAATATCTCTAAAATCAGAAAGGTCTTGTCTCAGAGTGATGCTGAAAAACTAATTCATGCATTTATTTCCTCTAGGCTGGACTATTGTAATTCATTATTATCAGGTTGTCCTAAAAGTTCCCTAAAAAGCCTTCAGTTAATTCAAAATGCTGCAGCTAGAGTACTGACGGGGACTAGAAGGAGAGAGCATATCTCACCCATATTGGCCTCTCTTCATTGGCTTCCTGTTAATTCTAGAATAGAATTTAAAATTCTTCTTCTTACTTATAAGGTTTTGAATAATCAGGTCCCATCTTATCTTAGGGACCTCGTAGTACCATATCACCCCAATAGAGCGCTTCGCTCTCAGCCTGCAGGCTTACTTGTAGTTCCTAGGGTTTGTAAGAGTAGAATGGGAGGCAGAGCCTTCAGCTTTCAGGCTCCTCTCCTGTGGAACCAGCTCCCAATTCAGATCAGGGAGACAGACACCCTCTCTACTTTTAAGATTAGGCTTAAAACTTTCCTTTTTGCTAAAGCTTATAGTTAGGGCTGGATCAGGTGACCCTGAACCATCCCTTAGTTATGCTGCTATAGACGTAGACTGCTGGGGGGTTCCCATGATGCACTGTTTCTTTCTCTTTTTGCTCTGTATGCACCACTCTGCATTTAATCATTAGTGATCGATCTCTGCTCCCCTCCACAGCATGTCTTTTTCCTGGTTCTCTCCCTCAGCCCCAACCAGTCCCAGCAGAAGACTGCCCCTCCCTGAGCCTGGTTCTGCTGGAGGTTTCTTCCTGTTAAAAGGGAGTTTTTCCTTCCCACTGTAGCCAAGTGCTTGCTCACAAGGGGTCGTTTTGACCGTTGGGGTTTTACATAATTATTGTATGGCCTTGCCTTACAGTATAAAGCGCCTTGGGGCAACTGTTTGTTGTGATTTGGCGCTATATAAAAAAATTGATTGATTGATTGATTGATTCGTGACCTTAAGAACACCAGGGTCCCAATGTGAAATTTCAAAATGTTCAGAGGCCCTTCCAAGCCTTTACCCACAATTTTGTCATGAGACTAAGATGAAGTATTTATGAATACTAGCGTGTTGCCCGTAGGGATCCACAGGCTCTAGATTGGGTAGTGTTTATAAAATACGTATCTGATATTTTTCAAGTGTGGTAATAAATTATGCAAAGTTTCTATAATGAGTTGGAATGCTTTTAGAACCTTAGACCTCAACAGTTTTTAGAAGAGGAACTCAACCTTTTTTAAAAAAAATTTCCTGTTAATTATATAATTTTTATGTATTTTTAATTTTTTCTTATTATCATAGACACACTCTTACTATTATTATTATTATTATTATTATTATTATTATTCCATTTTATTATTACTTCTATTTTGTCATTTGATTTTTAAATGGACCACAATGGAAATAAGTTTTCACTTTCTTGTGTCATCCCTGTATTTTTATATTTTTACAATAATATTATGCACTTACATTGATTTTATTAAATAAAATCACACATGCACATATGTATGCACGTACGCTTTTAATATAAAGATGAATTACTGCACCGTGCTGGAATGGTGTGTGAGTCCAGAATGTAGTTGGCAACGTCCATTCTTCAGTGTTGTTATCTAAATTCCGTAATCTGTAGCTTCTCCAAAAATATTAGTCCTATCAACATTCTGCTTTTCCAGCATTCATCCTTGACCCAAAATACATAAGCATACCAAATGGAAAATGTTAGCTCTCCACAGTTTCTCTGTGATCAAAGTAACACACATGCTTGGAGAACTTTTTGTCTTTTCCGCATTCTGCCACAAGCAGGTGCTTCTTTTTTTTAGACATGCACAAACAGAAATGTGGTAGAAGACATCAAATGCACTACATTTTTCACTCATGGTAAAAGCAACATGACACTTAACTAAACTAAACTAACAAAAACACAATAAATCAATAACACTAACAACACGGTTAAACTAGCATGAAGCACAATAACAATATTTAAAACCACCAAACCCCAAACTCCCATTGTGCACTGCAGCACAATGTCCATTTTACTAGATAGATAAAAATTCAAATTTTCCAAAAATATTCATCCTGTCAACTTTTGTTTTCGCAGAATTCATCCTTGACCCAAAATATATAGGCATACGAAACAGCAAATGTCAACTCTCCCCAGTTTGTCTGTGATCAAAGCCATATACACGCACGCACACAGAGGCCACTTGGCTATTATAATATAGATAAAATGTGTATGTATGTATAAAATTTTAAATGAGGCCAGTGAAATGGAGAACAGCACATAATTTCCTGGTGGGCTGTGGCCCAACTATGGGAATCAATGGATTACTAGATGATGATTTTATTAGACATCTTGAAGCAAATTGTGACAGGAACAATGAGTGACAAACGGGTTTCAAATAGATGAATATAACAATTCCAAAGTACATATCTTACAAGAACACCGGGCTCCTCAAATTTCCCGACTGTTTTTTTTATGACATATAAAAAAAGTGTAACCTCTGTTAAATGTGGCAGGAGTGCAGATTACAGCTGCTAAATTATATGCAGGTTATTATTGTCTGAAAAATCTAATCAGTGGAAAACATCTTTATATTACTGGCACGATAAGAGCAATGCCTTCCATTTCCTGTTTGCTGATCCTTTAGGAAACAGCTGTCTGTGCCTGATGTGTGTGCATGTGTGAGTGCATCTGTGTGTGGTTACACATCACCGCTAACAGCCCAACCTGCGATCTGTTTGTTTAAAAGTGGTGAGTAAAAAGCACATTTAACTTTCCCCTGAATCCCACTCGCATGAATACATTTTATTCTTTTACTTTTTAAACCGTGTTTCTATTACATTTCCAAGGCAATTTATATCCATCCAGCCCATCCCATGCTGGTGAAGCAGTTTTTAAACATTCCCAGAAAACCCCAGATCTGCTGCCGAGTCCCAAAATCCCATCCTGTCTGCATAAATCTCCACAACTCTGCAAGAATTAGGATCCTCCACAGCTGCACAGGTGCTCAGATTACAAAATAATCCCCAGGTAAGTTTTTTCACCTTTAAAAACGGGACGATAGGTGGGTGACACTTGTAGTCAGACTGAAGCCACACCTGCGCATGAAAACACTCAACATCCCTGTTCCAGTCTACAACAGCCTGCATGTGCTTGGATCATTGAGATATTTAAATTCACGTATATGACACACAACATGAGATGCGTTCCACAATTTATGCACGCAGGCTTTTCATTCCAGAAGCAGCATTACATCTTTAAGTGGCAAATGGCTTTGCCTATTCCTTGTCTCGTCTCTAACTGGATTACAGAATGATTAAAGCTGGGCTGAGCATAATTAATGAAAGGTCACGAGTGGCCTAAGAGTAGGATGCAAATGGATGAGAGAGACACTAAAACTGTGGTCATAGATTAAGTCTGAGAAGGACTGAGGACAAACACTCAAAGCTACGGCGTCAGGCCATTCCTAACCCAAATCTCAGGGATGTAAAGGACAGTAGCCTGAAGGTTGTCTTCTAATTAATTGTCTTCATTAACCATCCTAATACAATGATATGAAACAGTTCCATTAATCTAATCATGCAGGCTGAATAAACCAATTTCCGACACTGAGATTACACTTGTCTCTTCTGAGCATATAAATATCAGCTTTGCTCTTCCACTCACTCAGTGGGGACAGTCCAAGAATCACACACACACACACACACACACACACACACACACACACACACACACACACACACACACAAAGCATTGAGCTTTCTTCCTCCTCTGTTTTCCAGGCGGCTGCAGAGGCATAATCACACCCATAGGTGTCACTCTATACAAGCTGGGAGAGCATCCGGCTCACACATTAATGAGATGTGTGTGGTGGTGGGGATGGGTGGGTCGGTGATGGAGGAGGAGGAGGAGGAGGAAGAAGCAGAGCAGCGACAGACAGAAACACATGGGGAAGGAGGGGGAGAAATATGTGGAGATGACAAAAGCAGATGCTACGGACGAGGCGTCCGGTGAAGATGAGACGCCGAAAACGGCGAGATTACCTTGGGATGAGAGACAGCGGCCTTCCTTTCCCCTGAAGAGCAGTGATTACACTAATGCTAATCAGACTGACAAGCACAAACGGCCCGATAAATAATTGATGGTAACCACTGCACTTTCCAGTATTCCTTCCCAGACTGTGGAGAAGAGCAGCAGCAGGTAATAATAGTCACTCTGGATATCTTTCACAGGGTCAGACTCCTCCTCCGTCCTCACAGACAAGCAGTGCTGCCATGATAACTGCCTCTGTTCTTCTTTGTAAAAGAATTCCAGTCCTACCTGAGAATCGCTCCAGTGTTCCTTAAACAGTAGTGACAGTCTGCTTTTTGTGTCTCACTCCAACACACTGTCCCGGCTACCTTTCCTGGAAAACCGGACTGGGCAGGGCGGGGGGGCTAAAGCATGCGTCTTCCTGGTGAGGTTTGAGCTGAGCTTCTCTCCGGCCTCTCGTGTGGAGCTGTGTGTCATTACTCTCATTATGATTACTGAGGCTGTTGTCATCATTTTAAGCAGGTGTCACAGGACTGCACTGGAAATCAGAGGTGGACACTCCACCGCGTTATCCACAGCCGGACAGCTTCCTTTTCTTTAACGCTGCACTGTCGGATAAAAAGCAATCTTATTTCACACTTCACAGACTCTATCTCTCTCCCCTACTTCTCCTTTTAAAAATCCCCCTCTTGCTGTGCCCCCCTCCCATCGTCCCTTGCACCCCTTCCTTATATCAAAGTTGGACTGACTCCGGACTAGAGGGTGCAAAATGGAAGTGACAGGAGGGTGCCATGGGACAATGGGACACAGGATCCATGCTGAGGGCTTTCATGCATTGTCCGTTCCTCATATCAGCACCTCTGCGCCCCCATACACGAGACACCCCCCAGACCTTATAAAACACAATCCCATGACCCCATCCTGATGCTCACTCCTTGCATCCTGCATCTACGCAGCTCTTAAAACCACAACAGACCTGAACATGCTCACAACCTAGCCAGAGGTAAAATTAATCAACCACAATTAACTAGATTACCCTACTGGCAACTGGGCTACAAAACCAGATTATCATACCCTGATGTCCCAAATGCACACCAAAAAAAAATCTGACATGATATCCATGTCAATTGTTGTGTTATATTCTATTTCAAACAAAAATAAAACACAACAGCAATAGCAAAAATAAATCCAGAGGAGTTAAAAACAGATATGAGGTGTAAACTATCAAAAAAGTACCCAAACCCCTTCCAAATGAAAGGCATCAGAGAGCAGAGGCAAACCCTGCACACTCTGAACAAACACGACTTCCATGTGACAACACTTCTACCAATTCAATTTATTTATTTTATTTTCATTTTATTCCTTTGTATAGAACCAAATCACAACAAATCTGCCTTAAGGTGCTTTTACCAATCAATCACAAATATTTTGTCAATCAATATATACATTAGATTGTCTCTCTAGCCCTACTGGTTGTGGAGATATATAAGAAAATGTGTTTTTTGTGCCATGCTTTTGTGGATCTTGACCTTTGTCCAATCCTCTCCAAAAAGTTAATTATCTTGAGATATCTGTCCAAGTAGTACAATCAGTCAGTTGTTTTGTTTTTTTTTTGTTATGTTGTTTATAGATTGACACACACACACACACACACACACACACACACACACACACACACACACACACACACACACACACACACACACACACACACACACACACACACACACACAGACGACTGATTATAATACCATGCTTTGCTGCTTCATTGGATTGCAGAGTAATTTAGACATCAGTAAAAGCAGAAAACACAACTGGAAAAAAGCTTCATCATTCAACAACAGGTAGTTGTATCAACAACACACTGGTACCAGAGAACACACACAAATACAACCTGCAGCACTTACAACAATTGAATTTGATAATGTGTCTGCTGCAAATTTGCAGAACATACCCAAACCAACCTGGTCTCACGGCAAGTCGTGATTCAGCAGCATGAAATATACATTAATCTATTGGTTCGTGATATTGTGATGAAAAGTGCCTCATTTTTGTCACGGCAGCACAAATTCATTCTAATTCATTCCGTGACGGCTGTACAAAATTTTAAGTGAAGTGGGGGGTGGGGGGGAAGGAAAAGGGTTAGTAATAGAGAGTTAAAAAAAAAAAAAAAAACACCACGAAAATTGTACTCATTTCGTGATGGGAGCACGAAAAAAAAAAAAACCAATAACATGAGACTGGGCTGCCCAAACACACAAAACGTTTTGCAAACCTCTGCAACACGATGAATGTACGCATAACACAAACAGCAGTTCAACCGGTGGACCGTTCAGTGGATCACAGCGCTCCACTGTTTATCTGGTCAGCAGAACCGACGTATTTATTTACTTTATGTGAGATATATCTGCACATATTTTATTTGCAAATACACTGAACAGTAGAAGTCAATTAAAGCCCTCCCGGGTTGTAAGGCTTTGTAAGACATTTCTGTGTATTGTCTGAATTTTGTTTGTGTCGTCTGTGTTTGCGTCGTTCAATTTGCACATATTTTTTTGATGCAACTACCTGTTGTTGAATTGAAGCAGATTTTTATTTATTAATGTATTTGCATTTGTGTTTTCTGTTTTTGGTGGTGTTGTCTTACATCTTCCATCCACCAAGGACGTAATAAAATCATCGCTGTTTATTTATTTATTTATTTGTCTGTCTGTTAGCAGGAATACGTCAAAACTACATGGATTTTGATTCAATTTTCACCACAGATAGATATTAAATTTTGAAGGTGATCCAGATCCAGATTCTGGATCAAGATTTCACTTTATATAGGCTTTGAAGGGTTACGTCAAAAATATTTTACAAATTCTCACCAAATTTGCACCACAGATAGATGTTAGGGCATGGAAGACTCCACTGAATTTTGGAGGTGATCCAGATCTGGATCCGGATTGGCGGATGTCAGAAATCTCTGACTGCTCTTGTTTGTTAGTGTTGCGGCCTCGATCAGCCACCATACTGAACACTGCTGAACAAATATCTCATTCTGCCACATGCAAACAAACTGCAACCGCCTCTTCTTTTCTTGCTCGCACTCTCGCTTTCAATCCCATAAACTTTCAATTGCTGTTGGGGTGAAAAAAATGGTATGCAACCTCAGTGCTGCTGGTTGAAGTTACATGTTAGATTCCTGACCTGTCTATGTTTGGGGGGGGGGGGGGGGGGGGGGTGCATGTTAGCCAGACCCTGCTGGCCCTGGTGTGACCTCAAGATGGAAATGTGAATGAATACTTTGTGTCTCCATGGGGCTAAAGTGAGGAAAGGATGGACAGCAGAGGAAGAGGTGCAGGAGGTGTGGAGGAAGGTACGGGGTTAACAGCCTTAAAAAAAAAGAAAAAACTTTAAAGCGCAAGTTAATGGCAAACAGAAATGATGGCTCCCACCGTCTTAGAACAATATCTCTGCAGCCCCTCCTCCACTATGTCCACCATTCTCCCCAGGAGTACTGCTCATCATCACACTCCCCCCCCCCCAAAAAAAAAAACACAAAAAGAAAACCCACCTCCTCCCTCATAAGTCAGATTTACTAATCATTTTAAAAACCACACGGACAAATTTCAACATGTGACTGATCTGATTCATGGACTTTTCTATGTTGTTAACGCTCTAAAAAGTGGATTAAAAACTGTTGCCGAGCACTGTGTAGTTAATAGTACTGCATATTTAGCCTAAAGCGCTACCTCGTGGGAAATGACACTAATTAGAAATACGTCTTGTGATAATGGCATGTTTAGATATATTTCAAATCAAGAGGACAAAAGCGAGCCACACTTGACTTCTTTTCTTTGTGTTTTCCTCGAGTGATGAAGGAGATTGAGGATGTAGGTTAATGTGGGAGTGCGCGTTCGGGGGGTTGCTCACTCTTCTGCCCCAGCTGACACAAACGCCGCTGTGACTTTGTTGAATGTCCAGGAAGAAGGCCACATATTACGTCCAACAATGGAGGATGCAGGCTGTACTTTTCCCTGCTAGGATGGGGAAAGGGGGGGGCTAAAAGCTCGGATGGGGGCGAAAAGCGTCACTGGGTAGCGCTCTTCCATCTACTCCGCCTGAGGGACACTGTCCGACACAAAGAGTCATCTCCCTGTCAGCCGCCCCCACTGTGCATTTATGGTCTTCCACTGCAGCCTCTTCTTTTTTTTTATTAATGCCCCCCCCCCCCCCCCACACACACACACACACACACACACGCACCCACCACCACCACCACCTCCCCAACACACAAACACACACACACACAACAATGCCTTCATATTCAAAGGGACAAGCCAAGCAGGACTGGGACGGGTTTAGGGAGCGTGGCTGGTGGAATTAAAAAAATAAAAATGCATCGCCGCTGTCATGAAGGGCAATCACATCAAGTCTGAAATATTCACCAGTGGGTTGGAAAATGCAATGGTACAGTTATGACAGGCACCCCCTCCCCACACACACACTCTGTCCTCTCTCTCTCCATCGGGGCGGAAGCACAGCGGGCACTCTGAATATGTATAACCTGGACAAAAGTATTGATTTTTCATTTGGCCAAAAAAGCATCACAACAGTCACATAACCTGAAACTGTCACAGTTTTTTTGCTCATAGCTCATCTCTCCTGATGTTTAGCTTTTTGCCACAAACTCCCTTTAATTACCAGGTAGAGCGAGCTTCCGAGCATTTTCTCTGCAGAGATGCAGCCACATACCAGCCTGCTGGGCTTAACAAGACAGCCCACATCTATTATATATGACACACACCCAGCAGCTTTTGTTTCATATCTGACTAATAAGTGCACCGAATATGACTGTACCCGCAGATCTTATTTGCACACGGTGTGCACTAGCACAAAGAAAATTAACACTATATCAGCAGCACATTCATATTAACACAAGCTTGCTGATGTGCATTTTATAAAACCGTCCTTAATCAAGCTACGGTTGTGCAGGTAACAGGTAGCCATGCGGTTGTGCGCCTCCATTAACAGGTGCTTATGTGTTTATCTCTCCTTTTAGACGCTGAAGACCAGCACAGAGGACCGCATGAAAAAGATCTCTGCCTGTCGATTTATCGAATGCACCATTTGCATATCTTTGTAGTGCATCCGTCTGCCTGTGGACTGTTCTGTGGAGGTATTAGCTCAGAAAATCAATGCTGCCATGGCTGGATATACATGTAGCGCATACCTCGGCGCGTGTTTGGAGTCCGGCTCACAGGTCCTGCATGGTTCTATTTACATGCGCCTCCCCGGCAGAGGCTTTCCCGCTACCCGTTCAATCTTTACAAACTTTAAATACACAAACACATTTCTCAGCGTGCGCATCCACAGTGGGCTGTTTGCCATCCTGAGCGATCCTGCCTCCCAGTCTGCATCTGTACCGCTGCATGTTTGTTTATGAAAGCGTGTGCACCAAGATGAAACAGAATCTGACAAGTTTATGAATACCAATTTGGTTAATCAATTTTATTTAAAATATAAAATATTGGCTATCACTGACGCACGCTTGCTGTCAAAAAGTTTTAACGGTGTGTGATAGTTGAGAAGCCGTGAGGATGGAGGGCTGGTGTATGAATGCAGATATTTAGTTTATTGTCTTCCATAGCTGTCTGGATAAGCGTGGAGACTGTTCGGGGGGATTAAAACAGAAAAGACTGAAGTGGATGCATTCGCAAACTTTTCTCGGAACAACCACCCCGACTGGTTGCTTGCAGCTAATTGCTAAAGAAATCCAATGATTACACTGCACAGGCACTTTAAAACATCCATGAGAGTGCTACCACTTATTGAAAAAAAGCTCTTCCTACCTCTATCCATTCAGTTTCTAATATAAATCAAACATAGGAGCTTTCTTTTGCCATTTGTCTTTCTTTCTGTTCCTCTTTGCATAGCCCATCCATTACGTTCACATGAAATATGAAAAGGCAATATCCTCTCTGTGTTTGTACTGAAGCGTAATGTGATTGTGTTGTCATTTATAGGAAATAATCGCAAACCTCTCTTTCATTTTCCAGTTCAAATAACCATGAAAAATTAGCCTTCAATGTCAGAGAGGACAACAAAGGGATGCACACAGACTACTGCTTCACCACTGCGCTTGACATTTCTCCTTAATAGGAAAACGGCTGGTTGTTTCTATTGTACTTTTTCAATCTTTTTTTCATTTTCTAACCTCATTTTCCTCCTCTAATTAAAAAGTTCTGTGCTCACATCTTTGTAAATCTTTCCTGAATTGTGGATCTGTAAGTGAGAGAGGGTTGGAAGAGGGGTTAGTAAACTGTGGTCCTGTGCACACGGCATCCTGCTCATTAGCACCCCTGCCCATTGTCTGCTAATGGCTACTGTTGGAGCGAGATGTCGCCAGACAACCACTACGGGGCCGAGGTCTCCGTGACGACCGTCCAGCGGCCTTAAAGATAAATAATTCAGCAGCTATCAGACTCCCTGGCAGCAGAGCAGTCCCAAAAACACATACTTAGAACACAGCTTGTAAAGGCCTTCCGGGCTGATCAGCATTTAGCCCTTACAAATGATGTACACCCACATCTCCGCGCCAGACCCCACACCATTAGCCTTAGCTGAGTAGCCTTTGAATTAGACAAAAATGTTTATTTTCAGCAAGAGCAGCAAATGAATGTTAATTGCTTTCTGTATTACTGATGTTAAAGGCCAAAAAGGTAGGTTGTCTTCTGCAGTAATTATGTACAAAATAGCCATCCAACACTGCAGTGCCGCTATTTAAGCGATGTAGACAAAGACAACACAGGTGATCGGAGGTGATCTGGGCGTCAGGCTCAAAGACTAAAATGGTGAT
This sequence comes from Thalassophryne amazonica, assembly GCF_902500255.1. Classification (NCBI taxonomy): domain Eukaryota; kingdom Metazoa; phylum Chordata; class Actinopteri; order Batrachoidiformes; family Batrachoididae; genus Thalassophryne; species Thalassophryne amazonica. The sequence goes on along the minus strand of NC_047104.1, from coordinate 98,646,541 downwards.
TGATATTTTTGCAACCGACATCACGTGAACCTTTCATAATTCATACTGGATCATGGAATAAGTTAGGTAATAGTTGAGGGTTTTCCCTAGAAATTTAGATAAACTGTCATGTAAGTATCGATCTTGCTTATGTATTTTTATTGTTGCATGTGTATGATGTGTGCTTTTTTATATACTAGTATGTATTTACACAGTGATGAATGAATTTTGAGTTATAAAAACTAAAGAGAAAAAACCTGCTGAAACTTTTCAACAGCTTTTATCCTAAAGCCATCAGAGAGTGGAAAATACTAAACAAAAGAAATTATATACACTCATCATATACGTAACATTATTCATTTGATCAATATTCTGAATTAAAAAAAAGTAAATTTTGATCTTCATTCCGCTGTTTTCTCAACTAAAGCGTCTTTATTCATGGTAAGCTTTTCTTCCGTCTCAGCACTGATGAGCATCCGTCCTCCCTACCGTGATTATTGACCACAGGGCCCTGTTTCACGGACAATGGATGCTGCCAAAGATGGCAGAAAAAAATGACAAAATAGTCCTCTGATCTGAAGACTTTGTGTACTGCTTGTGCTTCATTGTGATTTATGCGAACAGAGAGTCAGCTGATGTTGTTTTGAACTTTCCCAACGGAAATGGTGCTTCTAAACATTTGGGACATTCCATCAATAACAGAGCTATATTTTGTGTGACAGTTAACCAGACCAGTGACATGTGAATCTTGCACACTGAATCATCGCGATATATCTGCTTTACGTGACACAAGAAAAACACAACACAAGAAAAAAATGGCGACAAGAGAAATCACTCCACAGTGCTGCAAACCAATGAATTTCAATAAATTTAAGCAAAATTACCCAAGAAAACAGAGTAAACACCCTAAACATGAAAAAGAGCCATGGTGGTGCTGAGACTGTAACACGATGGCGTCGTGCCATTATTCCATTGCTTAGGCTAGTATCTCACTGGACTGCAACTGATGGAGAGGAGGTGGAGACACAAAATCACAAGAAGCCAGGCGAAAAGGTGACCGCTTTTTCATGTGCAATCTCACTGAATTGGTCCTGCAGACATGTGTGCATGACGGCTGACTGTCTGCTGAATGCTGACCGGAGTGGCGGCGAAAAAATACATCCACAAATCTTGAGCAATTCACACACATACCATGTGAGATCCACTGACAGCACACACAGGAAAGTCAACACTCATCTCTCCAAAATCTGAGCTGCACTGGCACTGCCTTTGCAGACGCAAGGGTTTGTGCATGAGTACCGCATGGCACTTTCATGTGTGTTGAGCGTCACCACTGTGGCGGAAATGATGACGCATTTGTGCACACAGTGCTCGGGATGGATGTGGACTATTATATTATTATGTGAAAGAGTCTGGGGAAATCCCCCAACTTTAGGCAGGAAAAGCACCATAAATAATAAAAAAATAAATGAGAATTAATAATAACTGAAAAAACAAAAACAAAAGTGTGAACAGCTTCTCAGGGACTTACAGAATGATGTCCAGGAGCTGTGCCTCTCAACTTCCATTGACGTCCTCACAGACATTGAAAATAAAAATAATCAATCTGGATCTCCTCATCCATATTCTTCACTGTCCTTAGCTTACTGTACTTAGCTCACTGTCCCTGCGTGCATGAGGGTCACCACCGACCTGGCAGCATTAGATTTTTTTCCACTGTGGTCCACAGAAAAGTAAATAAATAAAAAGAGAAAAATACAGTAAATCCAGAATGAGCAGATTCTCTGTGGCTGAACAGGATGTGTCCAACGTGTGTGCATAGCTGGACTGTGTGTTCACAGCCAGGGCAATAAAATGTAATTCTATTGGATGGTGCAGCTCCTCCATGGCTGGACAGGACATGTCTAGCGCTTGATACTCGTTCACAGCCGGGCCACATATAAAACTTAGTTCCACTGGATGGAAGGGCTCCTCTGTGGCAGGACAGGACACATGAGAACCATGATATTTTGGAGGTGCGCTGATTAAAATAAAATAAAAGAATGAAGCCAGAGTGTTGTCCTCATCCCCTGCAGAGGTGACATCCAGCATGCTGTCCAGTAGTGCACAAAGGATCTGAGCCTTAAACCTATTTCCAATGTGGTCCTTAATATAAAATAAAATAAAAGAATGAAACTAGGGCATTGGTGTTGTCCTCATCCCCCACACACACAATGTCCAGCGTGGTGTCCAGGCATGCATGGGGGTCGCTGCCGGCCCGGCAGCATTAGACTTGTTTCCACTGTGGTCCTCAGAAAAATAAATAAATAAATATATAAAAGTGATCAACACAATAAATCCAGTTTATGATGCTCCTCTGTGGAAAGACAGGATGCGTCCAGCAGGCTGTTGTGTGCGCGTATGTCATGCTCTGATTATATAAAAGGAAAAGTGTGTGTCAACCTCTCACAAGTTGTCTCACATGTTGCACATGTTCTGAGACTACGTGGAGAGGGGTACAAGATATGCACCTAACTATCTGGTAAAGAATTTTTGATATCTACTTCAGAGCTGTTCACCATCCCCTCACCTGACGGATGCACACACACCACAATGCCTTCAAAAATGCCCACTCCAAGCTCAAATCTATAGAAAGCCATTTACTCACAGGGTGACATATTTTAAAGGTACAGCGTGTAGGATTTTGTGTCACTTAGTGGTGAGCTTGCAGATTGCGTTCTGCCATTGCCAGTCACAATTTTATTTCTCTTGATGTTTTTGCTTCTTGTGCAAAGGGCTTCATACTGCCTTGTCTTCTCTTGTCATAAGCTATATATATCACGCTCCATTAAAAACAAACAAACAAACAAACAAAAAAAGAATTCTCAAGCTTGGTAACCTGCACTAGTAACCAGTAGACAGTGTACAGGGAAGTAACCAGTGCTTCGTCTTCTGGCCACACTGAAAAATCCAAAAGATGGAGTAAGTAAGTCTCTTTTGGGCTACTGTATCAACACAGCATTGTAACATGGTGGCCTCCATGAGTGGAGCTGCTCCCATGTAGATATAAAGTGCTCATTCTAAGCCTGTGAAAACACATTTATTCAATGTTGCAGGTAATTGTACGCTAATAAACAGATGGTTATGAATGCTATATTCCATTTCTGCAAATAAGCACCCCTAAGTACTTTAGCTTTAACATTCAACAGAAAGGCTGACACTATGAAAATGCTGCTGAAAAGCTGCACACACACAAGCCTACGGTGACTGAAATGACTGAAATTACAGGTCAGCACCTTTCTGAAACCCAAAGATGTCCTCTCTCTTCTATATACTAACCCGTGCTTGGGTCATCACAGGCTAAAAGTAAACCACATACCAAAACTCGATTAGTTACCAACCTACTGTAGTTTTATGAGACCTCCAGCTATTAAAAATCTGCTGTTATTCCTCCTCTTGACATCATATTTCATTGTTATTTGCCATCTTTCTAAAACTGGATTCCATCTGGTGTGTAGCTTGTGATGCATATAATGAAATTTCCTCTCTACAGGCTAATGAAAAAGATTCATCTCATGTAATTAGCTGTTCTTTTATTCACTTCTTGTAATGTACTAATTTATTATCACATAATTCCATCAGTATTATTTATTTATTTCACTGAGCATACACCTTACCCCCTTAATTACAAAACAGTCTTGGAGCCAGTTGAGGGGATGCTGTGCAATAACACAACTATGGTTTAAACTAGTTATCGTTCCACTCTCAGTAGTATTTACAACAACTATTACTATCAGACTAATCAGAATGCCAAATAGCTTGAGGCTTTCACTGCACCCAGAAATTTAAAACTATCTCAGAATGACACTTGGCAGTAAATTTCACCCTTAACCAAAGTCTCTTGTATTGTCTTATGATGAGTCTGGTTGGATCGGTCCCGGCTCCACAGAGCCATCCGTTTAGAAATGATCCGGTGGTTTGTGGCTCTCGATGGCGGCACAGAGCGCGGCGCACCGAGCGTCCTTAACGCCGTCCTTAAAGCTGTAGTTACAGTCCTTATTCTCTGTGAAACCCGTAAAATTTTCACCGAAAGCCAGATAAATTTTTCGAATGGTTTCCAGCTGCCAGTCTGTAACAGTTTCTGAAAAAATTCTGATGGAAAAAAAGCCCAAATCATTCCGCCATTTCCTGACAATGAAAATCCGCCGAGGGGGTGGACCACTCCTCACTCAAAGCCTGCTCACAGGTGAATGACGCAACCGACAGGCGTGGAAAAACTCACGCATGCACACGAGGGTTCAAGCTTGTCTGACGCAATCACACGTGATTCAAATCCATACGGTTTTTGAAAAAATAATAAGGTCGGATACTTTTCTAATAGACCTCGTATGCATGAATGCTGAAGTGAAGTGAATTAAAAAAAAACCTGCAGTTTCACATTTCCATTTCAATTATTCATCTGTCAAACATTAAGTCAGGTGCACAGGATTTCGGACAGTGACACAGTTTTTGTTATTGTGCCTGCTGTATGTGCACCACCGCAATGGAGTTGAAATTCAAAGGGTTTAACAAAAGTATCACATTAACCATTTAAGAATTACAGCCATTTTTATATACAATCCCACCATTTTCAGATGAAGTCCCATTAAATTTGCTCTCCTGATAGGTTTGGCACTCTCTCCTACAGAAAGTAATTTTCACCTGGCCAATCAAAGCCATTTATTTGATGCGGGGCAGGCTTTATAAAATGATACACAGTTAGCTTCCAAAGTAAGTGAAGCAAGAGACAACATGATGCACCATTTCTCCATTTGGCCACAGAAGCCTGTAACTCATTCAGCTTTGTCAAGGGTGTCTTGATGTCTTCATTCACTAGTCCTTCTTGCATGGTCACTCAGTTTTTGGGAAGTGTCTACTTTAGAGAGATTTACCATATAAATGAACTACAAGACATAGGCAGTGACTTGGAAATGTTCATGTATCCATCCCCTGACATTAAACCTGGCTTGTGATGACCTATATTAACAACAATCCCATTAATTTGTCCAATTACTTATGTCCTCTGAAAATATAAGGATTATGTATAAAAAGATCTTTAATTCCATATGGTTAATGCAATATTTTAGATAAATTCCTTAAATTAAATCTGAAAGTCTACACAAGCAAATGTTCCAGACTGTATGTTACCTTATTCATCTTTATTATTTATACTACATGCATCTGTCTTATAAAGTGTATATGTCTCAACCATACTATAACAGATATGCAGTAAAAAGAGACTTTATTCCAGACTTACTGCAATACCCTTGGATTCTGAAATGGGAAACAATGAAATTCTTTTACATGATCCATTTTATCCCAAGTGAAAAGGTACGAGAGGTAGGGAAGAACCAAAACAACACTACCTGCTCATCATTGGACTCAATTTAATATAGTCTTAATTCATGCATATTCATGGAACATCATAATGGTGTAACATCATATACTTTCAACATTAAAGTCTTATCTTTGATGTGTCAGTATAATATATGCAGTATTTGTGAAATGTAAAGTTAGACAGCATGCTGATCTTTCCGATTTTGAGCTGACTATGCATGTAGGCATGGAAATGAGGCTGGTCAGTGTTGTGGACTCCTTTTTTCTCTAAGGCATGGCCAGGTTTAACAAACTCTGCCCTGCAGAGACCAAGCCTTCTGCTAAATTGGTGCTTTGTTACACCACAGCTACCATTTTTTATTGTATGCATGACTGTGGTTGTTAGGGTTGCAGTTGTTTTTTAATAAGTGCCGTTATTGTCCTTGCTGCAGAAGAGTCTTCTCACTCATTACTCAGAGGTTGGAGAGGAAGGCCCCAGTGAGGTACAGAATTAATTATTCATCTCACTGGTGGGTGTATGGGTGCTACTAACATAGGAACTCTGAAAGCTAGCAGACGTCTGCCTCTGGGGGACTGCTGGAATAAACAATTGAACAAATAAATATGCAGTGAACACCACTTACATGGAGAAAGCAAACACCAATCAACAGGAATTTAACAATACAGTTTGCAGATGATATAGCACAATACACAATGTAGACCTCACAACGTGATGCACTCCATGAGTTTAATCTCAGCTTGGAAATGTAACCTTAAAAGTATAGGGCAATTAAGCTTTTTAAGATTTAAGGCATAAAAAGAATTTTCTTTGGAACCACTATAATTTTATTTATTAGCTTTTAAATAGGGGTTTGAAAATATGACATTACCAATACAATCAAAATTCATGTTGTCTAGAAAAAAATTAATAAGACGTTCTTCTGAAGGGGAAATCTCAAAAGAACAGATGGCCTTGAACTACTTAAGCCCCGTTTACACATAGACGGTAAGAGCTCCCGGAAGCGTCCCGGAAGAGTTTTTGGCCGTCTTAAGGATCAAACGCTGTTGTTAACGCCGGCACTAGGGGGTGTGGCTTAGTTCCGGCTTTACCGGGAATCATCGAAAAAATTATTCAACATGTCGAATAATTCCGGGAGCGCTCCCAGAGAATTCGCGTGACGACGGAGACGACGGAGACAACGTGAACAACAGTGTTTGATACTTTTTAATTGCCGTTTCATCCTGCCCCTTCCTGTAGTGCCGCAGTTTACACCGCCGTAATTGGCGGCCGGCGTTGTATCCCTAACCAACGGCGTGTAAAACAGCGATAGAGCCCACATTGGCATCCTCAACGGCGTTTTAACCGGCGACAGAGGCAGACAAAACGGTGGCGCTAGCGGACAGTACGCTGTTCTAAACGCCGCCTCCCGGTTAAAATGGCGTTCCAAACGGCCGATAGGCGGCGGTCAGTATAAAAACGCTAGCACGCTGCATGCACTCGCGGCCAGCTCCAGATATTTTTGCAGAGAAGCTCCAGTATGCCTCCTAAAAGAAAATTGGCAGAGGCAAGGACTTACCAAGGGGTCTGGTTCAGAAGCAGAGGGGAGGCCTGTGGTGGAGACCAAGCAACACGTTGAGGAGAGGGAAAGGAAGGAGAAGAAAAGGCTGAGGATGATCTCCCTCCCCCTGCAGTGACAGAGGCATGTATTCCTGCTGCTTCAGCCTATTATACTCTGGGGGCGGTGCCTATATGCAAAAGATCCTGGAGTAACGCAGGATTTGCCTGGATAAAAACCTGGGTATAACCAGTGGTACACAGGGCATTATTGGCGGCAGCAGAACACAGCCATTCTCACGCGTCTTAACCTGCGATTGTCAAGGATAGAACTGGGTATTAACCCCCGTTGCCTGATGTGTGCCGGATGCTACGGCGTCAAAATGCCGCTTTATTCGGCAGATTTAGCAGCATTTTATCCGCGTATTTGTGGATAGTACAGCGCTCAAAACGCCGGTGAAATGCTCCGCCCCTTTCCACCGCGAAAACAGCCGGAACTACCGCGAACTTCGGTATACATACTACCCGCCGACAAAACCATCTATGTGTAAACAGGGCTTTACAGTAGCGACAGTTGAGACCAAAACAGTTGATGGCAGTGACATCATAGATCACATGGGGGCTTCACCAGACTTGTGCAAGGGAAGCACACGGTGACAGCCAATCAGAGTAGAGAGGCACCGTGATGTCACTGGCTGGTCTCTCTCTGACTGCTAATCCAACATGGCAGAAAATGCTCCAAAATGGCTACATTTCTGTGTAAATCTAACATGTTTCTCATATATTATGTAAAGGTTAGTGAGAAATAAACACTTCTAAAACTAAAAACCCTGTTTTTTTTTTTGACCTGATAACATCTCAGAAATGATTTACAAGACATCTCAAGGACATCAGCGTGCACTCTATGTGCACGCACATCACCCTCGGTGAAAGGTAACGTGCGGTCCTTTCAAAAGCTTGTGTATGTGCGCATGCTCGCCCTGCTGCAAGTGTTAAAAGGTAAATAAAATATTTGGTAGGGAATTCTCCCAAGATAAATACGTTCTCTTCATTAAAATAAGCTCTAAATTTACAAGACGTTAATGCTTGGATTTCAATCGAAACAAAATTTTGTCAGTCTTTGAAATTTGGGTGGCCCTATAGGTTTAAGGTGCCAGGACAACAGTTACTGCCACAGTTAATGACGTCTTGTCCAAAGCCTCATTTAACCACATACAAGACCACTTTGATTTTAAATGGGATAAGTGCATTTACACTATATGCTGGACAAAGTGAGATCACTGTGCTCGTTGCCATGGTAGCAACTTTACCAGCTGTTAAGAGACATTGCATACACGAAATAACTGCATTCATAAGCTTTACTTCTAGCAGTTTCTACTGCAATTGGAGAAAAGGTCTCCTTGTCAGACCACACTGCCGCACATTCTCAATTTTACAATTAAGAATGATAACAATACTGTGTGAGCCCAAAACATAATGAACAAATATGTTTCTGCAGTCAGGTTGGACTTGAAGGTTATGACTTTGGACACTCAGGAAATGTGCTGCATATTCTTCATTTGTTTACAATGCAAAATTTCTCACAGTGCTACACTCCATCTGGGACAAACCCACTTTAATTTGGAAGTCTCACTTGTCCAAGTTCCTTCAAGCCATTTACAATGGATGTCTTTTTTGCACAGAAAGGTATGTAGCATAAATGGTGCTCTCAGTGTTACAGTCCACTGTGTGGGAGACAGCTATATGCTGCATCATGGAGGTGTTTCTCATTATTTCAGGTCAAATGTTGAAATTATACAATTTACATCATACCATGGTACATACAGTTTGAAGTGTCATGCTGTTTTTATATTGTGACATGGTGACCTGCTTTTGCATCCCTACCAATCACTAAACAATGATGTACAACATGTCAAGAAAAAGTGGATTTTCTTTTTCAATTCATTATTGTTCTCCTGTGTAAAAATCCAAAGTCCTAAAGCTTCATTATGTCCTTTGTCTGGATCCACTTTCTTCCCCATGAGCGTGTCAGATACAACCCCCTTCTCTCCATTCAGCCATGGCTCCTGTTAGCCCTAGCTAGGACCAGTGGCCTCCTGAGAAGACTGTGATGAGAATTTATTTCTTCTTATTATGTGCTCTTGTCCACTGCCTCAGTTCATCAGTTCAGTGGAACCAAGTCAATGAAAGGGCCTGTAATGAAGCAATCAGATGCAGCCTGGTTTTCTTAGCCCGACACTCCAGTCTCAGTTCTCAGACCCTAGCTCCCAGTGCAGGGTGCAGATTGGAGTGGGGGAGCCGTGATGAGGGGAGAGTGGAACATAGGCTGCACACAGGCATTAATTCAGGACCTTGCCCTTCATATAGTAGTGTATAAGCTGCTCTCACATGTGCTTCTCCCCAGGTCTGCAGTCTCCTGCAGGTTCAAAGAATCAGCCGGTTTTAAACATCTCCATTAGTTTATCCAGGCCTCAATGCTTTATGTGGGACTCTGCCCTTCAGTTAAGATGGACTTCTTTCCATAACTGCATCAACCATGTTCACTCCATCACCATCTCACCTCGTACCTGCGCCACCTCTCACAGCCCTTCAACATGTGAGTATTATCATGGCATCTTGGAGAAGAATGTATATGCTGAATTTTAATCAGTTGCATAAAATCGAGAATTTTAGCTTTCTTTTGTCTTGTAATGCTGGGGAAGCTTCATTTTAAATTAAAAAAGTGTCTTTTTGATCTAGCTAATATTACTTTTTCTCCCTTCAGGGGCTGGAAATGGTGGATGTTATCTTTGATCGGCCTCCCTCATATGCACACATATATATAATACAAACACACACAGTTGTAGTGCTTTATATTCTGTTACGGAGTGGTTACAGTTCAAAGCTAGGATGCCAAGGGCAAAGAAATACCAATTTACTAAGTGTATAAAACACATTTGATTTCTGCAACTGCACATTATTCATCAAATGCGGCACAAGTTTCCATTGCCGACAGATGTGAAGACAGATTTGAACTGTGTTACTTAAAACATATGGGCTTGTCGGGATTCCCATATTTCTCCATTTATCCCCTCCATCGGTGCCCCCTCTTCATCCCTCCACCTTCACCTGCTGCCAGGTTTGGCAGAAAGACCCTATGGCTGGATTCTACCTGACAAGAGCTCTTTAACAAGCAGCAGTCATTAACCTCAGGAGCAGGCAGCTGCCATGTGATGTAGTGCAGCCGGCCTGCTCCAGAAGGGCCCTATTGATCCTAGACATACTTGGTGCCTTCCTGGATGTTTATAATCAATATGCAAATGGCCCGCGGCATTGATTCAATATTAATTTTCAATTAGGGAATTCTCGGGAGGTTTAGAGGGATCAATACAGAACCATTCAAAGCAAAGGCTTGAGCAAGTTGCAGGCATTGACGTTCTTCTACACAAGACAACTTACTTACTGTTTATTTAGCCTGCCCTGCTGTAAGGCCCGATTAAGGCTTCAGATAATAGCCAGAGAGACAGATGGGCCTTTCCACACTTCTGTAGCACTCATTACATAAACTGGATTTTGGTGTAAAGGGCTTGTCCAAACTAATAAGTCATGATCTCACATTTAGTTCCGCTTATTTTGTTTGATTTGTTTTATAAATGTGTAAGTATCAAGTGTTCCATTACCTTTGCTGAATCTCATTTTAACAGTTTGCCATCTTCAGAAAAATGTATTGATACTTAGTGTCACATATTCAACGGTTATATTTTTTCTTTACAAGAGTAATTAACTACATTTCCAACATTATACATAACAGCAAATGCTGTTTCCATGTTCATTTGTATTTTTACTTATCATTGTATTCTAAGAACCAGCCTTACATTAAACTGTATAGCAGAATGCAGAAAACCTCGCTGTGTGAATGGGTGGAATGAAAATGTGAGATAGTGAATTCCAGGTAAGACAAATCTTGCTGTTTAACAGAAAAACAAAAGTATTGTTTTACAAACCTGATACATTTCCTGTATAGACACTCTGAAAGCTACATTGTTACTTGACTGAGACTCAGTGGCTTGAAGTCATATTTTGTTGGCAGACTACACAGCCCTACGAGCTGAATGGAGACGCCATAATGTTACTCTGGTAATGGTCAAAAAAAATGTGTTGTAGCCTAATGTCATACTAAAGACAACAAAGCTTTGGCTGTTACAGACAACTCTTTAAACAAGAAACTTTTTGTGACAATGCACAATGGCACATACAGTCATTTGTGCTTCTTTTATAGAAAACTGCATGCATCTGCACCAAAAAATGACATTCTCACTGTCTAGCTTTGACGGCATTTGAGAATAAGTCAACATCCAGCTGAAACAAAAAATATCTAGAAAATTTTAACTTTGACAGCACGTTCTGTCTGAGTGCAAGGTGTGCAGAGGCTTATTTATTTCTATTTGCACTATTAAAAACGTCTGAACATTTGGTTTTCTATCTGCTGCACACCATCAATATGTGAATACAGCATGAATGTCAAAAAATTAGGCTTCTATTACAACAGGCATTCATATACATATTGACATTTTGTGATATAATTACACATTAAAGTAAAAACAGAATTTTGTGAATGAAACATGAACTTGTTTGTTAAATTGTTCTCACTGGGATGAACACATTTTACTTTAGCAGAAAAAAATCTGAAAGTAACACAAATGTGTGTGCAAAAAAATTACACATATTTGTCAACCAGATGCCATATATGCCATTAGTCACAAAGAAGATAGGTGCCAGTGAGGTATTTCACTGCATGAGGTAGAATACAAAGTCAGCTGAAAATGCAGCAGATGAATCCTTGACTACTTTGTTTATGAGTTTTGTTGATATGATATGAGTGAAATTTTGTTGCATGGGTGCCTAAATTCAATTCAATTCAATTCAATCCTAAAACATGGTATGGCTATTGAGGGTAGGTACAGAACTCTATAACCTCACGCAGCAAAAACAGTGCTAATTGAATGGTTGCCTTCAGTTTAACAACCACGGTCACTTCATAATAACAGATTTTTGAATAACCTTTGCCTGAACGCAGCTTTACGGCTCCCACAGCACTAAACAGGCGGTATGGCAAAACTGCTAAGAGTAGAGAGCAGAGATAACCTGTTTGGACTATTTGCTGCACTTTGCTGGATATGTGCTGCCTGAGGTAATTGGTTTAGGAATAACATTAATTACTACATTGGTCATTAATGGATGAAGCCTTTATTGGCTCCATTGATCAGCAGAAACTGTTAGCCATCAGCCTAAGCAATGGTGGATGTAACAAGCTTACATATTGGCATATCAATTAATGCAATCAATTCCTGTCTAGTTGTTGCCATTCTCTCCACCGTGTCCGCCCAGTGCAATCCACCCCTTCTGTCATGTGTCAGGGTGGCCATGATAAAAACAGCATGCCAAGTAAACTATATTAAAACATTTACTCTGTTTATTTATTTATTTTGAAATAAAAGCAATAAAGCATTCTTCTAATTGGCTGCCAGCAACACGATGACTAACAGATGGGAGGAGGGTATAAAACCAGCTCAACACAAAGTGAATGTGATCATCTAAAAAGGTATCGAGTGGTGCCTGACTTTTTTTTTCCCTACTAAAATATTTTGCAACATCTAAAAATAGCTTTAATTGCATTTCATCTTTAGTGCTGGTATTAAATGACCTGTTAATGCTTTCAGGAGTGGCAGGCTGAGTTATGTTCAAAGAGCTGCTCTTTTGTTTCAATGTGGATTTTGGACACTACATTTGACTTCACTCATTTGTGGAGAAAGTCCACGCACAGCAGCAAAACTAAATTTTAGAGAGTCATTGAGGGGTGGTGGCCAAGTGGTTAATGCGCTTGGTTTCAGTGCAGAAAGTTCCAGGTTCAAATCCTACCCCTGCCACATGTAATGTGGAGTTGCGTCAGGAAGGGCATCCGGTGTAAAACATGTGCCAATTCAACATGCAGATCCACCGTAGATTTGCTGTGGCGACCCCGAGTGCAAACTAGGGAGCAGCCGAAGGGACTTACTTTATTGATGGGGTACTTTGAACCCTCACTGGATTCCTGATTTTGCAAAAAGGGGCAAAGGACTTGAAATTCAAGGCTGATGAGCCCTGGTGAAATGGGTAGAACATCAGGAATGAATGAGGAAGCAGGATGTGATAACTGAGAGCACACCATGACAAAGTGGAGGGATTTACCGTTGGGCCTGCAGCACTTCATTTGCTTAATAACAGATCATTCTATAAGGAAGTGGCTGCTGTGAGGGGGATATCACCCAATGAGGATGTTTCACTCGCAGAAATCCTATTTGAAGACAACACCTTTTGAGGGCTCATCCTCCTCCACGCCTAAGACGATCAATGCGCATGACAGGCTCCATTAATATGACACTACATGTAACCTTGCTCTATTCCAGCAGTAAGAAAACTGACAGTCAAAGAGGAGGTGCATTATGTTCGCGCTGCACGTGTAACAGGAGGGATGCTTTTGAAATAAATAAATCACCTTACACATACTCCTCAGGTCCACCTGGATACCTTCCGACAAAGTGGTACAAGGACAATATTTGTGTGCCATCATTTTTTTATTTTAAAGATTAAGTGTATTTGTGCTCATCTGTGTGCTCATGACCACTTTGGTCTTAAAATGAGGCATGGTCTGATGCATTGCTATCATGAGGCAAGAGAAAGCGACTGTGTGATCGACCACCACAAACTTGATTTTGAAGTTGAGTGCAGAGTTTTTTTCTGTTATTTATGCAGTACGGTGCAAAACTCTGATACACCTTACATAGGGCAGGCTAATGACGAAACTCTGAACTGCCTCATTTCAGGGAGCTGGGGTAGATGGTGGCTCAAATACACTTGTGCTTTATTTGTTTTGGACTATGCGCTCAAGATTGTCAATGCTGGACCCATAAACTGAGCACAAGACCTTCACAATATGCATGTGGTGAGTAAAAGAACCATCAAACAATGACTCCATACTGCAGATAATATACTGCAGATATTTGTGCTTAAAAGTCACAAACTTTTAAGCACAACATCCAAAAGAAACTTTTAAAAAAAGAAAAGGAAAAAAAAGTTGGGACTGTTTAACTCCTTTTGTGCAGAAACCTTACAAATTTTTGCAATAAAGCTCTTTAGCATGCAGCCTTCACTCCTTTTTTTTTTTTTTTTTTTGCTTTTATTGTGACGCACATTCAGGAAAATAATGATGGCCGTCACTGCTTTACACATTTCTCTTGCTGCTACAAGGAAACAGGAAACAGCTCAGCATGTCAAATTTGTACTGCATAAACAAAATGCTTAGCAGTTGGCAGATCTGCAAGCAAATAATGTTTATTTTAGATCAAGATCCCTTGTTCGGTGACCAGTATAGACAGAGATGGAATCTACAGGAAGAAGCACCTTCTTAGAAGAAAATAAAAGTCTCAAAATCCAAAATTTTTGGTATGCCTTCCACAATATATATACAACCCCTGGCAAAAATTATGGAATCACTGGCCTCGGAGGATGTCCATTCAGTTGTTTAATTTTGTAGAACAAAAGCAGATCACAGACATGACACAAAACTAAAGTCATTTCAAATGGCATCTTTCTGGCTTTAAGAAACACTATAAGAAATCAGGAAAAAAAATTGTTGCAGCCAGTAACGGTTACTTTTTTAGACCAAGCAGACGGAAAAAAATATGGAATCACTCAATTCTGAGGAAAAAATTATGGAATCATGAAAAACAAAAGAACGCTCCAACACATCACTAGTATTTTGTTGCACTACCTCTGGATTTTATAACAGCTTGCAGTCTCTGAGGCATGGACTTGAGTGACAAACAGTACTCTTCATCAATCTGGCTCCAACTTTCTCTGATTGCTGTTGCCAGATCAGCTTTGCAGGTTGGAGCCTTGTCATGGACCATTTTCTTCAACTTCCACCAAAGATTTTCAATTGGATTAAGATCCGGACTATTTGCAGGCCATGACATTGACCCTATGTGTCTTTTTGCAAGGACTGTTTTCACAGTTTTTGCTCTATGGCAAGATGCATTATCATCTTGAGAAATGATTTCATCATCCCCAAACATCCTTCCAATTGATGGGATAAGAAAAGTGTCCAAAATATCAACGTAAACTTGTGCATTTATTGATGATGTAATGACAGCCATCTCCCCAGTGCCTTTACCTGACATGCAGCCCCATATCATCAATGACTGTGGAAATTTACATGTTCTCTTCAGGCAGTTATCTTTATAAATCTCATTGGAACGGCACCAAACAAAGGTTCCAGCATCATCACCTTGCCCAATGCAGATTCGAGATTTATCACTGAATATGACTTTCATTCAGTCATCCACAGTCCACGATTGCTTTTCCTTAGCCCATTGTAACCTTGTTTTTTTCTGTTTAGGTGTTAATGATGGCTTTCGTTTAGCTTTTCTGTATGTAAATCCCATTTCCTTTAGGCAGTTTCTTACAGTTCGGTCACAGACGTTGACTCCAGTTTCCTCCCATTCGTTCCTCATTTGTTTTGTTGTGCATTTTCGATTTTTGAGACATATTGCTTTAAGTTTTCTGTCTTGACGCTTTGATGTCTGTCTTGGTCTACCAGTATGTTTGCCTTTAACAACCTTCCCATGTTGTTTGTATTTGGTCCAGAGTTTAGACACAACTGACTGTGAACAACCAATATCTTTTGCAACATTGCGTGATGATTTACCCTCTTGTAAGAGTTTGATAATCCTCTCCTTTGTTTCAATTGACATCTCTCGTGTCAGATTCATGTCAGTCCACTTGGTGCAACAGCTCTCCAGGGTGTGATCACTCCTTTTTAGATGCAGACTAACGAGCAGATCTGATTTGATGCAGGTGTTAGTTTTGGGGATGAAAATTTACAGGGTGATTCCATAATTTATTCCTCAGAATTGAGTGATTCCATATTTTTTTCCCTCTGCTTGGTCTAAAAAAGTAACTATTACTGACTGCCACAAATTTTTTTTTCCTGATTTCTTATAGTGTTTCTTAAAGCCAGAAAGTTGCCATTTGAAATGACTTTAGTTTTGTGTCATGTCTGTGATCTGCTTTTTTTCTACAAAATTAAACAAGTGAATGAACATCCTCTGAGGCGGGTGATTCCATAATTTTTGCCAGGGGTTGTATATTAACATATTTTTACTGCTAGGGTGGACGTTTTGCTTTGGATATTTCGTGACAGAAGAGACATGCGGGCAGTTAGTTAGAAATCCCTTACATGCTTGATCCAGGGCCTCCTAAAGGCCCCTGTCCCCTGAGCAATGCACAAGTGGGCTGAGCAATTAACAATTTCATGCTGATTGCCTAAAGCATGTTTTGCTATGCCATAAAGATAATAGCATGAAGGGTGCAACAGCCCCCGCGCCCCCTCCTCCGGTGTTCCTCTATTGCTTCCATCTCTCAATTCTCTCCTGTGCAATTCACATGTTGCAATGGAGCACTGCCTGCTTGCTTTATTAAAGACACTATCCCTGCATTTAAGTACAAAAAATATATAAAGATGACTCCCTGAAGAGTAAACAGGGATGATTATTAAAGGGAAGGAGAAAACTAGAGTCTTGGTACCCCACTGGCTTCTTGATTTGAAAGTCTAATTTGGCAACTGCACACAACAGGCGTGCAGGTAGACAAAACAAACAGGTTCCATTTCCCCTGACAAACAGAGCATGCTCAGAGTGGCTGTTGGTGACAGCCCTCATCTTCCTCATTCTATTACCCGCAAAGGCATGACAGCAATCTTCTCTGACCACTGAGCTCACCGCTGTGCAACAGCACAATGTGTGAGCCAGTAATTCTGCTACTGGTCTCCCCTCGCAGAGCCGACGAAGGGAGCAAAATAACCTAACACACAACATTAACACTTTTCATTCCTAATTTTGTGTGTGTGCAGACCCACAGTTAAAAAGGTATAAATAGAAAACAAGCTCACAATTATAGTCCTTTCAGAACGGCAAATCTCTGTTTGTCAAGCAAATAATGTCAAATTGTAACTGGGGAAGGGGGTGATTTGATGCATTTTTAGAGAATTTACTTTTCCTGTTTCGTATTTCCTGTCCATATAATGAGGTTCGCTGTGCATGAATATTGTTGTTGGAGAAAAAAGAAAACGGATAGACCAGAAAGTCCACTACTGGTCACAGCTGAACAACACAGTTTTCAGTACAGTGGTTTTACATTCTAAACAAAGCAATAACCTGCTTTGCACTGAAGAAAATGTATTATTTTAGACAAGTGAACATCATATTCTCAACAAGAATAACAGCTAATGTTGGAAACAATTAGTGGATCAGTTCCTTCAACTAAATTTAGCTCAGCTACCTTTAAGCAAGCTATTTTTTTTAAATAAGGTTTAATGGTCCAAAATATTTGTAAGCATTGTGTGAAGGCAACAATTATCATCCCGAGGAGATGGAGGAGGAGGCGGTCAAGGAAGAGTAAATACATTGATTACATTAATACAATTACCTTCCATTTGTGTTTTTATTTGTCATCTAATATTTAATTCACCTCTTTAGATCTGTTTTTCAAGGCTTTAGAGACAAAAATCTAAGTCAAACCTAAAGTCATACAGTATAACATACGTTAGCTGTTACTGGTAGCTGTAGCTAAATGTTTTAGCGGTTTACAGTGGTGGGCTCACTTCCGATAATCCAATAACAGATAATTATCGAAGAATGTTTTCATTATCGGATTATCTTTTTAGATAAATTTAAAAACCATCATCGGACTAATTATCTTCCGATGAATTCCCGTCCGTTAACTTTTAGACCGATAACGTACTAAACTAAGCTGAACAGTGAAAAACATTTTTAAAACTGTTGAGACCTACCTGTTAAAAGTTTCCTAATAAGCATGTTGTTTTATTCTCTGCAATCAGAAACCACTCTATCATCTGTAAGCAAAGAAGAACTGGTGACCAAAAAAGTCATTTCCTTTAACACCAAACTAATATAACCACAATGTCACCAAGTCATCCAGAGGCATACATGTTTAACTTATGGTTCAAATTTTAACCACTCATTTTAGACAAGTTATTTAAAATTACTGTCATGTCTGAAGTTTATAAAGTGAAAATATCAGATATATGTTTTCATTTTAAAGTAATGTGCTAATTTTTAAGGTTTTGTGAGCACATGCTGTGCCAGGCAGCAATGCATTATGGGTAGCATAAGGTAATCTCAGACGTTCACGACAGGACAAATGCATTTCAGACACTCTGTTCAGGGTCCACAGATAACAGCATTAAACTCTAGTGCCTAAAACTCTTGTGAATATATTCTCTGGGTTTACAGAAGTTAGTGTATTTGCGTTTGTTAAATTCCACGAATCTTAAATGTAGCAGACACGGATTATCTGGAATTTTGTTTGACATTTTTTCAAGGCCGCTACTGCCATCTACTGGCCAGGAGTGTTCATGGCAGTATTAAACGTCTGGGTACATGGCTGCTCTCAAAGTGTTGGTATTGTCCATTGTCCAGGCACTTTTTGTGTGCATATATGTTAACTTTGTATTCTAAAACTACGGTTAGAAGTAATTCCGACTCCTTATCGGTCCACACGAACGACGTTGGCTCCATGTTTTTAGTTTTTGTGGAAGTGACGACAAGAGAATAAGGCTCCTGATTGAGAATTCTAATCAGTACCGCCACTCAAAGGTTTGGCAGACTAATTACAACACATTTATACGGTTCGATTTGGATGGATTTTTTTTTTTAATGACGTAGTGTGGATGAAGTTTTTTCCCCAAACAGAAAGGGTAAGATATTCGGTTTTACAAATACCCGACAACGTGTGTACATGGCCTTATGTCTGTGAAAGGCACTATATAAATAAATTTACTTACTTACTTACTAATATTGAGTGCACGTTTTACATCATAAAAGTTTTAAAACATGCAATTGCGATGACACTTCCAGGGCTCCGTAAAAATGCCTGTTTTTACAAATAAAAATGGAATGTTTTACAAAAGCACATTTATCTTTAAACCAACACACGACACACGTCACATTAACGTGTTGATTTACATAATGGATTACTGAACCAATCACTGTTTAGCACTTTTACCCAGAATGCTTTGCGGTCTGTGTTTGTTACAAAACCTCAGAATTAGTGCCTTATTCAACATTAAAAGATGTATGTTATATTTTAACTTTGTAGAAATGACAGAATTGACATCAATGGAGTTATTCTATCAGTATTTTCAAAAAACCATAAGTTAATATGACTTTATTTTTCAAGACCTCCGCCTGACCGGAGTGTTGAAATTGATAGAGAGCTGGCCTTATGGCTGCTCTTGGTGTGTCTCTGTGGTGGGAGTGCTGTTATAAACAAGAGCTTCCAGCAGGGGCAGAATGTTGAAAGAAAAATTATTATGATTAGTTAAGAGTTGATTTAGTGGGTGCTCTCAGGATTTGTCTGTGCTGTTTCCTGCAGGGGACAGTATGGTCAAACATTCTTGCTTATTCTTTAGTTCTTTTACCGCTTTTGATGCTTTCAAAAGCAGTCGTGTTAAAAATCAATTTCAGCTCTTTAGTAACTGCAAATGTCCCATAGACAACACCGGAATTTATCGATTATCTGTAACTTCTGATACATTCTTGGGTGGTTTATCGGTTTATCTTTATCAAAAATAACTTTTCAGTTATCTTATCTGTTATCAAAGTTAATTTTTTGGTTATCTGTGCCCACCACTGGGGGTTTATCAGTTTAGCATTATCACAGTTAGTTTTCAGTTGGCAAGTTAGCAGCTGTGCCCACTACTGTCTGATACAGATAAAAATTACGGATGTCCAGTAAATGGGGAATTACAAGGCCCTGTAACTTATACCCCGGTGCAACCTGTATACCAAAAAAAAATCATGCATTTGTCCTTAATAATAATAATTACAATAACCATTTGTTTAGGGCTTTCTTAGGAATTAAAGCACCAAACAAAATAAACTCCAATAATAAAAGAATAAATGCCAATAACAAAAAGTACAAGACAAAAATGCACAAAAATCCCAAATTATAAGAGCTGAAAATACAGAAAAAAGTGACTTGTACTGCAGAAAATATTAAAGGATTATTAACTGAGCAAGCGAGGTTAATAACATTTATTATATGGTTATTATCTATCTATCTCTCTCTCTCTATATATATATATATATATGAGGTCTGTTAGAAAAGTATCGGACCTTTTTATTTTTTTCAAAAACCTGATGGATTTGAATCACGTGTGCTTGCATAAGCAAACCTTGGACCTTCGTGCGCATGCGTGAACTTTTTCATGCCTGTCGATTGCATCATTTTCTGGTAAGCAGCCTTTGTGTGAGGTGTGTGTCGTGCGCTCTGCGTTTTTTCATTTCAAGGAAAAATACGGAACGACTGGAGCAGCGCCGTATCAAATTTTGCCAGAAACTGGGCGACAGCCAGGTGGAAACCATTCGGATGATTCAGATTGCTTTCGGTGACTTTTCAGTTGTGTGACTATCCCAGAAACTGTGGAAGAGGTGGGCATGTCACAACATGTCCTGTGAGACTTCCAACATGGAGGCACTTTTGCTGCGCCGTTAGCAGCAGCATGTATTTCACAGCCACTCTTTTCATGGCCAAATCTTCTGCCAGAGTGGATTGTGCCGAAAAAGTACTGATGTCCACCTCTTCCACAATTTCTCGGACAGTCACACGATGGTCCCACATCACCACAGCGTTCACTTTGGACATGATCTGGTCAGTTCAGCATGTTGATGGCCGACCGGAGCGTGGCTCACTCTCCACCGTTGTGCGGACATCTTTAAACCAGTCGTAGCGCTCCTTAATCTGTGTGATGCCCATAGGATCGTCACCGAAAGCCGTCTGAATCATCCAAATGGTTTTCACCTGGCTGTCGCCCAGTTTCTGGCAAAATTTGATGCAGTCGCGCTGCTCCAGTCATTCTGTCTTTTTCCTTGGAATGATAAAATGCCGAGCGCACGACACACACCTCACACAAAGGCTGCTTACCAGAAAATGATGCAATCGACAGGCGTGAAAAAGTTCACGCATGCGCACGAAGGTTCAAGGTTTGCTCATGCAAGCACATGTGATTTAAATCCATCAGGTTTTTGAAAAAAAAAAAAAGGTCCGATACTTTTCTAACAGACCTCGTATCCGACCTTATTATTTTTTTAAAAAACCATATCGATTTGAATCACATGTGATTACATCAGCCAAGCTTGAACCCTCGTGGGCATGCAAGAGTTTTTTCATGCCTGTCGGTGACGTCATTCGCCTGTGAGCACGCCTTGTGGGAGGAGTGGTCCAGCCCCCTCGTCGGAATTCCTTTGTCTGAGAAGTTGCTGAGAGACTGGCGCTGTGCTTCATCAAAATTTTTTCAAAAACTGTGAGGCACATCCGAGTGGACACCATTCGACAAATTAAGCTGGTTTTTGGTGAAAATTTAACGGCTGATGAGAGATTTTGGATTGTTTCTATCACTGTAAGGACTTCCCATGGAGCGGGACATCGCGCAGCGCTCTGAGGCGACGTCGTCATCCTGTTTCAAGCTGAAAACCTCCAAATGTATGGTATGTATGGTCAAACATTCTTCTTTATTCTTTAGGTCTTTTACCGCTTTTATGTTAAAAATCAATTTCAGCTGTTTAGTAACTGCAAATGTCCCATAGACAACACCAGAATTTATCTGTTATCAATTATCTGTAACTTCCGATACATTTTTGGGTGGTTTATCGGTTTATCTTTATCAAAGATAACTTTTCAGTTATCTTATTATCTGTTATCGAAGTATATATATATATATATATATATATATATATATATATATATATATATATATATATATATATAAACACAACACTTTTGGTTTTGCTCCCATTTTGTATGAGATGAACTCAAAGATCTAAAACTTTTTCCACATACACAATATCACCATTTCTCTCAAATATTGTTCACAAACCAGTCTAAATCTGTGATAGTGAGCACGTCTCCTTTGCTGAGATAATCCATCCCACCTCACAGGTGTGCCATACCAAGATGCTGATTAGACACCATGATTAGTGCACAGGTGTGCCTTAGACTGCCCACAATAAAAGGCCACTCTGAAAGGTGCAGTTTTATCACACAGCACAATGCCACAGATGTCGCAAGATTTGAGGGAGCATGCAATTGCCATGCTGACAGCAGGAATGTCAACCAGAGCTATTGCTCTTGTATTGAATGTTCATGTCTCTATCATATGCCGTCTCCAAAGTCGTTTCAGAGAATTTGGCAGTACATCCAACCAGCCTCACAACCGCAGACCACGTATAACCACACCAACCCAGGACCTCCACATCCAGCATTTTCACCTCCAAGATCGTCTGAGACCAGCCACTCGGACAGCTGCTGAAACAATCGGTTTGCATAACCACGGAATTTCTGCACAAACTGTCAGAAACCGTCTCAGGGAAGCTCATCTGCATGCTCGTCGTCCTCATCGGGGTCTCGACCTGACTCCAGTTCGTCGTCGTAACCGACTTGAGTGGGCAAATGCTCACATTCGCTAGTGTTTGGCACGTTGGAGAGGTGTTCTCTTCACGGATGATGCGAAGGAGATGTGTTGCACTGCATGAGGCAAATGGTGGTCACACCAGATACTGACTGGTATCCCCCCCAATAATACAAAACTGCACCTTTCAGAGTGGCCTTTTATTGTGGGCAGTCTAAGGCACACCTGTGCACTAATCATGGCGTCTAATCAGCATCTTGATATGGCACACCTGTGAGATGGGATGGATTATCTCAGCAAAGGAGAAGTGCTCACTATCACAGATTTCGACTGGTTTGTGAACAATATTTGAGGGAAATGGTGATATTGTGTATGTGGAAAAGGTTTTAGATCTTTGAGTTCATCTCATACAAAATGGGAGCAAAACCAAAAGTGTTGCGTTTCTATTTTTGTTGAGTATATATATAAACATGCAAACTTACAGTATCGCCTGAATATGTTGCTGACAGTGTTGGGCTTGTTCTCTTTCTTCACTGCCACTAGCTTCACTAGCTTCTTATCGTGTTTTAAGCTTCCTGGTTTGTAATGAAAAAATGCGGTGCAGGCCGACTATCATGGTAACTGGTCTGATATTTGCTGTTTCACAGTTGTGAATCTCGTGCCATCTCGCGATCCGTGACTCATGTGAGAGGTCAGTTTCAGCAGAGTTACGGTTTAGGGCACAAACACACCTCGTGAAGAATGGACAACAAGACAACATCGGGGGAGAGCAGAAGTTCCTCACAGGTGCTACACCTCCTCTAGATAACCCTCTCAACTTGAGAGAATGTGTCATCATCATAATCGCTCATGAACTCACTGAATCGGCACCATCCACATCCTCGCTTTGCCATTGTTTACATGCACTGTGAGACACTGGAACTCTGCTGGTGGTGCGGTACATTCTGGGAAGCGCAGGGGGATTATGGGAAATTTTAATGTACAGAATGGGAAAATATCCGACTGGTAAAAAGCCAATCAGAGTGCACATAGTGTTGCAGCCATATAATAAAACAATATAACACAGGAAGGATCCTCCTAATATGTGTAATAAACAGAATTATTCAGTCCACTTTGCCATGTCTGTTACCAAATTTCATTTATGACTAACTGCTGCATGCGATGCATCTGGCCTTGCTGTCTTCAGATCTTCAGATGGCCATGTTATTATAAATCCTCCCCCATGCCTAGTTTTTACTATGTAAAGTTGAGAAAAAAAAAAAACCCAATGAGATCAGGAGAAGCTGTGGACAAAAGGCCATCCCTCCAGACCGCCCTCTCTGACCCCCACCTCACCTCCCAGGCTTCTGGTCACCCTAAAAACACCCTCCCACCACTCCCTCGACTGTGTGAAACTCCAGCTGACACACCGACATCCTCTGCACTTCAGCGGAACATGGCAACAATACAGGCCTCATATTGTTTATGATATGGAGCCTGACATTAATTTGCTTTCAAAAGTGGCACGCACAGACACACTTACCATGTGACAAGAAGAAAGTCACTTTTGTGTTAATTTATATGATACAATGTCTCCCCCCAACCCCACCCCGCCGCCCAAGACACACACTTATAAATTGCAGGCACATCCCCCTGCTAGAAGGGGATGATAATTGCGGACGGCCAATAAATTACTGCTGCCTCCACATCAATTATAAGCATCACGTCTGGCAATGAGGAAAATGAGATCTTGTGACAAATTTCATGAGGCTTGGCTGCCCAGCAGCCTTTCTTAACATGCTACAGATAGCAATCCCTTATCTCTCCTCTGTAATGGGGAGCTACGGATAGAGAGATGGAGCCGCAGCCATTTAATTAAAAAACTGGGGGTAGGGGGTGGAGAGGTGTAATTCATTGAAAAGGCACAGGAAGGAGACAAAGCCTTTGTCTCAATACATATTTTGCCCAATATTGTCACTCATCAGAGGCCAAGCTTGTATGTCTTCTGACAGCAATTCTGCAGACGATTTTCTATCAGTTTTGCACTGATCTCTGAGCTGTTTTCTTCTCTTCCTTCGTGTTTTTTATATTTCCCAGGAGTCCACCGGTCTCTCCGCTGGGACTGCTTGAACACTTTTTTTTTTTACGAATGACTGCGGTGGACAGACAGTGGGACTGAATGAAAAGGCCCCTGCACCTAATTGTATTCCCACCTGGGGAAGGCAGGCAAGGGTGGAGGCTTCAAGAGCACTGCAATGAGGATTTATGGCAGACGTGGAGACGGAAAAATAAAACACCAAAGGGCTGCCTCTTAAATCTCATTCCCAGTGCAATATTCATTGTAGTTGCAATCGGGTGTGCTGATAGAGCATTGAAAAAAACGACCTCTGCGTTCAAATTATGGCTGTAGTCTCTACTAATATTTAACATCATTAGAAAATCATTAGAAAACCATCATAAAACCTGGGATTATGACCAGAGCATTAAACACAATGATTATTCAGTGAGCTCCTTCTCCGCTTTGCCTTGGAAATGAGATTTACTCTGGTGCTGCTGTATAGGGGAAAGTAAGAATATTTTTCATAATTACTGTAACACTTGAAAAACATTGGCTTGCATGAATTACTATACCATTATGTACTTGTGTTTGTCTGCCCAAAAGCACTTTTTCCCCAATGAGGCTTTGCACGGGACATTATTAATGCATTTTCACAGGGGCATCAGTGGAAATAATGCAAATATTTTACTTTACTTTAAAAAAAACATTTAAAGACGTGTAGGCAGACAACACTGAGAAAGATTTATGAAAAGAAAAAGATACTAGCAAATACTCGGGTGTGTTGAGAAATGAGATGATGTTGGATGCAGTCACAGCAAAAACGCAGTTACAGATAACACATACGAGTATCTACAAATACAAATCCACAAAATTTGTTTTCGGAGTCTGAGAATAAACAGTGTTTATATGTGGTGGTGGACTCTGATGTGCAGTACTGGAAGAAAGGGAGGGCCAGCACAGTGTCAGAGTTGAGTCTTTACTTTTGGGGATTTCTCGGCAGCCCCATTATCAAGAGCAGCCATCAGCACAAAGATAAAAGATCCTAATGGAGCTGGCCCTGGTGGAGATGAAAGGTGCAGAGATGGCACACTGTTATGAATCTCTAATGCAGCCCGTGTTTCTGTACTAATGACTGACTCGCAGATCCCTTTAACAGGCTTCCCTGCTTAGGGCCCAGGTGTTAAAGATCTGCTTTTGCTTGTCACAGAGTGCTAAGGTGGTAACCCCAAATCTGTGTGCTCTCTGTGGGAAGGCACATGCAGAATCGGAGAAAGTAACGTATATGTGTGCTCTGCTACAGTATCTGTCGAGAGAAATTCAGATCACAACAGCAGAAAAGCTTAAAATAATGTGCGTGCAATGCCAGCTGCTCTTCAGATAAATGGGAAACACTGTAGGAAAAGCAACAAACAGAAAAATGCATAATTCTGAGCTGTATTATCTTCAGTATCCATATTAATTATACTGACAACAGTACATCACTTTCACAGGTATGCAACCAGAAGGTCATAGTTTACAACCCTGTGTATTTCTTAATCAACCTTTGAGGGTCCAGGAGGGTGTCCCTGTTGAATCAGGATATTCCATCATTCTGCCATGGTCATTTTTTAATCATGGCAGGACTTTCAAGATGTTGGAAAATTATTTTATTCTGTCGCAAACGTTGACTAATTTTGGTAATCCACTGCATTTCTGTGGAGGCTGTAACATTGTCACACATACCACAAAATCACAGGATGGTTTTCCAAAAAGTACCAAGGTTGGGCTAAAATTACGCTACAGTTACACTAAAATGGACTGCAAATGGACTGCATTTATATAGCACTTTTCCATCTGCATCAGACGCTCAAAGCGCTTTACAAATAATGCCTCACATTCACCCCGATGTCAGGGTGCTGCCATACAAGGTGCTCACTACACACCGGGAGCAACTAGGGGATTAAAGACCTTGACCAAGGGCCCTTAGTGATTTTCCAGTCAGGCTGGGATTTGAACCGAGGATCTTAACCATTAGACCATCATCTCCCCTAGGTTTGTTTTTGTTTTTGCATATGTAACATGACAGTCATCCGGCACGGTACATCATCAAACTGTGTGATAGATCAAATTCAAGGGTAACTGTAATCAGAGGTTTGTCACGTATACCTTCTGGGATGCCTATCGGTGAAAGTGAGTATGGGGCTTACACAGCCCACTTTTTCATGTTCCCATCACAAAATGAGTCTTGCGATGTGTTTTTTTCTTATTTTACTATTTCTAACCCTACCCCCTTCCCCTAACCATAACCGAATCCTCTCCCTTCCCCTAACCCCCATTGACCCCCCCCGTATCACCCCGAATTTCATGCTCCCATCATATTGGTTCATGATACCGTCACAAAATGAATTTGTGCTTCCGTCATGAAATGTACCACATTTTTGTGATGGAAGCGAAAATTCATTTCGTGACGGTATCACAAGCCAATAGATTAATGTACTTTTTATGATGTTATCACGAAATGCCGTGAGATAGGGTTGGGCTTACATCTTCTCCATAATTTAAGATACTGAACAACGCTGGTAGCTTCAGCAGATCAACACATTTTTTTGTATCACACTATGTAGTTTGTCAGGTTTTTGAGAATAATTAAAGTGACCCTGATGAGAACCACTCAAATATTGCCAGGAAAAAAAGTGTCCTCTGAAAAGCAGTGAGAGGTGAAAATTTGTAGTGAGACAAAGCAAGTCTTCTCTCAAGTCCCTTTCAGAGAACCTAATGGATTGTGAGCACTTAATGCATTAATCAATCAATATCACTCACTGTACTTCAACAATGTGACCAAGTTATGAATGACCTTTGTAACACAAAAAGGACACTTTAATGCACATAAGACAGCTCCTAGGTTAGTAACTTGTACCCAATTTTCATCACGCTTGATAACACACCCACAATGCAAAAGGCCATTAACACTGCATGAAATACACTGAGCTTAGTCCTTACACCGTTTGAAAATAGATCAGCTGGGTACAAACCTCATTTACCAACCTGTTAACAGCTGCCAATTGCAGTGTCTTAATATAATATTAAAATATATGTAATTTGGGTTTGCGTGCACATGCTAAAACACACCAAGGTAGGAAAACGCATTTTCCCTTTTCAGTGTTATAATCCACTATAAGTAGCAGGCTTGGTCACCAAGCAACACCAAACCTGCTGTAGCTCTGCTCTGAGAATACATCATGAAAGGTAAGTGCTCTTTATTGTAGCACGGCTCAAGCACTAATTTAAAGATGGTTCCTATCTTTAGTTAAAAGAACATGAAAAAGAAAGCCCTCTAAGTTGAGAAGAATCATTATACGTACTGGGGTATGCTCCACTGGTTGCTCATCCAAAGTCGCTTTCAGTGTTAGACAATACTGTTCAGCTCTACTGACAAATCACAGTCCCACAGAATAGCAGGTGTTGTGTGTTGGTTAATGGACGCAAGCCAAAAGAAAATCCTGGAAGGTACTTAGACTGCACAAATATTGCACTGTAAAGTGAAAAATACAGTCGACTATGCAAATTTGTCCTGCAGTGTACGACCAGGTGTGTTGTGTGGGCCGCTGAAGAGGAGATACTGCTGGCCCATCACCACCAGAGGGCGCCCTGTCTGGAGTGCGGGCTCCAGGCACCAGAGGGCGCTGCCGCCTCACAGGAGCAGCCAGGGTGACAGCTGTCACTTATCGCCTATGACAGCTGTCACCAATCATCTGATCAGCAGTGGTATATCAGCAGGACGACATCTCCACCTCTTTGCCGAGATATCGCTCTACCTTGAAGGTACTGTTCTCAGCCGACTGTGTTGTCTTTGTCAACATTAACACTTTGTTACTTTTGTGCGTGAAGTAGCAGACATTCTTCCGACGAGAGGAGGAGGTGGTTTTCCCGCCATACGGGTTGCTGGGTGCACACGCACCCACCTTTAACTGTTTTTGTTCCTCGCCAGCAGTACCAGATCCGACACGCGGAGGCAGTGGCCACCTGGGAGTTCGGGACTTGGCGGCTCCAGTATTCCCGGGGTTCGGTGGCGGAGGAAATCGTTTGGTTCCGGTTCTGCTTTGGACAGACGTCTCTTATCTTCGAGCCTGCCCACGTGACACATTGTGTGAATTGACTTCTTGTCTATTGTTGTAATCTGTTGTGTTTGTTGTGCTTTTTGTCACAACAGTAAAGCGTTGTTATTTGGCTACCTCCATTGTCCGTTCATTTGCGCCCCCTGTTGTGGGTCCGTGTTCCTACACTTTCACAACAAGGTATGTCACAAGCAAATTATTGCCAACATACAAACACATTCCTTCTAAATTACATGGTCATAAATGGCAAACATTGCTCTCCTTTATGTTTCCCTTATGTTAAACTTTATAGATGAAATTACTGAGTGCTTACTTAAATACAGCAAGGGGTCATATCGTTTCTGTCAAAAGTCACAATTAACATAAAAATGTGAAACTGGGTTTCCTCCTGGTGCGCCGGTTTCCTCCCACATCCAAAGACATGCGGGTTAGGTGGATTGGGATCTTTAAATTGTCCGTAGGTGTGTGTGTGGGTGTGTCTGTGTTTGTTTGTCTGTTTATGGCCTTGCAACAGACTGGCGTCCTGTCCTGGGTGTACCCTGCCTCGCGCTCTATGGCTGCTGGGATAGGCTCCAGCCCCCCGCAACCCTTAAATGGACTAAGCGGTAGAAGATGAATGAATGAATGGTGCAATTAGCAAATTGGAGTTAATTTAAACCCCAACTCTGTTCTCTAGCATGAATGACCATGGTAATGGCACAGTAATAGAGCCTGTAGATATCACTATCTTGCAAATAATTCCAAAGAATTAAGACTGTACAGTTACTGAGATATGGAAAAACCTGTAGTAAAATGTATGTAGTTGAACAGGCACAACACAGTGCATTAAATTAAATTTCTGAGGGTTTTGTACAGATGTGGTATAGTCATACATTCACATCATCAACATGTAATCACTTACTCCCAGTCCCAAAGCATTCTACACATGAGCATATAATGAGAGAGAGAGATGAGGGTGTATATATGGCACGGTGATGACTGGGTTTGACGATTCAGGATTAAGTGTGGTGATGGTGACAGTGGGATCATATTGGTAAGAAGAGGTGATCGTGGTGGGGAGCATGTCTGTGCTCCTTCCTCAGTACCGGTGGTGAAGCATGGAGACAGAGTGGAACGGACAGGAGCTGACTGCAGACAGTCAGAGAAAAGAAGAGTCCAGAACAACAGCACAAACTAATGCTATTGTGGTCAATGCACAATGGTCCCAGCAAAGTGACTGCTGAAGGCCCTTAAACAAAATAGGCACTGCCAGTTGCTCTCCCCCACTAAATTAGATTCTTTTGCCCAGTTTAACATGACAAAAAACAGGCCATTTTTCCTAATTCTGGCTGCCACTGCGGCCTCTGTGCCACCTTAATTCTCGTAAAGCTTCACGTGTTGACCTGTCTGTCAGACTGACAACGACTTGTGACATGGATTCAAACACATCCACTGTGTTCTCCATTCTGCACCTCAGACAAAAATATGTGCCTCAACTCAGCTTTCCCAAGTGTTCAAAATATTCAACACAAGCCTGAGAAAATCTCCAAAGTACCCAGTCCTCAGTTACTGCTAAGGCTGAACATTTTCTGTTTTCACAGATTTTTAGTGAAATATACCTGAATACACAATGCTGCCTATGTCTTTAAAAGAGCCCAATAAATTTTGACAAGGGTCGTACTTAGGGATGGGTATCGAGAACCGGTTCCTTTCGGGTATCATTAAGAAATGGTTCGATCCACCGACATCAATAACCTTTTTACTTAACGATTCCCTTATCAGTCCTTCAGAGTGGCCATTGTTTTAGGGGGTATTTGTCAGGAAAATTTGAATTTCTCTACATTGATTACAGACCCTGCAGCAGGTCTGTAATCAGCTTTTCTGCAGCTCGGCTTTGCTTTGAACCTTGAACCAATCGAAGAAGTGATTCGCAGATCGAAGCAGTGCTTTGATCATTGCTTCGTTGATAAATTTTTTTCTTTTGCTTTCCCCCGCTAAAACCTTAAAGAGCATATTTTGGGTTTGGGTTAATTTTGGGTTTCAGCTTTTTTTATTTTTCACCACTTTCATCCTTGAATATGTGAAATCATGAGTCACTTTTGTGCAGATTAAAGTTACTAACTGGGACTCCTGTCTTGTTGTGAGAAAGAAATGAGAATCGTCGTCCGTTCTGTTCACACAGCTCTAAATGCTGCGCGGCCCTCTGCCGAGTCAAGTTAGAACAATAGAATCCAGTCGGAATGAATAATTTCAAAGCAAAACACCATTTTGTTTATTTTTATTTATGTCCAGAGATCAAGGATACAGTAACCAATCTCATATTTATTTACTTTAAGACTCAATGAAATACATAGAAAACCTGTAAAGCCTACTTTTAGTACAAAATTCACAAGAGGTATCAATAAGGGAATCGATAAGGAATTGGATCGATAAGCAGAATCGATAATGGCATCGATATCGATAAAATTTTAATAAATACCCATCCCTAGTCGTACTGCGCATTCTAATGGCTTCAGGTACAAAACATTTCTACATTATGACCCTCTGACACACTGTGCAGCTACGGTCAAACAAAGTAGTATTAACAATGTATAAACACTGTATTTTAATCCTACTGCTTCTAACAGGGGTTCTCTACAGGACGCCGTTCTACTATGATCATCCAAAAATAAATCTACTATGATAATCCAAAAAGTGCAAAAATGGGATGAAACAGCTTAATCCAGTTTGCCTCTTAACAGGCTGGTTTATCTGGCAACCCACTCGAAAATGAAAGAATAGGAGCTGCACCCTCAGCCTGACACTACTGAGCTGTTCAACTTTAAACAAAAACCACAACAAACGATGCTTTGGCTTCAAATTTTTACCCCGATGGAGCACGAGCAAACAAGTTTCAAGTCACAGTGACAACAAATACCCCGTTTAAAAGGGTTTGAACATGATTGAAGCCATTAAGACTGCCACCATGCCACCAACAACAGCAAGAACATGCGTAAGACAGCACGGTGGATTAGCGGTTAGCACTGATGCCTCACAGCAAGATGCTCGTGAGATCACTTTCTGCGTGGAGTTTGCATGTTTTCCCTGTATCAGTGTGGGTTTTTTCTGGGCACTCTGGTTTCCTTCCACAATCCTTGCACTGGCAATCTTGCATGCCAAGTGTACACTCGTCGTGAACGGTGCGTGGCTGTGTGTCAGTGCGCAAAGAAAATATTTAAATGTTCAAAACCTCTGGCACGCATTAATTTCATGAACTAGTCATAAATATTGCAAACCCTATTTGAAAACACTGCGTCTCAATGCATGTCATTGTGCGTAGGGTATATGAACAATTATGATGAGATGTTCATCTATAATAAAATAATTTTACAGATACAATATCTAACTCATAAGAAGGAATGAAAATACACTGTTCTATTTTTCTCCACAGCACAACGTGCAAGAGACAACCTGCAGCTGTAGATAATTTCTCAGTGATTTTGGGGGCAATGAGAGAATGGTTTCATCAGCTAAGTTCTGAGAGCAAATGCATCATTGGCTACGAAATTATTATTTTATATCGCATGGCATCAAGTGGGACAAAGCAGGACACATTGGCATTACGAACTGCACAGCAGTGTGGGGATCAAATCCAAGCAAGTGTCAGGGTACCTTAAATGTAATTAGGATGGGTTCAATGCAGAAGACAAATTTTGTTGTATGTATGTATACGAGGTCTGTCAATAAAGTATAGGTCCTTTTTATTTTTTTCAAAAACTATATGGATTTCATTCATATGTTTTTACGTCAGACATGCTTGAACCCTCGTGCACATGCGTGAGTTTTTCCACGCCTGTTGGTGACGTCATTCGCCTGTGAGCACTCCTTGTGGGAGGAGTCATCCAGCCCCTCATCAGAATTCCTTTGTCTGAGAAGTTGCTGAGAGACTGGCGCTTTGTTTGATCAAAATTTTTTCTAAACCTGTGAGGCACATCAAAGTGGACACGGTTCGAAAAATTTAGCTGGTTTTCGGTGAAAATTTTAACGGCTGATGAGAGATTTTGAGGTGATACTGTCGCTTTAAGGACTTCCCACAGAGCGGGACATCGCGCAGCGCTCCCAGGCACTGTCGTCAGCCTGTTTCAAGCTGAAAACCTCCACATTTCAGGCTCTATTGATCCAGGACATCGTGAGAGAACAGAGAAGTTTCAGAAGAAGTCGGTTTCAGCATTTTATCTGGATATTCCACTGTTAAAGGAGATTTTTTTAATGAAAGACGTGCGGACGGATTGCAGCGACGCTCCGCCACAGGAAAAACACCTCTGTTGGAAGCCTTAAGGACAAGTTGGAACATGCCCAGCTGTTAAACAATTTCTCAGATACTCACTCCACTGAAAGCCATCAAAAGCCACCTGGATTTTACAAATGGTTATCAACACGGAAGTGTTTTTCCTGTGGCGGAGCGTCGTGGTGGCTGCGAGCCGACGCTGCAATCCGTCCGCACGTCTTTCATTAAAAAAATCTCCTTTAACAGTGGAATATCCGGATAAAATGCTGAAACTGACTTCTTCTGAAACTTCTCTGTTCTCTCACAACGTCCTGGCTCAATAGAGCCTGAAATGTGGAGGTTTTCAGCTTGAAACAGGCTGACGACGGCGCCTGGGAGCGCTGCGCGACGTCCCGCTCCGTGGGAAGTCCTTAAAGCGACAGTATCACCTCAAAATCTCTCATCAGCCGTTAAAATTTTCACCGAAAACCAGCTAAATTTTTCTAACCGTGTCCACTTCGATGTGCCTCACAGGTTTAGAAAAAATTTTGATCAAACAAAGCGCCAGTCTCTCAGCAACTTTTCAGACAAAGGAATTCTGACGAGGGGCTGGACGACTCCTCCCACAAGGAGTGCTCACAGGCGAATGACGTCACCGACAGGCGTGGAAAAACACACGCATGCGCACAAGGGTTCAAGTATGTCTGACATAAAAACATATGAATGAAATCTGTATAGTTTTTGAAAAAAATTAAAAGGACCTATACTTTATTGACAGCCCTCGTATGTACAATGACAATAAAGGCTATATGATTATTATTAAAGTTACCCCGTACTATCAATGATTTAGAGAATCGGGATCAAATTTTTGAACAGTTCAAAAATTGGATCCCAATTTCAAATCTGGTGCCTATGATGGCTGTAACTACTACGCATACCGTTTGTTCAAGATTGACAAAGCTGGATCAAGAAGTTACTGTGATGCTTCAAAATGTGCCCAGTTTTCCTGTTCAGGATTAAATGGGAAGGAATGGCATTCTGTGGAATAGCCCCGTGAACCACTTTACTCTCTGTAGCTATGGACACACAAGATCTTGTGGGATTTCACGCACATCAGGCTATCCATTTTTGACATTACAAAATGGTGACACAGCTTCCACAAAAACCTCAACCATTTTACATAGTTACAGATTTTGTTAGGCAGTAGTCCTGCAATAAAATGTTAATCTCCGCATGGCGCTATTGGGTTCTGAATGCTAGAGCACCATTATGCCAAAAACGTCTTGTGCCTGTAGCCATGTTTTTTAAATTTTGATGCAGAACCACATCCAGATGGTTTTTGTTCTTGTTGTTGTTTAAACCTTCATCCACACTGCAATACAGAACATTTGTTCCATTTTATACATTTTTCATAATTTAACACCTGACGTGCAATTTTAAAAAAAGTCATAGTCATGGTCAGTTAAAGGGAAAATTATTGGTACCTTGGCATATTAATGTGCTCTCTTAAGTGTCTGTGCAGTTTATAAGAGGAACTAATTTTCACCTGTATTTTATGTTTCTACTCAGTCATGTTTTTGTCTCTTACGTTGCAAGAAATAAACTGGGTCTTCTGGAGAAAAGGATAATTCACAATTTGCACCTAGTTATGAAAAGGCACGCACCAAAAACGTTAACTTTCATCAAAAAATATACAAATTGCATTTGGTTTTTCACATATTTCTGTTACCGATTAATGATAGTTTTAATCCAAATGAGAAAAAAAATAAAACAAAACAAAACAAAAAAAAAATAATAAGAGAACTTATTTTTAAACTGCAGTCTTTTTGATGGCGTTGTATAGACAAAGGCTTATTAAGATGCCGGATATTAATCAAATCTTCATAAAACACTATGTTATGTACTTTTTCTCATATTTTAATCAGAAGAGACATTGCACCATTAATCCATACATCTAAATTAATCCACAATGAAGCAACAAAAAAAAAAATAGTTCATAACAGAAGCAGCTCTGCCAGACACTGCTGTCTACAAATTTTACCAAACCAAATTTTGAGATTTAGTCAAATCCCTTCAACTAAATGGCAAAGATTGTATTTGATGATTAAAAAAATAAAAATAAATAAAATAAATCCATCACCAGCCTCCAACCAACACATTCAACTTGCAGTAGAGAAAAGTTCACTCATATTATGATCATTTCACACTTGAGGATTACTGGCTTGAAAAAAAAGTTATACTTTCATATTTAAGTAAACACATGTCACTAAAACTTCCAACAAGTTCAGGAACCTTCTGACAGAAAAGTAGAAAATCTTTTTTTATAGCAGCACTCAGTCTAACAAAGCAGAGAAAGCCCAAAAAAGGCGAAAAAGTGTTTGACCTTCTCTTTTAACTGAATGTGCTCCACTGTACACTCAATGGCTACCAGCTTAAAAATGTAACTTTCTTCTACAAAAGTGAAGCAGTCATCTTAATGCTTTATATTGGTCAAAGATTTTTCCACTCTCTCTCTTTTAACACCTTTAGTGCACACAGGTCAGGTTAGGGGAGGGAATCATCCACCACAATGGGGAAATAATGTGAGTTGTGGTTAAGAAAAAGAAAAAAAAACCCAGGCAGAAAACTGGTCCATCTCCACCTGCCCAGTGTAAGAAACTATCTGCTACAAGGTGATATGTGGGTGTCCCAATGGCCTCTTCAAGTTTTTGGCAACACTCAGTCTTGGATCATGCTCAAAGAACTGCACGACCAAAAAGGCGTAGCTGACATTCCCCCAAGCAAGTCGTGGTCCTGCTCATCCAAGTCTTCCAGTGTAGCTGCCTGTTCGACACAAAATCATTCCAGTGGTACTGAAAGATCCTCCAGCGATGCCTAGCATGATACATAACCAGTCATCACCTTAGGTCACTTGACTGCATCCAGAGCTCTCACTGATGGTTGTTTGACAAACTTCCATATTCATTTGTATGAACAAAAAAGTGGAATTTATTAAATGTTTATACACTTGTTCAGACATTCTCCTCTGATACATTAAACACCTTCTAAACCACATCAATCTTCATTTACATAAAAACTGCCCTAAAAGACCATTTATGATCACAAACGCACCCCTGAAGACTGACACAATGATCACTGACATGTAGAGAAACAAGGTGACAGGGAAAGATTAGTTTTGATAGCAGAAGTGGATAGAAAACAGGTTTTTGGAACTCCCAGCAACGGCTTCACAAATAACAAGAAGACCCCTCCAAACCCAGTTACCATCAATGGAACTGAGATGGACATTGTGGACTATGACAAGTACCTGGGTGTCCACATAGACAACAAACTGGACTGGACTGTAAACACAGATGCTGTGTATAAGAAAGGTCAGAGCCGACCGTACTTTCTCAGTAGGCTCAGATCTTTCAATGTCTGCAGAAATACGAGGTCTGTTAGAAAAGTATCGGACCTTTTTATTTTTTGCAAAAACTATATGGATTTGAATCATGTGCGCTTGCATCAGCCAAGCTTGAACCTTCGTGCACATGCGTGAGTTTTTTCACGCCTGTCGGTTGTGTCATTTGCCTGTGGGCAGGCTTTGAGTGAGCACTGGTCCACCCCTCTCGTCGGATTTTCATTGTCAGGAAAATGTCTGAACGGCTGGAGCAGCGCTGCATCAAAGTTTTCAAGAAACTGTGTGAGACAGCCAGGTGGAAACCATTCGGAAACTTCAGATGGCTTTCGGTGAAAATCCTATGGGCATCACACAGATTAAGGAGCATTACAACCAGATTAAAGACAGCCCACAGCGGCTGAGGGCGCGCCGCGCTTTGAGTGGCCATCGACAAACTAAAATGACCAGATCATTTCCAAAGTGAAGGCTGTGTTGATCCGGGACGTCGTCTGACTACCAGAGAACTGGCAGAAAAGGTGGACAATCAGCCATTTTTCGTCAGATTCCACTGTTACAGGAGAATTTGTAATGAAAGATGTGCGGAGGCATTCGCGCGTCGGGACAAAGCTGCAATGGCGTTAGGTCTTCCACCATTCAGAAGATTCAGACGGCTTTTGGTGGCTTTTTAGTCGAGTGAGTATCTGAGAAATTGTGGAGAGATGGGCATGTCACAACATGTCCCGTGAGACTTCCAACACGGACTTGCTTTTGTTCTCCGCCATTGCGGCTTCGTCCTGACGCGCGAATGCCTCCGCACGTCTTTCATTATAAAATCTCCTGTAACAGTGGAATCTGACGGAAAATGGCTGATGTCCACCTTTTCTGCCATTTCTCTGGTAGTCACACGATGTCCCGGATCAACACAGCCTTCACTTTGGAAATGATCTGGTCATTTCAGCCTGTCGATGGTCGCTCGAAGCGCGCCGCGCCCTCAGCCGCTATGGGCCGTCTTTAATCCGGTTGTAATACTCCTTAATCTGTGTGATGCCCATAGGATTTTCACCGAAAGCCATCTGAATTTTCTGAATGGTTTCCACCTGGCTGTCTCACACAGTTTCTTGAAAACTTTGATGCAGCGCTGCTCCAGCCGTTCAGACATTTTCCTGACAATGAAAATCCGACGAGAGGGGTGGACCAGTGCTCATTCAAAGCCTGCCCACAGGCGAATGACACAACCGACAGGCGTGAAAAAACTCACGCATGCGCACGAAGGTTCAAGCTTGGCTGATGCAAGCGCACATGATTCAAATCCATATAGTTTTTGCAAAAAATAAAAAGGTCCGATACTTTTCTAACAGACCTCGTATGTTGCAGATGTTTTACCACTCAGTGGTCTTAGCATTATCTTCTACGCTGTAGTGTGCTGGGCAGCAGGCTGAAGGCAGCTGCCACAAACAGACTCAACAAGCTCATCAGGACAGCTGGTTCTGCACTGGGGGTTGAGCTAGAGTCTGTGGTGGAGGTGTCAGAGAGGAGGATGTTGAGGAAACTCCTTAGCATCTAGGACGGCACCTCCCACCCCCGCATGCCACACTGATGTCCTATTAGACCAGTCCTATCAGAACACCTTCAACTACAGACTGAGACCATCAAGGTGCACCACAGAATGCCACAGGAGGTCTTTCCTGCCTGTGACAATCAGACTATATAATTCCCCCCCGCAGGATGAATACATAATGAACTGAATTATTCAGTTTTTCAGTTACTGAGAGTTATGTACAATATTGTTGAACATCTTGTGCAAATGTCTTTAAAAAAAACATTGTTCCCTGTTTAATGTCACTGTTTCAGTACTCTGGCAAAATAATTTCCTTCAGGATAAATCTTATTCTTATCAAAATGTGTGCACACAGATCAGAATTATGGCAAATTCTGTTTCACCTGTGTGCATAACAGTTGATGAGGAGTATCACTTGCATTGTGAGAGAGCATCAGTTTTGATATTGTTAGCCATGTGGAGCATTTCTCTGTGTGTGATCCACTGCTGAGGACTCCAGGGGCTGCAGAAGGCCAAGGGGACGCCCGTGTTTCACGAGGCTGCAGCTAATTGATAATTATTTTATATATTTGGGGATTTACTGGTTGGCTGCCTGGGTGGTTGCCATCCAGGACCCAAGGTGATTCCATGGTGTCATGGATGCAGCAACGAGTGGCACTAGTGCACAGTTTGCTAAGAAATGTTTTTCCTGCATCATTTGCAAACATTTCTGTTCATGCACAAATTGATAAATAACAGCTCAGGTCTTCCGGCCACACAAACACCTCTGTACTGTGACCTAGTAACTCTGTGAGCTCTTCCCAGGGTTGACCTCAAAGGTAGATCTCCCAGCGACAGGAATGTCACTGCAGAGATAAATGAATATTCCAATAAGTGACAGTTTCAACAAAAACAGACATCTGGTTTGAGTCCACAAAGTCATTGCAAGCCAGTTGTAACAGTAGCTGCATTGCAGTGTATCCCAAAATTTGCACTTAAAGTGATATATTTTAAACTATGCAGATGGAAAATTACATTTTATATCAATACAGGGGTATTTTTTTATCAAAACAAACCATGACTTCTAAATACATTTTCAATAAATAACATGAAACAGAGTGATGTAATTTTTAATTTGGGGTATGAAATGAGTTTTAATTTTTAATAGTGATGATTTTGGTAACAAAGGGATAAATTATTCATAACACTAGCAGACTCTAATGTGCAAAACGTGCTTGTGTGGAAATTTTAGGGCATATTCATTCAGGTTTGTTGTGTTTGTGCAATCTATGAGCCCTGTTCATACTTTTTCCACTTTTATATGTAAATACTGACCTGTTGTGCACATCTTTAAAATATCATTTAACCATAATAATGAGTAAACAACTGCAAGTTCCCAAATACCCTACATTGCACAAAATTCTGAAATAACATCTATTTAAAAATACTTCAAGATTAGAAACATGAGACATAAATCATTTTAAACATTACAAATAAGGTAACAAAAATAACAAAAAAGTAATTAGTAATAATGAAGTGAGTTATTAAGAATTCTGTTCAAGTGGCCTGTAAAATCAAAAACATCTTGAAAAGTGAAAGTAAATCATTACCGTCATCTTCTTATCTTTTAAACACTTGAACATGGTTTATATTCACATGACAGCACATCTGATGGAATACATCCAATATCGAGTCTTTATGGAAACCTACTGTTTAAATGTCAAATTACATGCCTATATAGTTTTTTTTTTTCACATTTCATCACTTCAAAATTCAGTCATCAGAAAAAAATTATGTGATGATCATAATTACTATAAAGGTAAAAAGAACTAATATTATCATGTTAAAGCATATTTATATACAAAATTTGTTGTTCCATTGTCTTTCACATAAAGGATGCCAAACACTCTTTGTCTGGCACTTCCCGAATTAACCTTTTCTTTCCTCAGCTGGGATGCTCTTTATCTTTTATCCTGGAGCTTTTCTTTTTCTTCACCAGTTTTTAAATGATATGACTTTTTCATTATTTTCCTTTGCTTTGCCAGTTCTTCTTCCTTTTCTTCAGCTGATAACATTTCCTTCATTTAGTGCCCCACAAAATTTTTGGTAAAATCTCCATCTTGCATGTCCACACACACACAGGAGTCGACGGTGATTTCAGAGTTACCCACTCTGCAAGTCATGTTTAAAAAGCATCAGTTATGACTGTAAAAAAAAAAAACGGTTCGTGGTGATTGAAGGCAAGAACAGAGAGATGGTTATCCATTTTTTGAAAAAAAAACAACAAAAAAAAAAAAAAAACAGATTAGTGTAGATGGGACCTCACTCTTTATCTAGGATACAAAGCCAGATGCTGACATTTCAAATTTGCATTCAGTAATAAAACCAAATCTTTAAAAATGCATCATGAGTTAAACAAATAAAAATGTGACAAAACAGAAAAAAACGAATAAATACTGAAAATAAGAATCTTAGTAGTTTTATTTTACTCAGCGTGCTACTACTGGCTACTTCTGGTCTCTTTTATGGAATCCAAACTCTCAATAATAAAAAAGAAACAGTACTACTGTTGAGTCTGTAGGTAAGAAATCAAGTATGCAAACATATTTTTTAAATCCTTGTCTGAGTCTCATGCTGTATGTTTGACCAAGCCAGGTAGTTTTACTGGAATAAAGTAATTAAATCATACTGCTCAATAAATATTTGGAGGGAAATCATTATGGTGCAAGTAAAAGTTACAACAAACATACAAAAACTCTATATTTGTGTTATTGGTCAAAATCACACTTTCAGCAAAATGACATATAATCTGTAGCTACAGACGTTGCTGGAAAGTGTATTCATAGCCAACTAATAAAACAGCAATGACAGAATCAGTGTGTCCAGACAGACAAAGAGAGGCTGTGAGGAATAAGATACTCATTGGACCACGAGAGAAGCCATAAATCTAACTGAGTCAAACAGAAAGAATGTCCAAATCTGTCACAAAACAAACACTATTTTGTCTAAGATGGTTGCCGGGCAGACAATCATACCGCAAGGTCGAACTGAGGACATTTCACTCAAAATCAAAAACATTCTTTTGAGTGCCACCAAGGAGGACATGTTTGAAAGTTTGTTAGCAGAATTTATTAAAGATTTACATATATCTATAATTTTAACAAAATTTCCAGGAAAAGCACAGAGTAGATCCACTCCAATACACTTTGGAGACAACCTACATGAAGAGTTTTTTTTTTTACCCACTTTCATTATATTGTTTTTCTTTCACCTTTAAAAAGGCATATTTACGTATTGTACAATGTCTGCAGATCTGGCATCAAAATACATTTTGATAAGGGCTGAAATGTAATTTATGTGTGATCTTTATGCACTGATCAAAGTTTTCTGGAAATGAGCTGATTTCTACATGTGTAGTGCAGCGGTATTTATACTAAACATTGTTGCATCAACACAGCATTTGAGTAATGGTGGGCTGCCGTAAAGGAAACATTAACAGCATTTAGCTTTAGCACATGCATTCAGTAAAACCAGATGACCCTACCTCCAATTGACGCTAATCATGGATGAGCTAACCATTAGCACTGTAGCAGCATTGTTACATTAATATGACATGTTTGATGGGCGCTGAGCCGTATGAATTGAATGCGTGCTTTGTACAGAGAGCAGGCAGCTCAGTGCAATAAGGAGTTGGGCTGCCAATATGTCATCCTGGATTTGATTCTCAGTCACACTACTTGTGTGTGTCCTTGGACAAGCCATTTCATCTGTATTGCCTCAGTCCACCCACTTGTAAATGGGTACCAGCCTTGGCTGGTGAAACAACCTGTGTCAGACTGTTGTCCCATTCAGGGAGAGTCATAGACTCTCATCAGCAATGGAATCTTTGAAAAAGCCATCAATAGGCCTCAGGGCCAACGGTGGACTTCTGATGCTTTGTATGTAAGGAAACATGCTGTGTCAATGTCATAAGAATGAGAACAAACAGCGGCATGCACCACATCCAGAAATCTGGTCATTTTCAGAAATATTTCATGATGGTTATGTTTGAAGAGCTACATGCTGTAAAAAAAATTCTGAAAAACACTTTTGAAGAATTATCTGTTTAGAACGGAGCAGGGTTTATCTGTAGGCTAATACAGATGAGTTAAGATGACCAATACATCGATGCCTTGCACGGTGGCAAATGCAGTTAATGAACTTGCCTTTCAAAAAGAATATCCCTGGTTCAAGGCTGGCCGTGTCCCATGCTTCTTTTACAGCTGGAGTTGTGTTTGAAAAACCCTAATCAACATGTGGATCCCAAACCTCTTGTTTTGACCACAAGCAAAATGGAAGAAAACCTGAAGCTGTTCTCTACAGTCAATGGCATCTTACTGCAGCCCGCAAGCTGAAAGCCGAGCCACGCGTGTAGGTTCAGGTGGTGGGAGAATATCTGTCTATGTGGTCGGCACACGGTGAAAGCCACGAAGGACAACGTTTGTGGAAACTAGACACATCTGCAATGACAAGCATTGTCCAATATTCCCATCAAGCATACAGTAGAGCCTCCATCCTACTCACATTATCCCTTAGTGTTTTTCCACCACACTCATCCATTTCTCTTCACCCACCCTCCTCAGGTGCCATGTAGTGTACAGTCAAGCACAAGCTGAATCAATGACTGCTGCTCACGCCTACAGGTAAAGGTTAGAAAGGTGCACTATTGAATTATTTCTGCATTTCTCTCATTGCTGCCATCTGCCTGCCTGCTTTTAGCTGATGTGGGTGAGGCACTGGAGGGGACTCTTTCTGCTAATGCACTCAACTGCATGAACGTACGTGTGGGTTTGGTGCGTGTGTGCACGAGCATGCTAGGTGCCTTTAATTGTGAACATGAACATGCACTACAGCATCATATGTACACGTCCACGTGATTAGACTTTAGATTTATGCAGGCTGTGTCTATCTTTCAAAAAGCGAATAATGAATCACAACAACACGTGCTTTCAGCCAGCATTTGTTTCATCCGGCTTTATTCTATGGCAGCTTTCAGAGTGTGAGGGCAAAATGCTGCTGGATAGGGCATCCTTCACTCTTGTTTTGTTTTTGCTGTCAGTGAGGCACACTGTCTCTGCTGGACTGAGGATGAACTCATCCATAGCGCAGATCATGCCTTTTGATCCACCAGCTCTCTCTGGGGGGCACAAACAGCCTTATTAAAAACTGCTAAATAAAACTTTCCTCGCCTTGATTCAATAGTTCCCAAACTTTACCCTTGCATCTTCTCTGATGCTGCCAGTGGTCAAATTGAGCTGCCTAACGCTGACAGCAAGCACCACTGTCACCCGATACAAAACACAGTAACAAATGAAGCATTCTAAGTGTTTAACAATTTATTGGTTGGAGTTCGTAAACTACCTGGCATACACTTGCACTTCAATCAATATTGTAGTTGAGAACATGCTGGGTGTAGTAAGATGATAGTGTGTGCCTTAAGGGGATGTTCAAGAAAGTGGAACATTTGGGGAGGGGGTAAATCAAATACCACATGTAATAACTAAATAAGGGGTCCACGCAAACCCCAGGGGTATGTTTATTGATATATTTTCTGAACCCTTATACTTAAACAGCTAAAATTTTGTGTAATTTTCACCTGTATAGTTATCCTCGATTTCGCTTGATTAGATACTGTGTGCTCCATAATCATTTTTATTATGGGGTCCATTTGGGCCCATGAGTGAAACGCCAGAAAAGAAAAAAAGCAGTTTCACTCATGGTTTTATTGGTTCAAACAAAACTAATTCCAGACAGTTTATCGGCATTAACAGCAACTCATTTTTACAAAGTGAAGATATCACCCATATCTTTTAAAGTAATGTGCCAATTCTGAAGGTTTGAGCGTTAACCAACACAGGTGACAAAAGGCATTATGGGAAATGAGTCTCCTCTCATCACTCCCCCACTCTGTCAAAATGCATAGAATACTGCCATTTACTGGATAGGAGTGTGAATAGCGACCATCAGGGCTGATGTAACTAATAAAGTAACTAGTAATCTAACTTAGTTATTTTTAAGATTGAGTACTCAACAAAGTAACTATTAGTTAATATTAGTTAAAGTAACTATTAATTACTTTGTTGATTAGTTATTTTGCTGATTACTCAGTCTTAAGAGATATCAAGTTAGATTATGAGTTACGTTATTAGTTACATTCAGCAGCTGCCGACAAGCGGCATTATTTTTAATTTCAATTAAGGGTTGTTTT
This sequence comes from Thalassophryne amazonica, assembly GCF_902500255.1. Taxonomy (NCBI): domain Eukaryota; kingdom Metazoa; phylum Chordata; class Actinopteri; order Batrachoidiformes; family Batrachoididae; genus Thalassophryne; species Thalassophryne amazonica. The sequence continues at coordinate 98,602,648 of NC_047104.1, read as the reverse complement.
TGTTGATCTTCTGTTTTTTTTTCTGTTTCTGTCTTCCATTTCTTCTGTTTGTTAAGAAATTCTTGTAAAATTTGTCAAAACCTTGTAACTGTTAGAATGGCCTAAGCAGTGGGTCACCCCTCTGAGTCTGGTCTGCATGAGGTTTCGTCCTCATTATCATCAGAGGGAGTTTTTTCTTACCACTGTCACCTGTGTGCTTGCTCAGGGGGGTTGGTAAGGTTAGACCTTACTCGTGTGAAGCACTCTGAGGCAGCATTGATATGATTTGGTGCTATACTCATAGTTTCATGAAATATAATTCAAAGAAAATCATTAAAGAGGAGAAAGCATCTCATGCTGCTTTGTGTTTGGTGAACACGTCTTTCTTCCATCTCATGTACCTATACGGCAGTCACATGACGGCTGCTGTAATTAAACCCATCACAACCATTATGTCGGTGTCACTTAATCTATTCTCCCTTTCACTGTCTGTGTCTGTCTGTAACCACAGACTTCCCGCCTTTCGCTCTGACTGACAGCCCCTTTGGAGGCTGTGGTCACTCTGGTGTGAGTGACTCGGGGGGCAGTGGGGGCTACTGTATCACCTCCTCCATCTCCCTCCGAGCTCCTCCTGACCACTCAACGCTGCACCTCACACCGCTGGCCATCACCTCTGCTCCAATATCCAGCAACAGAGCCTCTAGGCCTGAAAATAGAACTCATTAACACGTTTAGTAAGTACAAATGAGATGACTGTCTCCTGATGGACTGTCTATCTTATGGATCAGCTTTCAAGGAGAGTGTCTGGTAATGACAAGAGAGACGGAAACCAATATTATAATGTGCTTCCAGCCTGTTCCGGAAAGGTGCTCGATGACAGGACGCTTCTCGCACCCGTGCAAGGCCTGATCGTCCATGTGGGCACCTATGTGCACACTTATTTATGGAGTGTGGAAAATACAGTTGAACACATTTTTTTTTTGTTGCATCCACTTAGAATTATAGACAGTGAAATCACACAAGGTACAAACAAACTAAAATGGAACAAACTTAGGGTGTTTCCACACCTAAAAGTGCAGAACAAGATCCATATCAGAGTTCATGTTTTAATATGTTTGGTTCGATTAGTTTGGTTTCAAATTGCAATTCTGGAGTTTCCATGACATAGTTACACCCTGTCGTCGACACTTAACACTGACTGGTTAATAGACGTGCAAGCATCTGATGTTGGCTTCTTTTAAATTTAGCATGTAGTTATGTTTGAATCACGTTGACTCAAGTTGGCTTTTTATTTTTTCTGACTAAATTGCAAATAAAAAACTTCTCTCTTTCTCTCCCCATGTGATCCCATGGTTCATTGTTACTACTTCTGTTCTTCTTTTTCAACTGTTACTACCGTACGAGTAGTATAGTAGCAACAGTAAAACTCGTATTTTCCACAGTGTAAGTTATGGGGTCTTTTTACTAGTTTGGGAGGTCCTGCGACTTATACTTCTATATGCAGAAAGTGCTTTGATTCCTGAGCCTTCCCAGGAATCAAAAAATAGATGCCAATAATAAAAATACACTCCAATAATGCACAAAAAATTTAAAATGAAGTTTCGTATATATAAAGGGGTATTTTTTGACAGGTGCGACTTATACTTTGGAAAATACAGTACTTCCATTAAATTTCTTCTACTGTTTAATGGGCAACAATAACCTGTCTCATCTTCCTGTAACTGGTCCAAAAGTCCAAACTATTCAAAAACCAATTTCACACTGTAAACCCAACGGACCATTGTTCAACTGAATCTAGACCAAGATCACTTCTTTTGCTCGGGCCAAATTATTGTACTTTGGTCATGGCCAGTGGCTACTTTCACTTATTTTAGGTTGGACCAAACTTAAAATTCTGAAGATCCAGACCAAACAAGGTAGTGTGAATACACCCTTAGTGTACTACAGTCTAATTTCTAGAGATCATTGCTTTTACTCCTTTAGCACAACTTTTCCATGGGTGTAGACTTTGCCATTCAACCATGTAACATTTACACACCCTCGACTCTCCTCCAGACTAGATCTGGTGGGCGGACTGCCAACCAAGGATCACAACTCCCATCTTGAGGCCAAACCAGGCCGGGATTTACAGGATGCGGCTTCACTCGGGGGAGGCAACAAAAATCTGGACACAAGATATTTGTATTCACACCCTGTCCCTGAATAGAGCAGCGGCTTTCTGGTTACTTTGCCAGCACAGGATGAACCAGCACAGGAATGTATACTAAGCCTATTCCTAAATGGGTAGGCACAGCAAAATCAAAGAGCTGTTTGTGCTAGTTGGAGTAGCAGTCATATGGATGCTGAGGTATAACTAGCAAATCTATGAAGGCATCATTTTGAGCTTTTGTTTTAACCATCTAGTCCTTGTAATATTGTAAAATGAAAACTTTTATAAATTTCCTGGCAGTTTCTGTGGATAGCAACCAATTTCCTCTGCTGCCTTGATGCCCTTCGGTAGAGGATTAGAAGGCAGCAGCCTGACAGAGGCCTGACTTACTGCTGCTGCAGGCCCTCTGGGGCTCTACTCATCCAGGCCTTCACAGTCCTCATCCTCATAACCACTCTGCATCACCAAGACAATAACAGCCTTTATTGAAAGCGCACTGCAGCATTGTCTGTTCATACAACCGACTTTCAGATTGGCTGTAATACGGCAAAGAGAAAGAGTCTGGTGGTTAGGGGCTATAATATCCTGTTTCTGGAAAGGTTTACTTTGCATTTTAACAAGCTTGAATAAAAGAGGACATTCCAGAAATGGCTGCTGTCTGTTTTTGCTCCTGCCTGTGGGGAGAAAAAGCCCACATTATAGCCCCTTGCATGCCATCAGAGCGTGGCTGAGATCAATGTTGCTTTACCTGGATTTTGCCTTATTGTAGCCACTGGACATGCAGATAGCTTAAGCGTGATTGTGGAGGATGGGTAAAAGGCTGATAATATATTACATGAAAGGGGTTGGAGGCAGAATATGAGGCAAAAGAATATAGGTTTGATTCAAAACAATTAATATTGCAATATTGTAGTTTGGAAATCGGAACAGAGTAGATGCTGCCACATTCCACCATCTGTCACTGTATGTCTGAAATGTAAAGTGTGTCTGATTTTTCTAAATTTGCCTTATTGGTGCATTATTTTCATGCTGCATCTCATTTTCTCATTTTCAGTTTTTCTGCAGTATCTCAAGAATTATGCATGAGCTAGGGAGCAAGAAAAGCATGAGTGCAGAGAAGAGCAATGCCTCTGCTGTCAGGACAGGCTTTGCTATTATGTATATGTGACCCTGAAAGTGCACCCATTTAATGAAGCAAGCAACCGATCTCCTATTTCATACCACTATTATCATCGACAGTGGCATGAGGGGTGGTGGCCAAGTGGATAGTGTGCTTGGTTTCAGTGTGGAAGGCTCCCGATTCAAACCCCACCTCTGCCTATTTCTCCATGTAATGTGGAGTTGCATCAAAAAGGGCATTCGGTGTAAAACCTGTGCCAATTCAACACACAAATCCACTTGGATTTGCTGTGGGAAAACAAGGGAGAAACCAAAGGGACTTAATTATCATGCAGTGATTGGTATGCATCTCTTTTAGTCCATGGCTACTCTGTCCAATTTCTTGAACCGATCATTAAAAGGAACGCTGAACGCAAGTTACATGTGTGTTGCGGTGGAAACAACAGAGCAGAGAACAGCCTTCGCTCCTCAATGCCCAGGTCTTTAGGTCTGTGCAGACTGGAGACAATGACTGGTGGCTGTGCAGGCAGCCCAAACTCCAGGTTTCGCCTTCCCAGCCTCCTCGGCTCACAGACAGGGATTTCCTCCTGCGATGGGAGCCAAGCCGTCACAGGCCAGTGATCAAGGGCCTGCCATCTGTGACAGAGGCAGATTTACAGCAGGAGCTAATCCATACTGTCAGCAACGTTTGTTCTCCGACTCTGCTTCCTGTATGCATCTACAAAAACGTAACACAAAAAAATACCAATATTTTAAACTTATAAAACGTCTCCTACATAAATACACGTCGCTCCAGCTATCTTTCTCTCACACAGTCACAAAGCAAAGAAAATACAATCAAGTCCGGAAGTATTTGGACAATGACAAATCTCTCTATACACCACCACAATCAAGTTGAAATATTCTAATCAATATATGCCTGTTGTGTAGATTTTCAACTTTAATTCAAAAGATTTAACCAAATTATCTCTTCAACCATTTAGGAATTAAAGGCATTTTTAAGCACAGTCCCTCCATGTTCAGGGCCAATAAATTACTGGATAAACTAAGAGATTACTGTTAATACAAATGATCATTTTTATTGCCAGGGTTTTATTTTTTGTTTGTTTTTTAGCAAGAGGATGGATAGATAAACATTTCTAAGCTAGCGAATATGTCTTGGACTTCATTTAAATGGATCATTAAGAAATACCAACAGTATGGTACTGTATGGTAAATCTGTCTGGAGTAGGCAGTTCTCAAAGATTGAATGACTGTGCAAGACGGAAACTTGTGAGGGAAGCCAAAAGGACAACATGACTCTCAATAATAACTCTAAAGGAGTTATTTTGAGCTTCTGTGGTTATGAATGGAGAAACTGCACAATCTGTTGCATCATCTGCTCAACAGCTTCATGGTGGTGTGGCACTGAGAATGATTTTCTTACAAAGAAGATGTGAAATTTCAGCTAATGCTTGCCAAAAGGCACATCAGAGGTACAACCCCAGATCTGATGTTTTCTTGTGTGAAAAGCCTTCATAATCCTTTAGTCCTTTGGGAGGATCCCACAGGGATGACTTTATGTCAAGCAAATGGTTATGTAAACCCTTGTCACATTCAGCCACTTTTCCACTACATCTGCAAAAAATTGGGTGGACACAGTAAGAACTTGCAACCCAATACACGCCATTTTGTGACGAGTAAATTAATCTATACTTTGTGATACTGTCATGAAAATGTGGCACTTTTCGTGACCGGAGCAAGAAATGTGGGGTGATGTGGGAGCGGAGGTCCGTGGGGGTTATGGTTAGGATTAGGGGAAGGGAGAGGGTTAGGGTTAGAAATAGTAAAATAAAAAAAAACACGTCACGACAATGTGACTCATTTCGTGATGGGAGAATAGTAGGAAAACAGTAGAAACTGTAAAGGACATGGTATGGTCTCCATGAAAGTGGAGGATGTGGTCAAACTTAACTGCACTGACGGATGAATGACATAATTAAAACTAGTAGGGACTTCACTGACATTGTGGTAATGTAGTCGCAAATGTGTCATGGACAGGCTCTCCCACCACCAGTCTATGGACTGCTTAGTGAAATGCTCCGATTGCTGTTCGTAATGCTGAAACACAGCACCCCCCCCCCGCTCCCCAAAATAGCATTCTCTCCCACCTCCTCGTACAAATCAAGGTTTGCTTCAAAACATATGCCCACACGTATGCCCTCACACACAGAGCGTATTTCAGTGTGTGGAAAGGATACATTTGGCAGGAGAGCTGCTTTTCTGACTGCAGTTTATTGTTAAAATTGCATGTAGACACAAGAAAACTTGCAGAATGAAAGAAAAAGTGCAGCATGTGGCACAGTATTGATATAGACAGAGTGCAATGTAGTACATGTGTAGTGCAATGTCTTTGTTCATAGTTAGAATGAAGTATGTACTAGTTAGATGTGGTACACACGTGATCATGTGCGTGGTAAGAAATTAGTGGGAGCATAACAGGGATATAATTAGTAGGGGTGTCATAAAAAATCGATTCACTTCTGAATCGTGATTCTTATTTATTACTATTCTGAATCGATCCAAAATGTCCAAGAATCGATTTTTAAAAAGCATTTTTTAAGCATTTTCTTGCTTACTCGCTGCGTGTACTGTTTGTCAAGCAACAGCTTCCATACTGCAGCATCCCCGCGAGGGGGGGTCTGGCGAGCTTCAAACATTCGTGAGCTGCAGCTTTTAATGGCGGACGAAGAGCTAATTCAGCCAGCACCGTCTTTGCTGAAGGCAAATGTTTGGGCGCATTTTGGATTTTATTATTTGCTGGGTAAGAACGAGCTTGACATGACTTATGCAGTGTGCAAAATCTGCAAAATGAAAGTCAAGTACTTCGGAAACACTTCAAATCCGCAAGCCCACATGCTACGCTATCACCCAGAGCTAAAAGAGGGGAGCAGCGATCTCTGCCGACTACTGACCAGCGCTTCGCTAAACTGCCAGCCAACTCTGAACGAGCAAAGCAAATAAGTAAATTTACATCTAGAATCACTTGATTAACCTTGTAAAGCTGCATTTCTTAAACATAAACATTTTTTAAGTAATAACTATTTCTCAGAGCTCTTTGAATCAAAAATCGATTCTGAATCGAATCGTCACCTCAAGAATCGGAATCGAATTGAATCGTGAGTTGTTGTACGATTCACATCCCTAGTAATTAGGATGAAGTATGGATTTGAAAATGCCACATTTTTCCATGTTGATCACGTACCCACTGCGTTCATCAAAAATTTAAAGTCTCAGTTATATAAGTGACTCAGATGAGACAATATGCACTTGCTTTATGAGTGATTGTCAGCTACTGCATTTTGTCCATATGAAGCGTTTCTCTGGGCATGATCCGGCTCACAGTTTTGAGGATCCTAGTCACTCAAGACAGCCAAGCATATGACCACAGTTCACCTGGCTTTTACAGACAGATGGCTACTGAGAGGTAGGGATGGTGTTTGTCATCCAGGACCAAAACAGTTCAGTTTGCCAATTACTAATGGGCTCTGAGACTACAGGGACAAACAGCTGTTATTCTTAAATGGTTAATGTGATATTTTTGATAAACTCCTTGAACTGAAACTGAAAGTCTTCTCTACAAGCACATGTTCATTTTTTTATTTCAACTCCATTGTCGTGGTGTACACAGGCACAATTACAAAACTTGTCACTGTACAAATATTTTCAGAACTGTCGTTCTTTTTGGGGTGTTGTTGCAGGTTCATTTACCTCTTTTTTAAAAATATGATCCCATTCTGATCCACAATCAAAAAATAACTTCAGTCGATTAAACGTTAAAATGAGAAACCTCAATGTGTCATAGATATGCCCTGATGAGCATCATTCGCATCAAACAGGGTCATCATAACCTCAAATGTCACTCAGACTTACACTGCCACAAACCTATTTTTCCTACTTTTATTTCATATTTTGATCAAAATATCTGTACTCAAAAGTCAATATTCAGCTCATACAATCCTTTTGTGCATTCTCTGTCACATATAATGTATGTGTAACACATACGTATCTTCTTCGTATTTACTATAGAACACCTCAAGTCAAAATAAGCACTGACTGACTGACTGACTCAGTGTTTAGCTTTATTTTGTGACATCGGTGTGGGGCAAGGATCCCTCCAAGGCTTTCTTTGTTTCGCAAAGAGAAAGGGTAAATGAAGACAAATGGAGGCGGAGCCTCTGACTAACATGCCTAAGCGACACTTTTATAGGGGCAAGAATTAAACAATGCAAGCTTTAATGCCTGGTTTGGCTTAATTGGAAAGAAAACTCATTTGTTCTCTGTGGACAGTCACCCAAAGGCACCAAAATCCCCACAGTACATCTCTGCTGCATCCCTACAAGGAGTTTAGAGTGTACAGTGGCTTACACACGCACACGCACACACACACACACACACACACACACTCAACTCGACTCTACCCACATTTTTTGGTTTCTTATTGGCCAAACCTGGTAGCTGGACATTTTTTGCCTTTGTTCTCTAGTCAGACAGAATCATTATTATCACTGCATCATCTTTGTGCAAGATGGGAAAAAAAATGAACAAAACCTGATATTCTTGTTATATTATTAGGTAAGTGGCGGTGGCTGCAGTGTACTATAACACAAAGCCAAGCTATTCACTGATATGCGTGTCACATTAGGGGTACTACAATCCACAGTGGAAAAGGAAGCACCTGGTACTAAAAGTGAGTAGAGTTATGTCAGGTTGAGTAGAATTGTGCTGGTGCCATCCCATGGAAAAGCAGCATTAATTATACAGTGCATTCAGGAAGTATTCTCAGTGTTGTACTTTTCCACATTTTGCTATGTTACAGCCTTATTTCAAAATGTATGAAATTCATTTTTTTCCTCAAAATTCTATGCACAATACCCCATAATGACAATGTGAAAAAGGTTTTTTTTTTTTTTTTTTGGTAGATTTTTGCAAAATTATTAAAAATAAAAAAAGCTTAAGAAATCACATGTACATAAGTACATTAAGCTCAAAATTGAGCTCAGGTGCATCCTGTTTCCACTGATCGTCCTTGAGTTGTTTCTACATCTTAACTGGAGTCCACCTGGGGTAAATTCAGTTGATTGCACATGATTTGGAAAAACACACACCTGTCTACATATAAGGTCCCACAGTTGACAGTGCATGTCAGAGCACAAACAAAGCATGAAGTCAAAGGAATTGTCTGTAGACCTCTGAGACAGGATTGTCTCAAAGCACAAATTTGGGGAAGGGCACAGAAACACTTTGCTACTTTGAAGGTCCCGATGAGCACAGTGGCCTCCATCATCTGTAAACAGCAGAAGTTCAAATCCACCAGGATTCTTCCTAGAGCTGGCAGCCCATCTAAAATGAGCGATCGGGGAGAAGTGCCTTAAGCCCCATTTACACATAGACGGTAAACTCTCCCGGAAGCGTCCCGGAAGAGTTTTTGCCCCCGCCGGGCCATTTTAGGGATCAAACGCCGTAGTTAACGCCGGCGCACGGGGGCGTGGTTTGGTTCTGGCTTCACCGGGAATCGTCGAAAAAATGATTCAAGATGTCGAATAATTCCGGGAGTGCTCCCGGAGAAGTGGCCTGACGACGGAGACAACGCGAACAACGGCGTTTGATACTTTTTAATCGCCGTGTCATCCCGTCCCTTCCTGTAGTCCCGCAGTTTACACCGCCGTAATTGGCGGCCGGCGTTGTATCCCTAACCAACGGCGTGTAAAACGATGATAGAGACTACATCGGCGTCCTCAAATGCGTTTTAACTGGCAACAGAGGCAGAGAAAACGGAGGCGCTAGCAGACAGTATGCTGTTCTAAACGCCACCTCCCGGTTAACGGTGTTCCAAACGGCCGATAGGCGGAGGTCAGTATAAAACCTGCATGCAGGTCTCTCACTCGCGGCCAGCTCCAGATATTTTTGCAGAGAAGCTCCAGTATACCTCCTAAAATAAAATTGGCAGCGGCAAGGACTTACCAAGAGGTCTGGTTCAGAAGCAGAGGGTAGTCCTGTGGTGCAGACGAGCAACATGTTGAGGAGGGGAAAAAGGAGAGAAAAGAAAAGTTAGCAAAAGTTAAGCAAAAGTTCCTGGAGTAACGCAGGATTTGCCTGGATAAATCCAGCAGTACACAGGGCATTATCGGCGGCAGCAGAACACCGCTGTTCTCACGCGCGTCTTAACCTGCGATTGTAAACGATAGAACTGAGTATTAACCCCCGTTGCCTGACGTGTGCCGGATGCTACGGCGTCAAAACTCTGCTTTATTCGGTGGATTTAGCTGCGTTTTATCCGCGTATTTGCGGCTAGTACGGCGCTCAAAACACCGGCGAAATGCTCCGCCCCTTTCCACCGTGAAAACAGCCGGAACTACCGCAAACTTCGGTCTACATACTACCCGTGGACAAAACCGTCTATGTGTAACCTGGGCTTTAGTCAGGGAGGTGACCAAGAACCAGATAGTCACTCTGTCAGAGCTACAACATTCCTCTGTGAAAAGAGAAACTTCTACAAGGATAACGATCTCTGTAGCGATCCACCAATCAGGCCTGTATGGTAGAGTTGCCAGACGGAAGCCACTCCTTAGTAAAAGGCACATGGCAGCTCACCTGGAGTTTGCCAAAAGGCACCTGAAGGACTCTCAGACGATGAGAAACAAAATTCTACAGTGAAGTATGGTGGTGGCAGCATCATGCTGTGGGGATGTTTTTCAGTGGCAGGAACTGGGAGACTAGTCAGGATTGAGGGCAAGATGAATGGAGCAATGTACAGAGACATCCTGAATAAAACCTGCTCCAGAGCGCTCTTGATCTCAGACTGGGGTGACAGTTCATCTTTCAGCAGAACAACGACCTGAAGCACACAACCAAGAGTGGCTCCAGCACAACTCTGTGAATGTCCTTGAGTGGCCCAGCCAGAGGTCAGAGCTGAATCCGACTGAACATCTCTGGAGAGATCTGAAACTGGCTGTGCACTGACGCTCCCCATCCAACCTGATGGAACTTGAGAGGTGATGCAAAGACGAATGGGCCAAACTATCCAAAGATAGGTGCACCAAGCTTGTGGCATCATATTCAAGAAGACCTGAGGCTGTAACTGCTGCCAAAGGTGTATCAACAAAGCATTGCGCGGGAGGGGGGGGGGGGGGGGTGAATATTAATGTACACGTGATTTCTTATTTTTTTTATTTTTAATAAAGTTTCAAAAGTTTCAAAAATCTTTTTCATGTTGACATTATGGGGTCTTGTGAGCAGAACTTTGAAGGAAAAATGAATTCACTCCATTTGGGAATAAGGCTGTAACATAACTAAACAAAACATATAACAAAAAAAGTGAAGCGCTGTGAATACTTTCTGGATGCACTGATTCGGTAATGTGGACTTAACACATATTCCCCAAAAACTAAATCAAATGGACTTTTTTTGCCAAACCATGTCTGTTTGACATTTTCATGATCATTCTGAGCTTACAGGTTAATAGCAGTCATCATATGTATTGGGTAAAACCCAAGAAGGCCTAGCAGCCTAGCACCTAACACCAGCAGAGAACCACTCACAGGATCACAGAACAGCAGCAGGAGAGGGAATTACTGTCTAGGTGACCCAGAAATCCAGGGGCAATGCTGTTTAAACAAGCCGGGGAACATTCCAACACTTTAGCAACTAGGCCTTAACCACAAAAAAGACCACTGTGCCACTGCAGAGTGAGAGGAAATGAAATATTGCACTGGCCGAGAACAGCTCGGTCCTAGCTGAAGGGTGGGGGTGTGAAGTGGACTGGTACATTTTAGTGATGTACACTCAGCAGTGTTGGAATTGATGACTACAGATAAACCATGTATGTATCGTGAGCAACATGTCCAACACAACAGTAAAACTATATCAGTGTACTGGGTAAGACGAGATGCTTTCATTTGAGACCGTGATTACTGCAACAAGTACACCTATGCTTTGGAAATGAAACAAAGTAAGTGGAAAATAAAGTCATTTCAACATACATGGAACTTCAAACACCGCAAGTACGAGGTCTGTCCATAAAGTATAGGTCCTTTTTATTTTTTCAAAAACTATATGGATTTCATTCATATGTTTTTACGTCAGACATGCTTGAACCCTCGTGCGCATGCGTAAGTTTTTCCACACCTGTCGGTGACGTCATTCGCCTGTGAGCACTCCTTGTGGGAGGAGTCATCCAGCCCCTCGTCGGAATTCCTTTGTCTGAGAAGTTGCTGAGAGACTGGCGCTTTGTTTGATCAAAATTTTTTCTAAACCTGTGAGACACATCGAAGTGGACATGGTTCGAAAAATTAAGCTGGTTTTCAGTGAAAATTTTAACGGCTGATGAGAGATTTTGAGGTGATACTGTTGCTTTAAGGACTTCCCACGGTGCAAGACGTCGCTCAGCGCTCTCAGGCGCCGTCATCAGCCTGTTTCAAGCTGAAAACCTCCACATTTCAGGCTCTATTGATCCAGGACGTCATGGGAGAACAGAGAAGTTTCAGAAGAAGTCGGTTTCAGCATTTTATCCGGATATTCCACTGTTAAAGGAGATTTTTTTAATGAAAGACGTGTGGACGGGTCCGCGCGTCGGCTCGCAGCTGCCGCGACGCTCCGCCACAGGAAAAACACCTCTGTTGGAAGCCTTAAGGACAAGTTGGAACATGTCCAGCTGTTAAACAATTTCTCATATACTCACTCCACTGAAAGCCATCAAAAGCCGCTTGGATTTTACAAATGGTTATCAACACGGAGGTGTTTTTCCTGTGCCGCCGCTCCGCGCCGGCTGCGTCCCGACGCGCGGACCCGTCCGCACGTCTTTCATTAAAAATATCTCCTTTAACAGTGGAATATCCGGATAAAATGCTGAAACCGACTTCTTCTGAAACTTCTCTGTTCTCTCACGACGTCCTGGATCAATAGAGCCTGAAATGTGGAGGTTTTAAGCTTGAACAGGCTGACGACGGCGGCTGAGAGCGCTGAGCGACGTCTCGCACCGTGGGAAGTCCTTAAAGTGACAGTATCACCTCAAAATCTCTCATCAGCCGTTAAAATTTTCACTGAAAACCAGCTTAATTTTTCGAACCGTGTCCACTTCGATGTGTCTCACAGGTTTAGAAAAAATTTTGATCAAACAAAGCGCCAGTCTCTCAGCAACTTCTCAGACAAAGGAATTCCGACGAGGGGCTGGATGACTCCTCCCACAAGGAGTGCTCACAGGCGAATGACGTCACCGACAGGCGTGGAAAAACTCACGCATGCGCACGAGGGTTCATGCATGTCTGACGTAAAAACATATGAATGAAATCCATATAGTTTTTGAAAAAAATAAAAAGGACCTATACTTTATGGACAGACCTCGTACTAAGTGCGCAATGTCTGTCCTTTGAAGGACCATAAAATATTCTGGATGGAGGGCCAAAAGTAAATGTTGATCTTGTGTGAATTACATACATAAGTGTATTATATTTTAGAGAAAATTAACATTCTAAGGCTCAAAGAAAATGTCAAAATAATAAATGCACTACTGTTTAATATGGTTAACAGTAATTTATTTGCAGGGAATTTGTCAATTGTCATGATGGGCCAAAACAAAGGGAGTGCAGATTGAAGGCGGCCCGCGGGCCCCACATTGAGCAGCCCTGGTTAAGAAAGAGAAAGAGCGAGAGAAGGAAGATGTCTGCTTCAGCTAAAAAAAAAAAAAAAAGTTTAGCGCAAGGTTGTGTGGATTTGTGACCATGTTATTTTAGTTTTAGAACATAACCGCTGTTAGACAATCAGAACATAATTGTTAATCTATCTGATTTACTCCATTTCTGAGTGAAATTGTTGTCTCTCACTGACAGTATTCACTGCATGTACCTCACTCGAGTCTCCTTTGTTCTCTATTTCTATCGTCCCTAAATTCATATAAAATCCTTTTTGTTGGCTTGGGTGGAGGTATGACTGTGTTATTTTAGCACATAATTGCTGTGAAGCAAACAGACAGTTAATTCTCTAATTTAACACGTTTCTGTGCAGAAACGGTTTGTGTCTGTGACTGACAAGCACGCCTGCTTCTAGTGTTATCATAAATCCACCATCCACTTACCATCCAGCAGGGGGCAGACATGTCTACAGGATATTACACAGGCAACTTAAAAGTTATCTGCCCTTTCAGTTTGGTGCCACAAGATGAGAGCATTACTTATCAGTTATTGCATCAACAATCTGAAGAGGATTGACTCATTTAGTCATTTATTTTTTGTTTATTCTTGAATTGGGTGTTACAGAACTTTCCTAATGTGTTTATTATTATCATCATCATCATCATCTATATTATAATTCTCTATGTCCCAAATTTTGTGTTGGTTAGATGCTAGTTAGTTTGTCTGTCTGTCTGTCAAAATAAATAAATAAATAAAAATAAAATCAAATTGAAAGCAAAATTGCAGCTCACTAACTGCATGTTTTTATACCCTGTTCATACCCCGAGGAGACTAACATTAGCATGCACATAAAAGTGTTAGAATGTGACAACAAGCTAGCACAGTCAATTATACAACAATTTGTAATATATAGACTGTAACTTAATGCTAAAATAAGGAAACAGTGCTGCTGCAACATAATGACCAATGTGCATGCCAAGAGTGCGCGAGACATTGACTCACTGATCCACCTCATCAGCATCGACAGTGACATCGGGATGGCATTCGGATTAGATAAGTGTTACGAATGGTGGCAAAGAGAGGGAAGGTGATCCCGACTGAGGGGGTGAAGCTGCCAGAAGGAAGGATAGAGGAAATACACCTACAAGTACCTGGGAATCCCACAAGCCAATGGGAACCATGATGAAGATGCAAGAAGGTCAACCACGGACAAATACCTCCAGAAGGTAAGACAGGTGCTGAGAAGCCAGCTCAATGGTAGGAATAAGATCAGAGCCATCAATACATACACCCTACCAGTCATCAGATATCTAGCTGGGATAATAAGTTGGCCACAGGAGGAGATAGATGCCACTGATGTCAAGACACGAAAACTCCTCATAATGCATGGAGGTTTTACCCAAAGTCCAGCACTCTGAGGCTCTTGGAGCAATGCAAGGAGGGAGGGTGAGGATTAGTGAGTGTCAGAGCTACAATCCAGGATGAGACAAGGAGCATCCATGAGTACATCAGAAAGATGGCCTCCGAGATCAGCTGCTAGAAGAATGCCTCAGACATCTGGAGACAGATGGTGATAAGCAACAGGAGGAGGAAATATCATGGAAGACCAAGTAAATAATATATACATCTGACCTGATGTACAACCCCAATTCCAATGAAGCTGGGACGTTTTGTGAAATGTAAATAAAAACAGAATACAATGATTTGCAAATCCTCTTCAACCTATATTCAATTGAATACACCACAAAGACAAGATATTTAATGTTCAAACTGCTAAACTTTTTTGTTTTTGTGCAAGCATTTGCTCATATTGAAATGGATGCCTGCAACACATTTCAAAAAATCTGGACAACAACAAAAGACTGGGAAAGTTGATGAATGCTCAAAGAACACCTCTCTGGAACATTCCACAGGTGAACAGGTTAATTGGAAACAGCTAAGTGTCATGATTGGATATAAAAGGAGCATCCCCAAAAGACTCAGCCGTTCACAAGCAAAGATGGGGTGAGGATCATCACCTTGTGAACAATTGCGTGAAAAAAAAAGTCCAAAAGTTTAAGAACAATGTTTCTCAATGTTCAACTGCAAGGAATTTAGAGATTCCATCATCTACAGTCCATAATATAATTGGAAGATTCAGAGAATCTGGAGAACTTTCCACACGTAAGTGGCAAGGCCGAAAACCAACACTGAGTGCCCGTGACCTTCAATCCCTCAGGTGGCACTGCATTAAAAACTGACATCATTGTGTAAAGGATCTTACCGCGTGGGCTCAGGAACACTGCAGAAATCCACTGTCAGTTACCACAGTTTGTCGCTACATCTACAAGTGCAAGTTAAAGCTCTACCATGCAAAGTGAAAGCCATACATCAACAACATCCAGAAACACCGCCGCCTTCTCTGGGTCTGAGCTCATTTGAAATGGACAGACACAAAGTGGAAAAGAGTGCTGTCATCTGATGAGTCCACATTTCAAATTGTTTTTGGAAATCACGGATGTGCCTGACAACATGAATTCTGTGTGCAACAGAAGCCTCAGATCAGATACTACCCCCCCCCCCCCCCCAACACCCCCATATCGATAAGGTCATTTGGGCAAATATCAGACCAATACTGATGTAAAATATCAGCACCTCTATTCCGAGCTCAAAACTTCAGCAATTAATATGCAGCGTTTTTTTAAATTAATTTACTTACAGATACTTTGCAGACTCACTCACTCACACCATTAATCCTACACTTGCTTTGCTCCTCACTGGTAATATAAAGTCTGACAATGTTCCTTTTCAGAAGATTTGGATTTGCAATGAATTGTACCAAGTTATGCTAAATATGCAAACATATCATGTCCATAATGAGCTCAAAATTAAATTCTGTGCATGCAGTAATGCATACAGCATGCATTACTGAGCTAATTTTATATCACATTATGAAAACAACACCCGTTTATTGTTTACATACTGCATATGTATATGAAGGAGGTGATGGTTTGGCGTTAAGCTTGAGACCAGAGGATCCTTAAGCCCCTTTCACACTGGGCCTGCGTAGAGTTGAATTGTGTTGCGTATCTATTACCCAGGAATGGCTGCGTATGTTGCAGACAGGGGGGAAGCTTGGCCTACCTCTTCTTCTTCTGTGGTTTTGAAGCTTCACTGCTGGCAAAGTTCACCAGAGTCTAACGGGATGAATAAAATCTAGCAATGCAGGTATTTACTGATAAAAAACCTAAAAGGATTTTTCGCCAGACTGGCGTAGAGTAGTGTACAATTGCGGAAGCATGGTATACAGTTGTGCAGTGTTGTGTAGACTTGCATATAGTAGCGGAGTGTTGCTAGACTTGCTTAGATGCAGAAAGTCCGTAAAAAATTTCAACATGTTTAATTTTTTTGTGTCCGTTTCACGGACCCCTTTACATTCCTCAGCGTATTGGCACCTTGGGCTGCGTAAGCTCAGTGTAGTCAGTATGCAATATTGCGCAACTCTAAGTTGGCCTGGTGTGAAAGGAGCTTGCGTTCAAACCCCTGCCAGACTTGAATATCACTAAAGGCCCTTGGGCAAAGTCCATAATCCCCTAGTTGCTGCAGCTGAACACCTTGCATGGCCTCACCATGAAATCACAGTGTGAATGTGAGGCATCATTGTAAAGTGGTTTGAGCTTCTAATTCAGATGAAAAAGCACTTTATAAATTGCAGCCCATATACTCACCTGCCAATGCCTTTTCTTTTGCCATGCTACAAATATTACAATTAGCCAAACAGCACAGTTTAGCATTAATCATTTCTGTTATGACTTCTGTGTGCTCGCTAGTCACGAGTGAAACAACAAGCTGATAGAAATCCCATGAATCAATACTCATTCTTTCAGCACGCTATCAGCCCACAGAACACAGCTGTGGCCTGCAAAGCTTGTCGACACTTTAATCATGAATTAAATTTCTTTTATTTTTGTCATGAACTGTGCTAATACTTTAAGTAATTGAGGCTTATTGTAATATGAAGCTGCTCTGCAGGGGAGTGCCCTCTGTGTGCGTGTATGTGTGTGTACCTCCCACACACAGCCCCACTGGAGGGGCCCATTACCTAACCCAACATCCTTCACCCTGACATGGCAGCTAGCACATTAAAGGTTAGGGGAAAGAAAAAAAAAGACTGATAAACACAACATGCTGGGAAAAAAGGAGAGCAAACACATTCATTTGCAAACAGCAGCACAACTCCCCCTGTATGAACAAACACCAAAAGCTAAATTCCGAACCCCAACCCTTTTAACCTATAGTAAATGGCCCCTTCCCTTTGCCTTTGCATGTTGGTTGTCCACTGTACAGGAGTCATTAACATATTTGGAGTGCAGCGAGCAGAAAGCTTAATTGTCCCTAATTGCTCAGCTAAATATGTTCTCTAATGATTTGCTTCAGATCTGTGACTGCCTTTTGCGCAATTTCCCAGCCGCTGGCTTCATTATCCCTGCCTCCTTGGAACAAAGCGTCTTCAGAAGCTGGCCTTTTTCCCCCCTACATAACACAGACAGCGAGTATGTGTGCGAGGGAAGTAATGGCTCCCTTTTGGAAGGACACACAATGGAGCTCCTTTGTCAGGGCATAGGAGTTAAAGTGATTAGAAAACCAAATCTATGCTAAGAAAGAGTGTTAATTGACCCGCGCTCGCTCATCCTAATCAGTCCGTAATGAATGAGCAGTGTAGGCACTTTGTTTCAGTCATGGTGCTGTTGTTGTAGCCGTGTCTGGTTTTTCAGAGTTCTTGTTGTTACTCCAGATAACATTGTTGGGCTCCTCCTTTGCTGGATCAGTTAAGTCCTTAATGGCTGAAGAGGACAGTTCTGAAGCTGCTGTTAGCACAAGCGAATGCGGGAATGTTTTATATTAAAAAAAATGAACTAGTAAGCATTTTTAAACTGTATTTGGGGAGTAAAAGAACACTGGTAGAACTGATCTGTTAAACATAAGCTTTCTTAACAATACTTTATATAAATGATCTCTCCTTGGAAGCTATACCTACTAGTATGGGCGTAACAATATACTAGCGCTATGATTTGATGTATATCATGATGCATGATTACATCACTGTTCCCGCTGGTAAATGTTTTAACTTCAAAGAAACAAATGCTTCTGAAGTACAAAATATAAAAAAAATATAATCCTTGATGTTATCTGTTTGCTATTTGTATATTTTATAAATTGTTTATGATTCTGCATGGCAAATATCAGACCATTTGCCAACTATGACTGTTGGACTTGGTGACTCTTGCAGGGGTGGTGGCCAAGTGGTTAATGCACTTGGTTTCAGTTCAGAAGGTTCCAGGTTCAAATCCCACCCCTGCCACATTTCTCCATGTAATGTGGAGTTGCGTCAGGAAGGGCATCCGGCGTAAAACCTGTGCCAATTCAACATGCAGATCCACCTTGGATTTGCTGTGGCAACCCGAGTGCAAACAAGGGAGCAGCCGAAGGGACTAAAGCCTCGGTCCCACCGAATAATGAAGGCTGAAGAAGGAGCCACGCATGGGTGTGGGGTGATTATTTGAAGAATGACCCACATTTTCATCTTAACACGTATCCACTATGAAGGTGCCCCTATGTGCCTCTCTGTACCCCGCATGTGCCGCGTAGCAGCCTCTAGTGAGCCACGACCGACCTGTCATTACAGCTCGCATCAGCCACACTAAGCCACGTAGTGCCATGATAGCGCCATGATAACGCCATGTTGGTGCACGCATGAGTTTGGTCCAAACCTCCAGCCCTCCCACACCTGGTCCCTTCAAAGTGTGGGTTTTCAATTCACAGATTCACAGCAGCATTTAAAGATGTCCCTTCTTTTTTTTTTTAAACACTGTCCAAAAATAGACACTCCATCACAGTTCCGCAGTTGTGCGCTGTGCGCCAGGCTGCAGTCCACCTGTAATGCACCAGACCAGCTAGACCCGAACCACAGGTTCCTGGAGAGCCGCCTCTGTGCTCCTCGCTGGCTCCGCGGCTCTCTGGCTTTTTTTTTTTTTTTGCAGCTTTAAACACACAAAACTTTATGTTTGTTCGTTTATTTCTGCAAAAGCGCTCTTTTGCGCACGCGCTGCTGTTGTCCTTTCATGGACAGCCGCCTCTCTGCTCTTTCTGGCTTCTGTTCCATCCATGGCTTGCTGGCTTTATTTTTTCCCTGGCTTTAAACACAATCATTTTTACAACGTTTGAATTTGTGTTCGTCTGTTTATTTCTGCAAAAGCGCTCTTTTGCGCGCGGTGCCGTTCTGCATACAGAATGAGGTGGCCGTTTTATTATATACACCTGTGGATCATTTTCAGTATATATATTTCTTTATTTCTTCCGCAGCTTACAAGTCACCATGATTCAACTTTTAACTTTGTGTTATGTCTTCAAAATCGGTCTTTGCGCTCTCCACCTGTGTTGCCGCACAGCTTCTGCTCTTAGCTGCTCCACTGGAGTTATTATCTTCCATGGCTTTAAACACACATCCACTTTCACGCAGTCACCCAAATTTTAACTTTGTGTTCGTCCAATATTGACTGAAATATCACTCTTTTGTGAGCTGGCGTTCTGCTCGTTTGAAGCGTGATGAGGAGTCACTACTGCCTCAGTGTGCACACACAGCGGAGCTCATGTGATACATTAATTCCAGAAGTGATTACAGGTATTTTCGGCATCCAAGGTTTGACAGAAAATGATTAATCCGCTACAAAATAATTATTTTATATAGAGTCCAGCGCACAGAGCAGGTGGAATTTGGTTCGCAAAGAGGAGACCCGCTCCAAAAATAGCCTCTCAGATCCTGCCTCAATGCGCACACACAGTGATCCATTAACAAGATATTAAATCAGCATACTTTTACATACAACAGACATCAACATACAGACATACTTTTATAGCAAGGAACTGTTTTATCAAGCTATAAAAAACATTAAAAATAATTACCTTAAGCTGCTCAAAATACATCCCACATGGAGCAGGAAAGAGAGGGGGAAAAAGTGTCCAGATGAAACAGTCCTCTGTGATGCCAGAAGTGATTAGAAGTGTTTTCAACATCCAAGGTTTGGCAGAAAATGATTAATCCACTACAAAATATATAGAGTCCAGCGCACAGAGCAGGTGCAACTGTGTGCGCAAGAGGAGGAGCCGCTCCAAAAATAGCCTCTCAGGTCCTGCGAAGGTGCCAGGCGCACAGATAATGGACTTTTTGCAGACTCGTAAGCACCACACAAATGCCTCTAAGCCGTCGCAGTAATTCGAACACAAACTGCGCCACGCTGTTGTTGCTAAATTTTGAACATCTTGAAATTAGCGCCACGCTCAGATAGGAGCCTTGTTAACTGAAGATAATGCCTCTAAGAGCCACTCTGAGCCACTATAATGCCACGATAGCTCACGAAACAAAAAAACAGGGTGCGTGGCTCCTTCTTCACTCCTTCTTCACTCGGTGGGACCGAGGCTTTACTTACTGCAGTAGTTGACTTTTCATGGTACCATGATAAAAACTTACAAAAAACAATCCAATCGGTGATATAATTATCATGATTCATGACGCATCGATACACTCCTACCTACTAGGGGTAGAGTAGTATGTGTAGTCATACCAAACCATCATACTGCAGATGTTATGGTTTGGTGTACGCTGTCACAAAGAGAATATGTGGTATAAATGTAATGTGGAACCAAATTTTAGACATTCAAGTTCTTTCTAGACACTTCTGAGTCAAGGTGCCCTGACCCTTGCATGACTTTGATCCGCACACTTGCACACACATCGTCATGATGATCCCACCCGCTGTGTTCCAAGCTGGATGCTGTGCTTTGTTCCACTGGCTGCCATTTGCCGCTGGACTCTGCGTATATAAAATAACTATTTTGAAGCAGATTAATCATTTTCGGTCAGAGTTGGCTCATGAAAATGGCTCTAATTGCTTCTGTAATCACAGCGGACTGCTCCAGCTGCAGCTTTCCTCTCTGATGTGTGTGCTTAATGAGGAGGAGAATGCATTTGGAACAGTCTAAAAAAGTAATTATTTGTAATAGTTATATTGTAATAGCTTGGTAAAACAGTTGCATGTTCTTTCGTTTTTGTGTGCAGCTGTAAAAGTATGCTTATGATAGATTTAACATCTCTTTATAATCGTTCAGACGAGCTGCGCTCTGATGCGGTGCACTGACGCAATCATTCACACTCACATAGTATTTATTAATTGTTTGCACAATGTTCACTTGAAGTTCACGTCATCAATACGTGATGGAGATTTTGAACATTTAAAAATTTTCTTTGCACACGTGCACAAATCTGTGCACAGTTTACAACAGTTTACGAGTTTGAGACAAGTTTACTCTCCTGCACGACAGAGTGTGTGCAAGTGCGCGGATGAAAGTCGTGTAAGTGTCAGGGCACCTTCAGTCCTACTCAGTGACATGACTGTCAAAGAGAATCTAATGACCCACAGGAGCCAGAGAGGACGCGTCTGCTTCTTTTGAATCAGCAGTATGGGAAAACTTTGGGTTCCCTATGAGCTACAATACCAACAACTGGTGGATTAGATGAGGACACCGCTGTTCTGCAGTTATAGGGTATGAGATTGCTCTGTCAAAATTATCCATCACTTTTTTGTTGTCACTTACAAAGTTCCCAATGCATTCACTGTCACTTATAAATCCTGGTCTCTCTCTCTCTCCCCCCGTCTCTCTGTGTCTCTCTTGTCCATCCACACCACACAATGACTGCCCGTAAACGATCTACGCTACCCCTACAACACACTGAACATCCTACTACATATTTGACATCATCATCCAGATGTGCCCATCAATAGAGCTGGGCAGAAAAAAACAAACTGTTGCTTTTCCACACATTGTATAATTATCAAACCGTAATTTCAAAATCATGGTGTGAACCAAACATGACTTCTGTCTACTGTTCCACCCCTAATACCTACCCATTTTGATGGAATTTATCTTGTGTCTCAATGGAAAAACGTTGAACATTATCAGAACAGCGCCTAACATTCCTGTCAAAATACAAAATGCATGATAGAGTTTATTGCTTGTGCAACTGAGTTATGAGACTTGCCACTATTTAAAACCAAACATAAAACCCCAGAACAAATAAGTGATTTCCTCCATTAAATTCTTCACGCTAATTGAACAATTGGAAGGGAAAGTTATGTAAAAATGACCAAAAACCATTTCAATAAACAGCTGGAGAGAAAGCATCTTTCATTACTCGGGCATAACACATCCACCTCCTGGGAACATGTGCGGTAGGAACAGTGGCTTAGAGGGGTCAAGAATTATAAAAAGCTACTGAAACACAGCAGCAAGTTCTGACCTGTATCTGATGAGGGGCATTTGCGAATGGTGAAGATGGAGCTGAGGTCCTCATCTTCCTCTGGCAGGCCCTTTTGCAAACGCTGAAGCTTCCGTAGGCTCTCGCTGCGCTGGTGCTTCATGGAACGCACATGCTGGATCAGGTTGAGCTTGGCCTTGGTCGAGTAGTTACACAGCACACAATGGTAGTAGCAGGCATCACCCTCCACTGCGTTTTCGTGCTGCTGCAGGTGCTGTGGGAGGAGATGGAGAGAGAGCAAGAAAGAGACAGAGAGATAGAAAGGGAGAGAGAAGAAGAAAAAAGCAAGAAAGAGGTTATTATAGATGGCAGATAGCTGGCTAGGCACCGCCGACTCACTTTCAGTCACACAGTTGGCAAATGAACAAATCAATTCCCAATCACAACCCTGTTGTTTAACATCCAAACCTCTTCCATTTCAGGACAACTGTTTGGACTGTGCACTTTGTCTGTGTGAGTGTCTGTATCAGCGGGCTAACACGACAGGAAAGGCCTGGAAGGCACGCAAATCTCAGGGGTCCATGGGTAGGCAAGAATCACATCAGGAACCCTTCAGAAGCTGCGGGTCTACAGCCTCACAGACGGAAGGCAGCATTGATCCCCTTCACTCAACAGAAGCCTCCTGTCTCTGAAAAGGAAACTCCAAACATCTGCCTGTTTCACGCATGGGATACTAAATATTGATCATGCCGAGTTAAATCCTCACTCTCTCACAGAGAAAGAGAGGCAAAGTCAGGCGACGATGAGGCAGAAGAGCAAGTGAGCGTATTCAGAAAGACGCGGGAACATTCCTTAGCAGGACGACGACCTTCACAGGATGAAAAACAAGCATCAATATTGACCTGTCAACCCCAACACTTCTTCCAAGACTCCGTAGCAGGACCGGACCACCCTTCAACATGTCTAACAGCCTGTAGTGATGCCATACCGCCACTAACTTCTTGTCACTCCGCAGAGGTCTAGTCTAATTACCTCCTGTGCGGCTCAATCAATGACCCAAACACAAGACAATATGGGGCGGAAGGTGGGGGGGCAATGCTGTTATTGACCATTATCTGAAGGCATCACACTGATTGTTTCTGCATGCTTACAGTAAAAGCCTCAGGCATTCTATGAACACGTGTGTCATGGCGGTCACGTTATTTCCATGTCAGCGTTTGTGGAATCCTCAATGTGAATCACTAATTTTCTTATTTTTTCTTACTTGTAAGCCTTCATGTTTAATGTCAGGCACTTTAAAAAAATCTAAACAAAATAAACAAGCAAGCAAGCAAACAAAGAAAAGTAACGTCCTTTTTTCACTGCTTATCCAAGGTTATGTTATTTATACACTGTCATCCTCAAAATTATTCATACACTTGTTAATTGCTGTGATTTTTAAAAATGTTTGATTAAATTAATGCATTCTGTCAAGTTTGTTTATGATTTACATGTGACCAACAAGTGAAAGAATAACAACAATACACAATTCAAGAAATTCATTTCATGGATTTTCAAAAAATGCCATGTTCAAAATTATTCCTATCCTAAGTTTGCTGTGTCCAAGTAGTCAATAGCATGGCCTTTGTTTTTCTATGACTGCCTCTAGATGATTCTTGTACATGTCCACAAGCTTGCTGCTTGTCTCATGTGGGATGCTGGCCCACTCTTCCTTGGCAAAAGCCTCAAGCTCAGTCAGGTTCGTTGGTTTCCTAGCCATGACTAATCTCCACTCTCACCACAAGTTCTCGATCGGACTCCGGTTAGGACTCTGACTTGGCCATTCTAGGACATTGACATCATTGTCCTTCAATCATTTCTTCACTACCTTGGTGGTATGTTTCAGATCATTGTCCTGTTGGTACTTTCAGTTGTGGTTGAGCTGGAATTTCTCAGTGGATTCCTTTAAGATTTCATCAAGGATCCTGATATAATCCTCCATTTTCGTGATTCCTTGGACCTTGATCAGGTTCCCTGTGCCACTGGAAGAGAGGCCTCCTCATAGCATTATGTATACACCACCATGCTCGAGGGTGGGCATACTATTCTTCAGCTTGTATGCTTCTTGTTTCTTCCTCAAGATGTATTCAGCATCCATATGGCTAAATAACTCCAACTTCGTCTCATTAGACCACAGGACACTTGACCAAAAGATGGATCTTGCTTCAGATTATCTCTAGCAAAGGTCAGGTGAGCCTCCAGATGTTTCTTCCTGAGCAGCAGCATATTCTGAGGCCTATGTCCATGAGACCTCCTCTGTGCAAGACTTGATGGTGTACCATGATACCCTCATCCCTGCCTGGTCAAGCGGTTCAATTAGGGCCTTGGTTGTGGTCCAGGAGTTGTTGCTGACCTCTCGGCAGGTTTTCCTGGCAAACTTGGAGGACACCTTATGCTTCCCATCATTCCCACTGAGGTTTGAACCTCTTGTACTTGTTGATTATACTCTGGGGACAATTGACACAGGGGCATCATACTGCTTTGAAACGGTCTTGTAACCATTTCCTTCACTCTGGGCACATGCAAGACATTAGCATAGATCTTCACGGAGCGCCTTCTTCTTGGCCATTATGATCAGAAACTGAGAATGACCAGAATACTTATCCTCTATTGTACTTTTCCAGAAATATGCTGTTTTTTTAATTGTTCAACATTTGGTCAACAAAAAAGGTATTTATTCCACTGTAACACCTTGAAATAACTATAGGACAAAGATTAGCACATTCACAAGAGGTGAAAACAATGGACACTATCAAAAATGGACATTTTTGTTGGGATACTGTCAGGGGTATGAATAATTCTGAACATGAGCAAAAAAGAACTTTTGGCCATATCTATTAATGTGGAAATGATGTTTAGCCAACTCATATGTGGATTTGTGCAAAGTAACAAGTGGAGAAAAGATACGCAGGAAGTACCAACATAATAGCTTTTACAAATGAAGAATCTACAAAAGAATGTTATTTTCCATGGGATATGAATAATTTTGAGGATGACTGTATGACAGGTTAAGTAGAGAAGCCCATATGTCCCTTTCCCTATTAGACATCCTCCAGCAAACCCTCCTCTGGGATACCAAAGGTGTTCCCAGGCCAGATGGTACATATAATCACTTCAGCATGTTCTGGGTCTACCCCAGGGTCACCTCCCAGTTGGACATTCCCAGATGACTTCCAAAAGGAGCCACACAGGAGGCATCCAAATCAAATGCCCAAACCCCTTCAACTAGCTACTGTCTGCATGCAGAAGCAGATTCTCTAAAAGGGGTATTCTGACACTTTTGAACCAGGGCTTATTTTTAGATTGCTTTGCTTTCAACTTTTCACTCAGGACTAGAAACAATTTAATCAGCGCAGTTTGATTAGTTAATACCATCACAAGCTAAAAAGCTATATATAGGAAGTGAAGGGCAATCAGAAAACACCACATTAAAATGCTTGTTTTTGCCACCAGATATACTTAAATGTCAATAGGTGTGAAGGAAAACATGCAGCATTTTGACTGGAGAAACACAAAGAAAAAAATTAATACGCGCCAGCTGTACGCACCGGACCAGTAGATGTGGACATGAGAAGAGCGAACTGCTTCATCATTCATGTTGTTTCATGACTGTACATCTGTGACCATGGGTCATCTACAGAGGAACAGATGGATCATATTTGTGTTGCCTGCTTGATAAGATGTATTCAATAAAATGCAGTGTTTTTATATGGTGTGTGGTTTTTAATACGTCCATGTCCTTCCTGACATGAGGCAGGTTCCCACAGCTTTTACAGGACAGCAATCATAGCTCAGTGGTAAAGTTTCTGACTGGTAATCAGAGCTTTTGCCGTGGGTTCAAATCTTTATTATTTTTTTATTTCTGTGAAAAGCTCCTGTGTTCCCGCATGCACAAAACTGTCACAGCATGTATTTTTTACATTTTTATTTTATTTTTTATTCACAGCAGCTACGAGATGCGTAACCACATCATGCGGCTGGTGGCACTGTGTTCCCGCGTGCATGAACTGTTGCACCGGCAATGTGCATGCCTGCCCATCAGCGTGATGTTTCGTGGTTCACTCGTACGAGCTGCTCCGACGGGTGTCGCCCTGAGTTGGACATATTCGCACTATGTGTGAAGGGGCCCTGAATGTACTGACGAACAACTTGCACTGTTCAGAGTGACACAGACTGTTTGGAGGTTTCAGTGAGATATTTACCTGAGGTAAATATGCACATGTACCTCTCTTGGCAAAAAGCTCTATGCTTCCCAACACACCTAATGATATTTTGTTCAGTGGCAACAAAAAAACGTGTTTTACATTTGCCCCATACACTACCTATATATAACTGTTTTGCCTGTGATGGGTTTAAAGATTAAACTAAATACTGGACTGATTAAAATGTTTTTAGTCCCAAGTGAAAACCTGAACCCAAAAACAATCTAAAAATAGTGCAGATTCAAAAATGTTGGAATTTCCCATTAATGTTACCATTTCTATTACCATTTAAATAAATGTGATATTTCTGTCAACTCTTCAATGAGAGGACCTTAAACCTTCTGTCAAAGTTGAGCCTACTCTCTTACCACTTCTGTACGAGGTATCTTATAAAACTAACCGGCAGTTTTATAAAAAAAAAAACTATATGGATTTGATTGACATGCGATTACACCAATCAACCCTCGTGCGCATGCGTGAGTTTTTTCACGCGTGACGTCATTTCCCTGTGGGCAGGCCTTGAGTGAGATGTGGTCCCGCCCTCTCGGCTGAATTCCTTTGTTTCACACACTGCTCGAGACGGCGCGTGTTGCTTTATCAAACTTTTTTCTGGACCTGTGAGGAATATCCGAGTGGACACTATTCGAGAAATTAAGATGATTTTCGGTGAAAAGTTTAACGGCTGATGAGAGATTATGGGGTGTTTCTGTCACTGTAAGGACTTCCCACGGACCGGGACGTCCTGCAGCACTTCCAGGCGCTGTCGTCGGCCTGTTTCGACCTGAAAACATCCTAATTTAAGGCTTAATTCACCCAGGACGTCGTGAGAGAACAGAGAAGATTCAGAAGAGGCCGGCATGAGGACTTTATGCGGACATTCCACTGTTTAAGGACATTTTTTAATGAAAGACGTGCGCACAAATTCGCCGAGTCGTTTCCGTGACGACTCTGTGAATCTGTGTGCGCCGCGACAGGAAAAACACCTCCGTGTTGAAAACCATTTGTAAAATTCAGGCGGCTTTTGATGGCTTTCAACAAGTGAGTAACTGAGAAATTGTTTAACAGCTTGGGCATGTTCCATCTTGCCCGTTAAGGTTTCCAACAGAGGTGTTTTTCCTGTCGCGACCCCCCGCGGTCGGGTCCGGCCCGACATGCGACTCTGCCCGCACGTTCTTTCATTACAAAATGTCCATTAACAATGGAATGTCCGAATAAACTCCTCATGCCGACTTCTTCTGAAAGTTCTCTGTTCTCTGACGACTTACTGGATCAACAGAGCCTGAAATGTGAAAGTTTTCAACTTGAAACGGTGAGACGCTGCCGCCTCGAAGCACAGATCGCCGTCAGGTGCCGTGGGCCGTCCTTACGGCGACACTACCAGACCAAAATCTCTCATCAGCCATTAAAATTTTTACCGAAAACCAGCTGAATTTATCGAATGGTGTCCACTCAGTTGTGCCTTACAGTTTTGAAAAAATTTTGATCAAACAAAGCAGCAGTCTCTGAGCCATTCCTAAACAATGAAAAAATCGACGAGAGGGTGGGCCACTCCTCACTCAAAGACTGCCCACAGGCGAATGACATAACCGACAGGCGTGAAAAAACTCTCGCATGCCCACGAGGGTTCAAGCATGTCTGATGTAATCACACGTGATTCAAATCCATATGGTTTTTGAAAAAAATAATAAGGTCGGATACTTTTCTAATAGACCTCGTATTTAAAGCTTATAAATCACCCTTTGTTCAATTATTTTATGCACCTTATGTCTAACCATCACACTCAGTTAGAAAACTAAGTTATAAGATGACCCTGAAACATCCCTATGGATGGCTTGTTAGGGTGGCTGGAAAACGTAAAACCAATACAACCATTAGACATTTAACCACATTACGTTCAAATCAGGTGTTGACAAGCCGCTGAAAAAAATATATAACTATATTATGCCTTCCTAAAATGTGCTTGTCCCTTTCTGCTAATGTTTAATTTTCTGGCAATATTGCAATATTGCTATGGGGTTTTCAATTTCATTCTCTTTGGTTTCATATTCCTCACTTCTACACGTAAAATGTGCATTAAGACACCGCTTCCAGGAAAAGGAATAGGAGGGTTTTTTTCCTCCTTTTTTGTGAGCCCCAAAGCACAGTGTAATAGAGTTATTAGGTAATTGTAAAAGGCTCTGTGTCTCTGTGTGCTCTCCTTTCTCGCCTCATTTCAAGCCATCCATGATGTCATGAATAGGTGTTGCTGGATATTGTGGGACTCCCCCCCCAAACCCCTACCCTGCCCCCTTTTCCTCTTTGTGCAAATATTGCATCAGAACTAAGGTAGAGAGAAACGTGAGAGACAGATTTAGTTATAGATAACACCGAATCCATCATGCAAACTGCTTTTAGTCACAACAGATGTTTCGAATTAAAAAAAAAAGTTCTCACCACAAATGACTCAAGGCTTCAAAAATCTACAAAAAAAAAGATGAGTTTTAAAGAAATGACAGCACCTGACCGCTACTTCAAAGCTGGTCTCAAGAGGGGGAAAAAAAATATCCCAGGAGTTTTACGGGTTAGCCATAAAAAGCATACGCTTTAAATGGTGAACCTGAGATGACCTGGCCCAGAACAGACTGTAATTCACTGCAAAGCTGGCTGACGAGGGAGACGGCCTCGACAAGACCGAAGGCGAGTAGTGCTTACAGTTCTGTCTGCAGTGTCACATTTTTTACACCTGTAAAACTCTACGTTCTCCTCTGCAGCAGGTGAGGAAGCTGATATTTCTAGATCAGCGAATGAGGGATGAAATGATGACGTGATTACACAAAGAAAAAAGCAAAGTGACATCAAAGTACACAGGGCTCTTAAGAACAACAAGCCTTTGATCATCACATGCACAAACTTTCCTCCAACATGGATTCTCACTGGATTCCTTAGAGGGATTACCCACATCTCCAGCACAAAAAAAAAAAAAAAAAAAATGATACTGGTCTCACAGTGTCTATCTCTCTGGCTCACACTCATATGAGCGCACACGTGCACTTTAAATGTGAAACATAATAATGCATGAGATGGGGGCCTACGTCTGTTTCCTATGAACCTGCAAAGAAGGCCCAACTTGATAAATCACCTCCAACTGGAGTGCAGGAATTTAGCAGCTTAATGAAAAAGTCATGTTTGGAAAAGTTGGCCTATCGAGCTGTGGGATTTCTGAGGGCCCAAACAGAAGCGGCTCTTCAGAGAAGAATGGTGGGAATCACTGAAATGCTTGGAAATGTAGCATAGCAAATTCAGCTCAGTGTCTCTCTGAGGTTCTCAGCTTTACACTTTACAAATACAGGCATGATTTTTCAAGCGGCTCTTGTCCAACAGAGTGCCTCGTCTCTGTGTGTGGAGGCTGAAGCAGTGCTCTGTGCCTTTTTTTGTTGTTGCAGGTAAAGAGGGGGCACGGGTGGTGTGGGCACCACCCCATCCTCTCTCACAGCTCCACAGTGCCCCTTGGCCTCTGAGTGGGCAACGCAGTCCCATATCAGTTTCACCACCCACCCACCGCACTGCATACATCTGTGTTTCCATCCACTTAAATGCAAAGTAAAAGTGCACCTTTAACACAAAACAGTGCAGTTGCTGAGAGAGTCCAACTAACACAAGATGGCGGTGAGTATTACTGGAAGGGTGGAAGGGAGACGGAGAGCCGGTAATTCCAAAGAATGGCTCCCAATGGAACCGTACAATAAGCGCGTACACACAACAAACAAGCACAAGAAAAGTATAGACAAAAAGACCATCAGAAATGTACGCACACAAGCGTGCACACAGCCACATGCCATTATGATCATACCCTAATTTCCACCATTAAATTTGGCAGTGCTGTTAATACAAAATTAATGCATTAATACAGATGACTATCTGTGAGCTAAATAGCTATCAATTCTAAGAGAGCTGCCAAATTCCCTCTGTGAGAGAGCCACTGAGTATCAGCCTCGATATTGCTTTGTAATTGTCTCTGCGATTCTCAGCACTAAAAGCTGGTGTGTGTTTGTGTGTGTGTGCGTGAACGTGGATGTGTGTTTGATGGAAACACACATGGATTAGAAGAGAACACAAAATAACACCTGGCAATATTCAAACACGTCTGTCTCCTTATATAAATGGCAACATTATATCTTCTGATGACATTGGATTTGAACCTGAGATTTGAACCTGGTTGCAGATGGGCACAGCCAACCTAAACGTTTGCTTCAATCATCACTAATCTGCTAACTGAACTGAACAGTTAGCTTTAGTTAAGCTATACCAATAAACTGCTAATCGTTTAAAATATAAATTTAGCTTTGGTGTGTTTTTAGGATCAAAAACCCTGAAAACAGACCTAAAGAGCTGACATTTTTACATTTTCAAGTGTGAAAATGGAGATGATCAAAATGCATGTAGCACAGTTGCTTAGTGGTTTGCACTGTCACTTCATAGCAAGAAGGTCATGGGTTTGATTCCCACCTGTGGCCTTTCTGTGCGGAGTTTGCATGTTTTCCCCGTGTTTGCGTGGGTTTCCTCCGGTGCTCCGGTTTCCTCCCACATTTAAAGACATGCAGGTTAGGTGAATTGTAAACTTTCTAATTGTCCAGGTCTCCCTTGCAAAAGAGATCTCGATCTCAATGGGACTAACCTGGTTAAATAAACGTTAAATTAAAATATAATTAAATGAAATCAAACATTAGTTTCTATTCAGCATCACACTTTACTTACCAGCCAAGGCGGGAACCCATCTTATAGCTGGGTGGACTGAGACAATGCAGATTAAGTGCCGTGTCCAAGGACACAGACAGAGAGCACGAGTAGGATTTGAACCCAGGTGCACATATTGGCAGGCCAGTGAGATAGCTGCTCTGCAATGGACTGGTGTTCCGTCCAGAGGGAGTCATGGACTCCCATCCGCTTCACGCCACAGAAATCGGAAATAAGCACGACTATATTAGGAAGGGGTATTATTTCAAAAAATTTGGAAATCTATAAATGTTTGCATGGAATATGGAAATATACAATGAATAAACCATAGCAGGATAAATTTTGGGTCATTTGGTTCCAAAAACCCATATGGACAGAGCCAGTAAAGATATCAGGTTCAAAAATCGCCAAAAATATAGAGGAAAATGTCATATCTTGAAAACCACTACACCTAGAGACTTGAAATTTGTCTCCAAATGTTGCCTGACCCCAAGTTTATATTCAACTTCTATAGTAACAATAAGCCTATCTGGTGTTTTTTAAGAGTAATTGACAAAAAAAAAAAAAAATTCAGTACATATGTTACGATCAATTGTAACAAACAAAATTTATGTAGTTTTTATTTCAGAAACATCAGTTGAGTATAATCATCACATGTAAAGAATGTCATGGCCACAATGAACTAATTATAAGCAATAGAGTGGTTTTCTACGTCAACGGCACATATATGACACACGCTCCGTCCATATGGGTTTTTGGAATCAAATGACCCAAAAATTATACTGTTATGGTTTATTCCATGTATATTTCCATATTCCATGCAAAAATTTATAGATTTCAAAAAAATTTGAAATAACACCCCTCCCTAACTCTATGGGCCTCAGGGCCTCTAAGGACTTACTTTTCCCAAAATACAGTTTCTTTACAGTACAGTATGAATAAGAAATATTAAGAATTAAAAATACACATGGAAAATAATTATCATAATTTAATTAGTGCTTTTATTCTGACTTGACCTTTCACCTCCATTTCCTCGAGGCGAAGCTTGTTGCCTTCACATGATGTATCAATTTCACTTACTGAATTAGTGTATAAGCTCCAACAAGAACAAGATTTTAAGCTTTTACAAATGTTTGTGACTGTTAACATTTATTCAACACGTAAAGCTGACTTAAAATTAGCTAGGCTACATTTAGTGAAGAATAATGTCTTCAGAGTTAGCTGAAAAGCTAATCCATCAATGAAAAGATAGCTTTGCTAATAGCTGTTAGCTAATTAGATGAACTGTGACCATCACCAGCTAACAGCAAACTATTAAAAACATTTCTGTCTCAACCCCTTGTATGGATTCATCACCCAAATATATTATGTACTGCCGGTTTGGGTAAACATTTTCTGAATCTTTTGCTAAACACCCCAACTTGAAATGGTAAAAAAGAGAGTTCTTTTTCAATTTACTGGCTTTTGTTCAGTTGCACATCAAGAGCCAAGCCAAACGTTTCCACCAATTATCACTAAAGTCTGTTTGAACAACATGCCCTATCTCTCCTTTTCAAATGAATCTGTTGGGCTGTGCCTTTTCATGTGGATTTGACAAAGGACACCTCAAACCATTTCACTAAAATTTGATTCGTTTTTAATAATCCTGCTAACAACGTTACCCACCAACAACCTGAAGCCAGATGAAAGCAAAGTTATGAGCAGCGCCAAATACATACACAATAATGCAAGCGACTTCAACATGTATTGGAGTCCGTCAGAAAGCACCTTTGTTATTCAGACACAGTGATGTCATATCAGCAATTACAACCAATGTAGTAATTATATTTGACCCTGAAAGCAGATAATGAGACGTGCCTGTTGGGACACAAAGCAACTTGTGGTCATATGATTCAGGTATTATTTCATAGCTAAATTATGTTTTATGTTAATGGACAGGCTATTTTTTTAAACACATAATAATAAGTGCATCTGAATTTGGGGTGTAGAAAACAAAATGTCATCGTCAAACCTCTACAGTCCCACCACTTCTGTATGTGAACACGTGAAAGACCTGTTGGGGATGTGATGTTCATAAAACCTTGGATTCCCCTGGAAGATGAAAGCAGAGTCAGTGGAGTCGCTGGAAGTGTGCCACTGTCTGCAAAAAACATGAACATCAGCTCCAACCACAGATGCCCCACTGGGTGCCAACCGTGGCGGCTGCATTTAAGCAACCACTGCAAGCAGTGACATGCCTAAAATTTAGGCTATGCCTGTGTGGACTGTGTTTTCCAGGCCCAAACTACCTACCTACTGCTTCCTGCACCACACCCCACCCTTGTCATTTGTCGCTCTTCCTATGATCTCCAACACCCTTCCCTCACCTCAATGTCCCTGTCTCTGGGCTTGAAATGTGCTAAGTTGCTTCCTCTATTGCCTTCCCATAGAAATGATCCATCACTAGCAGTGAGTAAAAACAGGGTGGATATTCGTCTCTGGTAGGGAAGAGAGAAACAAAACGGGCTTCTGTGTCTTGAGGGATGGCGACGAGGTAAAGACGGATCACTGCAGGTGCCCTTGGAGAGGACAACTTAACATAGACCTGTGAAACAAAGCGCCCTGGGAGGGGTCGCTGAGACATTTAAAGACAATGCCGCTGCTGGTGTTCCACACCCACCACTCTTACTTACTTTAACATTAAATAAAGCAATAATTATTGAATTCCGTTTGAATAAGTAAGATGCTAGAAAGTAAACAATGGGAACATAATTGCAGAGCGAAGGCAATCAATGCCGGCAGTCATTTGGGCCATGTTGATTGTGTGGGCTGTTGTATGTGCTTTGTGTGTACATTTGTGTAGTGGCTGCAAATCTGCGGTGAGCTAAAGGAAGTGTGCACAGTCACAAGAAGCTGAGTAATACACTCTCATGTACACATGCACAAAACAAGACTTGGGTAATCCCTCCTTCAATAATGACCTCAAAGTCTAAACAATAGCTCTCAATCAGCTGATCAATGTGTCCGCATAATTCATGTGCGAGTCACTGTCTTTGAAAGAGGAGGCAGGAGGATAAACAAGCAGGCGGTAGGGAGATCAATGCCCTGCATGGTGATAACGAGCCTGGGCCTATGCCCACAGGAGCCCCACGCTGGCGTCCAGGGTCTGTCTCATTAAGACCACTCGGATAAGTATGGCTATACATATATAATGTGCACTTCTAATCGTCACCAGATAAACACATTCCCGCCTTCCTAACAATCCGGAGCCTTGTTTGTGAGACACACGACAATGCCTCCAAAACAAGCAGGAAATGATGTCAACCTCTCCAAAAAAGGAACGAAAACAAGTCAAGTAAATTAACGACAAGCTGTTGCCCTCTTCTTTCGAAGGCTAATTAACATCTTAACCTCCTGGTGCTTTTATGAAAGCCACGCTGGGAGGAGCTTGACAAAATTGCAGTAAAATAAGTTTGCCTGCAGGAGGCAAGCGTTTGGTGGAACCACAGGGGTACCCAAACAAGTATTACAGCCACTTGATGACATGTGTGTCATTTGAAAGCGGAAGGGGGCAAATTTGGACCTGTCACAGTAGAGTTAGCAAGACAACCCTCTGTTTTGGACAGAGATGATCAGAGGTGATGGTTACTTGCGACAATGTTGTGGAAAAATGTGATTTTCATTTGCACGCTACAGGGAGCACAAGCTAAGGGCCAAATGCATATAATTGCATATCTGTATGAGTGATCCTGATCATTACTGCCATGGTTAGTCATATACAGATGTAGATACACCATTCATGATGTTTGCTAATGCTACTGTCTGCTTCACTGATCTGCCAAGGCAAAAAAAGAAAAGAAGAACAGTTTCACTGAACATGGCAGCATTGTTACACAGTGCCACAGCAGTGATCCTTTGACCCCGTTCCCCGATTTGGAAACAACTGTTCACAAATACATCATGCCAAAGTTGTTGTGGTGAATCCTGAGCAGGTCCTGCATAAAAAAAATCAACTAACAAGACTTCTCTATGACAACACCATGACATTATTACAACAAAGAAGTCAATTCATCAAGACTGAAGCAAGAGCCATCATGATTTAGCCCAACATCAAGACTCTATCAAGACTCTTGTAAGATCACATAAGACAGTAACACAAACAAACACAAATGTCCTCAGTGGCACACAATTGGGTAATGTGACACCTCGTCCAAAACCCTAACATGACAAGAATATCCAAGAATAGCCATGATTGCCTTCAACATGGTGACAAGACAAAACAAGACAGCAGGATGACAGCAATAGGATTTGCAAAACCTCCATAACAGTTTAAAACTGTTAAAAACTACAATGGTGGCAAACCTATACCATCACAACTCACCAAGAGTGTCCAGGGCTCACCAAGACACCACCAAGGCTATCTCCAGGAACTCATCATGATTTGATAGTTGTGGAGGTGCTGTGGTCAAAAATTGTTTTAGTGGGAATAGGGCTTTAAGCAGTCAATCAAAAAGGTGCTAAGGATTTGGAACAGTGATCCAAATGAATCCATCCATTCACCCACTCCCCAATCATTAAGTCAATATTTCATCACAGCTGTAACTGTAAAGTATCATCCATGCGTAATACTGTAGCTTACTCATGATCTTCCAAGGTCTGAAAAGCCTGCAGTACTCATATCAATGTTGATGTTTCATATTAGATTCTGTCTTTAGGCCTTTTTTATACTGCTTGGCCATTTCACACTCAGCTATTAATAAAAAACTGGAGGCAGCCGTGGTTTGTGGTGGATAGTAGTTTCTATGCGGGGAAGGTGTGCGTCCATGCCACTTACACATCTTGTCTAAATACAAACTTGCATTTAGAGCTTGAGTAATAGTTAAAAGTATTAGCATGTTAAAAAAAAAAGTATGTCATTACAATAACAGATTAGTTAAAATGAGTAAAAACAGGTTTTGAAAGATAATAAGTCTTTAGTCAGGAAAATAATAAATCATAATGTTGGAGAAGAAACACATTATAAAAATTAGAAAAATGAATTAATTACAATACAAAGTTTTCCAAAGTGTGAGGAAGAAGCGCCAACTGCACCAAATAAAATGATGAACACTCTGTCTTAGTGTGCAAACTTTTCTTATCAAATGTACAAAGATAACTGCATCCTGAGGCCACAAACAAACAGTACAAACCACTCCCTGTCTCCAGGCTATGAAATTAGGCCAGCACGCAAGACTTAAATCTGAGACCTACTCTCTCTCTCTCTCTCTCTCTCTCTCTCTCTCATACACACACACACGCGCGCACACACACGTGCACACACACACGCGCACACACACCTGGTACTTTTCTGCTTTGTACTATCTATTGTGATTTTACATGCACAGACTCTGCTTGAAAGGAAAAAAAAATTAAATACAACCCACAGGAACATGCAATGAACTGCTATCCTGCCAATATCACAAGAAAGATATTTTTGGTCACTAAACAGTTAATGTGTGCAGATTGTGGCCTGCATATGTGGTATTTAGCAATCTGTGCAAAAATGAAAATTAATAGGACATGTGCTTCATAAGAATACCAAAAGATAAAATTCGACTTTAGTTGTGTCCAGTCATCAGATGTCTGTGGAGATTATCGGTCATCCAGATCATGGTATGGTAGGCTGAATCAGGTCAGACTGACTTGTTTAGTTCCTTAAAGATGTTTCTTCAAAAATGACATTTCTTCAAAAACATCTTCAATTAACTAAACAAGTTCAGACTTTACACAAAGTTGTTGGTGGTCTACGGCACAACTACTCTGCCGCTTCACAAAAGCAATGCATCAAAAGTGCACTTGACCCACCTCATTTTAAGACTACTGCACCCACGGGTGCGAGTAATATGACTGCAGGTACCCTTGCTATATATAAACAACACTGCCTCTGGCTTGTATTCCAAAATAAAATGAAATGTCAGGTCAACACAGTGACTACAATATGGAGTTTTACACTGGGTGACCTTCCTGACACAACTCTTACATGTACAGACAGAATGGGTACACAGGTGGCCTTGACTTGAGACCTTCTGTTTGGGGAGCCAGCGGCACAAAGTTGCCCTCTTTAAAGCACAATTTCTTCGTAAATAAAATTTCCAGTGTCAGATGAAATTTGGAGCTGCACACCATCCATCCACCCACCCACACTATATATATATATATATATATATATATATATATATATATATATATATATATATATATATATATATATATAACACCGTCAGCAGCATATTTGAGGGACACTGTAAATTTGCATGTTTTTATATATATACACATATAATATAATAGCCATATAATAAACAAATTATTAATCTTGCTTGCTAGGTCTGTACGGGAATATCAGACCTCTGTGTTTTTCTCACAGACTGGGCGTCCCATACAGACCTCTCGCTTGGTTAATAATCCTTTAAAATTGAGTAATACCAGATTAAAAAGTGTGAATAAACATACTGCATTGCTTGTAGCTTGCTGTCATTTAAAGTTGTAAAAAATATTTTTTTAACAAATACTGTGTACTTTTATCATGGCATGGGTCAAATATCATTTTAATATCTGGACCAGCAGGTCCATGACACTGGATTTGGACTGAAGTGTACTGTAGGTCGTTGATGTGTTAGTTTGGTAAAGGCAGAGGCAGCCCTGCACCCACAGAGATGACAAGAGTCTCAGACATCTCACTGATTCTCATTTGTCACTTGCCAACCAGACAATGGCAACATGGCATTGTGAAGCCATTCTGAATGTGGGCAGCAGTGAGCTTGTTAGATTGAAGGATGGAGGAGAGCTTGGAGAGGGTGGAGGGGATTAGCCTTGTGGGAGTGAGGGAGCTGGAGAGGCAGAGGATAGGGGTGCTGGATTAAGATACAGGCTAACACCACTTGTAATGATTAGTGCAGTCACTGAGAATTAAATTCAGAGCAGGAACATTACCCAAACACAATTAGTTCTCAAGAACAAACATTACAGTGCTAGGAATGCAGATTCACAGCCATATCTTTATGGGTAAGTTACCATTGCATGTCAGCACAAGTTCTCCAAAGGTAAAACAGAACAATTTTTACTTGGTTTTACACAAAGTCAGTGTTACTATAAGAGGTTTCATTGGTTACTGTGACCTAGAATAAGCCTTTAAATTTGTCGACAGCGGTAGAAGTGACCAAAAGCCTTGATTGCTGAACTGCAGGTCTACCCACGCTCTCGCCTCTAAGCCTATTGGCCTATTGTCATTAGCTGATCTTCTGTTCCAACTTTATGCTGACGTAACTACAGAGCGTCGACACAGAATACTTCTCTTCAGGCTTGTATTATCTGGCTTCCACCCCTGGTGTTCTCAGTTTGGTAGTGTAAATATTTCATTACCACATAATTGGTTGCTGCTTCAGGCTACGCAATAAGGTTGTGATAGCTGCAACACTGTATGTTTTCTGACTAGCCTGTATCCTTTTTTATGTAAAATTCATAAAAATGTGTTTTGGGAAGGGGTTTTTTGGGGGAAGTTCTTCGTTGTTCTTGCACTGCCTTTGCCCAAGTTTGCAAGAGACACCGGCTAATTAAGAATGGCAATGATGTGCCTAGACAGTGTCAATATTTAACCCAGTCATACGGAGCTATCTTTACTAGCAGCACTGTGATGACAAAAGAAGCAACAACAAGACCACTCTTAAAATGAAAAGTAATGAGTGGGGTTGAGTGGAGATGAATATACAGAGTGAGTCTATATGTGGGTTCATTTGCATTGAACAAGTACCTAGTAGGAGTGAAACTGCTGCTGAGGGTTCTTGAAACAACCCACTCACCATACGCCCAGCAGCTTCACCTGTCAACTCTTCCACACTGGACAACTACAAAGGCCTGTGTAGTCCTGTAAACAGCCTGAGTGTGTGTCTGTCACATCTGGGGAAAAAAAAAATGCTACATCTGTCATCAGATTACACTCATGGGAGGAATGAGAAAGAAAGAATTGTAAAATTAATTAACCATTTTGCCTCATCATTAGGGTCCATTAGTAATTTTGCTGATGTTTCACTGCCACTCAAAGAAATGGTGTGGAATAAAAACATGGAACTTGGAATTTTTAATATGTTATTTGTAGTCGGATCGGGATGGCATCTGAAATCTTACAGACGCTGTACCGGACCGTCGTGGTAAAGAAGGAGCTGAGCCGGAAGGCGGTGCTCTCAGTTCACCAGTCGATTTACGCTCCTATCCTCACCTATGGTCATGATCTTTGGGTAATGACTGAAAGAATGAGATAGCGGATACAAGTGGCAGAAATGAGATTCCTCCATCAGGGTATCTGGGCTTACACTCCTGGACAGAGCGAGAAGCTCGACTATCTGGGAGGGACTCAGAGTAGAGCTTCTACTCTTTCTTCACATTGAAAGGAGCCAGTTGAGGTGGTTTTGGCACCTGGTTAGGATGCCCCCTGGGTGTCTCCCTAGGGAGGTCTTCCAGGCACGTCCATCCAGGAGGAGGCCCTGGGGAAGACCTAGGACACGTTGGAGAGATTATATTTCCCAGCTGACTTGGGAATGGCTTGGGATCCCCAGGGAAGAGTTACAGGACTTGGCTGAGGGTAAGGAAGTGTGTGCTGAGCTGCTTGCTCTGTTGCCACAGTGACCTGGATAAGCGGTTGAAAATGAATGAAAAAAAAACTAAATAACAGAGGATTTTGAAATTTGTGCTGGTCCTTCCTATCACCAAACTTTAACTTTTACAAATTTAATTATTTCCCTTGACTCACAATACAATCTAATCTTTCCCTGCGAACTGGTGAGTGAACATGTTGAAAAATGATGTTCCAGCTATCTGTGATTAAATTGGTAACACATTTCAACATAGGCTCATTCTTTTGTGCCAGCTCATTTGCCTAATGGAGGGAAAAAATACCCACTTTCCATAAAAAAAAAAGAAAAGCACTCATTGATCAAAATGATCAATTGTGGATCAATAAACTAAACCCTCATCATTCTATGCATGGCATAATTGCAGCCGAGACATGGTTGGAGTCACTAAAATCAAACACACAGCAGACTAATTGGAGAGCGCTTATTACTTTGGTCATGCTAATGAAAAGCTTCACAAAGACAGAAATACTTGCAATGGCCAGACATCGGAGCTTCCCGAAATAGCTGCTTGTGCCATTCGCAAGTGTCATTATGGAGGTCACTGTGCTGCCTGCCATGTGGGGCCATCTAATAGAGGACACGGAAGGGTGCCGCACAGGAGCGCGTGTACGCTATAAATCATAGTAACACTAATATTATGGACAACGAGTGATTTTATTCTAAAGTTTTGCCAGAATATCCTCATTAAACAATCTGTTGTTGACCTGTGTCTTAAGCAGTGGTCAGAGAAAAAGAAGTAATTTGCTACTCCACTAGCTGAGCGCTGCAAAGAGGCTTAAGAGCTGGTAAAGCAAAGGCGTGCGCCTGACACAATAGATATTTTACAGACTGGCATCACGGCGCTTACATGATATATGCTGCTCGATCGTGCAAAAACTCTCAAAGTATACTTCAAAGCCATCCACTTTCTCCTTCCTGTTTATTGATTAGACGGAGCTCTTGTTCAGTAATTGTGCAGTAAATCAACCATGGTGAGCACTAATCTCAACCCCGGGGAGGAAAGTGTTAAAGGTAAAACCTGCTGAAAAGTGCATAATTACGCCGCTGTGTTCAGCCGGCAGAGAGGAGCTACTCCTCCCTCTCACATTTCTCAGTCATTGCCTGCCTGCACAACCAGAGGCGACGGGGAGCGGCATTGGCAGAAGAGCAACGGGAAGTGTATACGATTTCTAACCACCCACCCCTCCCTCCCTCACTTGAGCTATCTTTCTCCCTTGCAGTGCATTCCCAACCAAAGCGCCGGGGGCGCCATGCTTGTAAAGAAACCACAGCCTTTTGAGTGCCTCTTGTATTTACAAACGAAGGCATGTTGGAATCAGACGCATTACCACATGACATAACACATTAAACAGTTGGCAGATTGAGAATTTATAGGCTGGATAGATAGCGGGTGCAGTAAACAGACGCACTGCTATTGTTGGATTAGTTTTTGAGAGATAAACTCACCCAAACCAGCGAATGGCATCAGACTCCCTTCCCTCTTAAACTGCACAGGGCTCCGGCTCTACTCCAGGTGGAGACGGCTATCACTTTCCCACCAACTTCCTGTTCCTCTTGTCTCTCCACCCTCCTTTTCTCTCCACTGGCTCACTCCCAGCTGCACAACTTGGTTTTCTATGCCATGTTTGAAAAAAAATAAATAAAAAAATAAAGCTGCCCCCCAATGCATTTTCTGGAAGTTAAAAAAAAAAAAAAAATCAGCACTTGACAGATTCCTCTCCTCAACCCTCCCTCTTCCTCCTCTTCTTCCTCCCCCAGCGCACTTCCCATGTTGCTGTGCTGCCTAATCTCACCTCAGTTTTTATTTCATCCTCATCAGCAGGGAACTAAAAATAAATGATAAATGGAATATGATATTTTAAAAGTCTTATCTCTTATCTGTTCTTGCAGGGGGAATAATAGAGTAGTTAATCCTGCAGATCCTACTCACATTGATTAATCAGCACATGCGGACAATCAAATAAATGATTAATAATCCCTGGTCCTGTGGTCAGACAGTTACCCCTGAAACCATCAGTAATAATTCAGCAACCCTTCCCAGACCACAGGCTGCAGCTAGTCAGCCTCACTCAGTATCAGCCCTCTGATGTTCAGCAGGACTGTGAACTCCCCACGCACAAACACAGAGGCTAAAACAACCTGCAGTCCCCTCGCTCCCTCTCTCTCATTCCTTCCATCCCTCTCTTTAGTGCCTGTCTATTTAGTCAAGCTCACACATCATATGCAAAATATGCAAGAAATCTCAAGGATTAGGAGCAGCAGATAGTCTACAGCACTGCTGTTCTGCATGCCCACATTCGATCAGAAAAACCTGTCAAAACACAACAGGTCGTCATAGTCCAGAGACTATATGAAAGGTTTTCACATACTCATACTTTAGGAGTGTGCATTTCTCCCTCACATAATAACAGGATACAAGCGCAATTAGGAACAATAATTTTTATGATGGAATAATTTGATGTGATTTGATGCAATACAAAGCACTGCTGACCTTCAAATACATTTAATGAAAAACCTGGGAACCTTCTTCAGATTTGTACTACTGTGTTACAACACATTGCCACTGCCTCGGCTTGCTTTTTGTTCACCACTGGAGGCAGCACTGCATACAGTAGCAGAAAGTGCAGCACAGAAGACACCCAGAAGAAGAAGGCTGCTGCTGTTAGCATAACATAAACAGCATACCATAACTGTCCTGTTCTGAGCCGGTATGGTAGAGTTAAAAATCATGAACTAAATATGAAAGTCTTGCTATGTGCTGAATTTGACGACTGCATAATTTCTGAAATGGATGTGGAACATGTAACGAAATCTGCTGCGGGAACAGGCCCATGGAATGGGATGACCCCCCTGCCTATGGACTGGATGCCTGCATGGACTTCTCATTAAATGATCTTCTTTTGTGGTGTTATGTTCTGTTTTGTAAAACCTTGTAATTGTTAGAATGGCCGAAGCAGTGGGTCACCCCTTTGAGTCTGGTCTGCTTGAGGTTTCTTCCTCAATATCATCAGAGGGAATTTTTCCTTACCACTGTGTGCTTGCTCTAGAGTTTGCAAGGTTACACATTACCTGTGTGAAGCACCTTGAGGCAGCTTTGTGGTAATTTGGTGCTATAAAAATTGAAATTGTAAATTGAAATTGAAAGTCAAAGTGTGCCGACCACTATCAACATGTTGATTTTATCTTTACCTCCCAAAGTTCCTGTTCCTGTTTGCAGTCTTGATAGAGCGTGGCACTGATTTTTTAACTTTTATGGAAGTTTGAAGATGCAGAAGCAGCTTTTTCTTTTTTCTTTTTCTTTTCTTATTGTTTATGCACCAATAACACCAGATTAAATTCCTTATATGTGCAAATTTACTTGGCAATAAATTTGATTCTGATTCTGAATTAATTTAGCCAATTCATCATATTCAAAATCAATTCATAGAACGTAAGCAAGTCCCTTTTGCTTGTCCCTTGTTTAACTCAGGAGTTGCCACAGCAGATCTAAAGTTGATCTGCATTTGATTTGGCACAAGCTTTATGGCAGATGCACTTCCTAATGCAACTCCTCCTTACATGGAGAATGGGTAGGGGTGGCCTTGGGCAGGGAACCTACCCACTGGAAACAAGCAAACTAACCGCTTGGCCTGACTGATTCATAATACATTTGGATCAATTCAGGGGTCGGTGTGTTAATGTAATCATATCTATTACTTTAAATAATTCTCACATCCCTAACTCTTACATAATATTAAATTTACAAAATACCTCAAAAGCAAATAAAATAATAATAATGGCATTGTGTGCTTCTGGCCCAGAGAGAGAGAGAGAGAGAGAGAGAGAGAGAGAGAGAGAGAGAGAGAGAGAGAGAGAGAGAGAGAGAGAGAGAGAGAGATGCGCTCTTTAGCAGAAATTCTTCTAGACTTTGCTACAATGAACACACCCTGTCCTGCTGGTGGAGAAAACATGGAATTTCCATTGAAAAAGGCCTTCTTTCCTCACTCATTACCCTCCCACAGAGGTCAGTGACCAGCCACAGTGTTCTTTTACATCTGCCAGCTATAACTGTTATCAATCAGGAAGAGGCCCAGAGGCATGAG
Organism: Thalassophryne amazonica; assembly: GCF_902500255.1. Classification (NCBI taxonomy): domain Eukaryota; kingdom Metazoa; phylum Chordata; class Actinopteri; order Batrachoidiformes; family Batrachoididae; genus Thalassophryne; species Thalassophryne amazonica. The sequence goes on along the minus strand of NC_047104.1, from coordinate 98,558,760 downwards.
AAGAGACCTTCTGCTCCCCACATCTGCACCCAGGCAGGGGATGAATAGAAAAACTGGGATCTGCGGCATGAGCAGGGATGCGATTGTGCATCTCTGTTTGCAGGTGTAGAATGTCCACCATACATGTGGATGTGTATCTTAATTGTAACGAGAACTGCAGCATTATGATTTTCAGTCATTATGAATCTGCAACATCTCTGACTATTAACCAGTTATCCAAATAGGTTGCAATCATATTTATGTAAACCGATTAGTTGGGCATCATCACATGGACCAAATACTGGTTTTTAATTATGCACTGCTGCCTGTGTTTGTGGCCTCATGATGGTGCAGGGAATTACATAAAACTGAAAAAATGCAGAGGATTGTTGATGCATTAATGTGCAGCTTTAAAAAAAAAAAATCAACAGGGCATCTTTGATGTTGCCCTCAGATGGGGAGGTGGAAGTGCAACCACACGAAGGAGCGGACGGAGGACCTACTGTACATGTTTACATCAAACACTGAGAAACACAGATGAATGTCACCACACAGGGAACTAAAGTAACACATTATAAGAAGTTAAAACCATAAAAAAATACACAACATAAAGGCATGTTAAAATAAGATTAAAAAATTTAAATCATAAAAACTACAAATGAGGACATCAGAACATAAAACAAAATCATACCTCACAACCCCCCAGAGGTTATTTGCCTTACAGACGTAAGTGTTAAGTTTGGCCTTAAATATCTCAACAAAAGTGGAATGTCTCACTTCAACTGGCACAGTGTTCCACAAAGTGGCTGAGCAATATGAGAAAGTTCTACTACCCACTGTCATCATCCTAATCTTGGGAACACACACCAATCTGGCTCCCTGGGAACACAGGCAGCGTGCTAGTGTCCCGACGAGATGATTTACCCGTCGAGAAGATCTCCATCATGCATCTGCGCGCAATTCTCTCTACCCCAGACTTTAACACCTCCCCGTCAAGTTTATCTACTTCTCTTTACCGCGCAGCTGTGCATTTCCCTGTCATGAAGAGCTCCCCGTCATCTAACGACAATATTCAGCTTTAAAGACACTGTGTTTACATGCGAGTCATTACTTTTTTAAAATTGAAAAGACACATTTCTGTATTTTTATGTAAAGACAAAACTTATGTGGGTTTTCTACTTTTCTTCGGTGGGTGAACTCAACTTGACGTGTGAGGTGTGCATGCGCAGTTGCGCGGTAGAGCTCATCTCGAGATGAGCTCTACTACCGAAGAAAACCCACATAAGTTTTGTCTTTACATAAAAATGCAGTAATAGGTGTGTTTTCGATTTAAAAAAGCAAAGACTTGCATGTACACGCTTTCTTTAAAGCAGAATATTGTCATTAGATGACGGAGAGCTCAGCTCGACTGGGGAGCTAAACTCAGCACATGTAATCAGTGTTGCCACAGTAACTTTGAAAAGTTACTTTATTATTTACTTTTTACAGTTACATTTTACAGTTACTTTATACAGTTAGCAGCTGCCGACAACAGCTGCAGAATGTAACTAATAAAGTAACTACTAATCTAACTTTGTTATTTTCAAGATTGAGTACCCAGAAAAGTAACTATTAGTTTGCTGATTAGTTACTTTGCTGATTACTCAATCTTAAGAGTAACCAAGTTAGATTACTAGTTACCTCATTAGTTACATTATTGTTATTAGTTACAAGTTGCCAGCAGCTGCTAATAAAGTAACTGCATAAAGCTGCTAATGAAGTAACTGTATAAAGTAACTGTGTAAAGTAACTAAAATCATAACTAAGAAAGTAACTTTTCAAAGTTACTGTGGTAACACTGCACGTAACTGTTGATTTGTGCGACAGGAATGTCAATTTGACAGGGCTGCTTATCTCGACAGAACACCGGCACATAAGGCTTTAAAATCTCAGTCAAATCAGAGGGAGCATAGACACTCAGGATCTTAACAGTCACCAACAAAATCTTGAAATCTGCCCTCACGTGAACAGGTCAGCAGTGAAGAGATTTTAACACCAGGGAAACACCAAGCAGCCATATTCTGAATTATTTGAAGACCTCTGGCACTTCTGACTGGCAAGTCCAACAACAAAACATTGCAATAATCAATTCTGGTTGATACATATACAACATATTATCTCAATTACAGAGAAAGCATGCTATTCCAATACATGTCTGGGATTCTTCTATAGTTTCTAATCATCTGGGATACTGCCCAACAAACAGCCACACAACTGTCTCCAAATGTCTGAAACAATGCTAAAGTGCAGCAATGTAGGAGCAAGGATTGGCCTTTATGCACGGCTCTCCTCACTCCCCAGACCCCCCCAAGACATTGAACAAACACACATAAAGTAGACGTTTCTTCAGCCCTCCCCGGTCCCCCTCCTCTGTCGCACAGCAGGCTTAGCCTTTGTGTCTGATTTGACCATTTGGTTGTCCGAAGCATCCCGTGCATCTGTGCGCTCTGCTACTAGCAGGGCACAGTTAGAATACGGCTGCCTAACATTACTACAGCCACTTAAAAGCCATCTAATAAGCCACTGACCTCAGGAGGGTTTACTGAGGCTGAGAGCAGGTGGGTTTGAGCTACAACACTTATTGATGGCCTTTAACTGGTGTTTGAGAACCTTGGAGGGTCAAGTTAGACTCACAACTTGGGAGAAAGACCAAGCTGTGAACCGTGACTGGCTATTCAGTCCTCTTGCCGATACGCCTCAATGATATATAGCTTTGTCTTTAATAAGTATGAGCTTGGCGTACAGGGCAGTGTCATGAAAAAGGCTCAGTTTTATATAAGCGTTACAGTTCACTTTGATCTGTTCTTTTGCTCCGCTGTTTATAAATCAGCCACACAAATATTTATGAGTGGAACGAGGAAAATGGCTGGTCTGGTTTGTATCTCTGCCCTCCTTCCCTCCCCTCTCCCTGTGGCTGATGTGTGGATGAGGCCACCGCAGACACACAACGAGCGCATAGGCCCCAGGCCACATCCATCATATCTGTTCTGTCTCTGGCTATTGTGTGGCCCTGGTGTAGCCTGACCTAACGGAACCAAATAACAGGAGACAACACATTTAGTATGAGCAAAAGCAGGCAAAAAAAAAAGAAAATCAAGCATATCTCAGTGCTTTAATGTCTATGTGCAAAAGCAACAAAATGTGTGTCCAATCTACTACACACCACTTGCACGCACACATGCATGGGCACCAGCGCCTAATGCATCACTACTTCATCAGTAACAAAGCTCAATAAATTAATATGATGCATAATGTTTCCTGTTCCCCTGCAGCTCACCTATCTGTTTTGCCTGCAGCGCAGACAATGGGTCGGCCCACAGCTTCTGGATCTATATGCTTTAATTGTTCCCCCCAGCTCTGATCTCTGATCCAGATCTTTCTGATATACAGCTCCTCCATTAAATTGGGAAGTAGGAAAATATTCTTTTAGTGACCCTCCCTTCTACCAACACCAATGAAAATGGAGGGAAAAGTAAATCTTTTTTTCTGTTTGCCCTTCACTGACTGTATTATGCTCCTTTTCTTGAAATCAGCAGGTTGAGTTCCAAATTATGGAGTGAGCCCAAGCAGAATAGTGTGCCGACTCGTTCTGAAAGGGAAATGACCTTTACTGGGAAGCACTTTGTTAACGAGATTACAAACGTATGCTCATAAGGAAAAAATCTTTTGAACGGCATCTCATCTGTCCTTCAAGGAACACACACTGAGTTCAGTGTGACAACAATAAAAGACAGGCAATCTCTATCTGAACTGAGCAGAAAGTTGACCATGCAATCTAGGCTCAAGATCATTTCAAAGATAAGAGCCTTCAAGTAGAAACCAACCAATCACTGGCAAAAATCATTTATTTTGTGTTGCTGGTGCCCAGGTTATGCAAGTCTGTGCAGTATGCGCACGTTATTTACCGCCTGCACTCGTTCACTGTACAGTAAGAGCTGTGTGTGTCTGTGGGCAGGGTGGTGGGGGTAGTGGTGGTGGACTAGCTTGTCGATCGATGCAGTGATTGGCAGTTAATGGCTTTTCCTGTTCTGCCTTGGTAACCCTGGTCTGACGGCTGTTGGTTCTGATCAGGAATGGCAGATGGTGTTTGATTTTTGTATATAAACCCCTGACTTTGTGGATAGCTTCATCATGTTTAATGATGTCAAAGTTATGTTGAATATACATGGGAATATGCCAATGCTGGAGCTCATTAAAACACACACACACACGTACACACACACTAACCGCGCTTCCAAATGTCAGGTGTGATTTGTCAGAGGTAAACGCACCACTCATTGTTTGCATTCTGTCATTTGGTGCAACATCTGTATTTATTTGACATTTCTACTTACATGTTGCTGGAATTTCATAACAGATAAAAATTACACAATTTTACATTTGTGGGGTTTGTATGTGACATGCCCACACATGACAGACTGTTGAGGCACACTGTGACCATCAGAGGGCCCCGTGCGTACAGTGACACAGTTATTGTGTGACAAAAGCTTCAACAAAAGCTGTAAGAACTCTGGTTTCCATCCTGCTTGTGTGACACCTCAGTCATGACTCTCAACCAATCAGCTCCTGATGGTTAGATTGAGAGCATGATGGTGTTTTCACCCCTTTCACAAACAATGAAGGTGCTTGGATCCAGACTCTGTTTTTAGTGAGTTTAATTAAAAAGAAAAGCCGGATGGGTGAGAGTAGGACTGACAGACTGTTCAGCTATTACATCATGGCTGCTCCACGTCCTTTCAGAAAGGCGGTGTGGCAAGAAGCAGCTCCATTCTGTTTAAAGCAACAGGCACAGAAACAGGTCATTTCTTACAGACCTGAAAATGTGTTTAAAGATGCATCATCTTGGAGTCTAAGGAGTATTTTTGGTTCCAGCCTTTGAGGTCTGTTTTTCAGACACCTGTCTATATTAACCTGCTGAAAAGGTGCAGAATAAGAATCAATTGGAATTCAATTCACAACCAGTGTTGGCTTATCTTCATTGGTTTTCTGTGAAAATGAGAGTCCCTTCAGCTGCCCTCTTGTTTTCACTCGGGGTCGCCATAGCAGATGGATCTGCATGTTGATTTGGCACAGGTTTTACACTAGATACTCTTTCTGACGCCACTCCATATTACATAGATAACTGTGGCAGGAGTGGGTTTTGAACTGGGAACCTTCCAGACTGAAACCAAGTGCACTAACCACTTGGCCACCACCACACCCTAACAATAGTAATAATAATAATAATAATAATTCTTATTATTATGTACAAACTAACTGAAATCCAAATAAAAAGGTAATGTAGCAGACAGACAATAGTTCATTATCCAAATGGTAAATGGACTGCATTTATATAGCACTTTTCCATCTGCATCAGACGCTCAAAGCGCTTTACAAATAATGCCTCAAGCCCAACGCTTTAACCACGAGACCATCACATCCCCCAAATAAGTAAAAGCATACAAAGTAAAAATTAGAACATACACACATCCATTATAATAGCATCAAAGACGTATGTTTTAAGTATAGATTTGAATGTTCAGTTCATCTTCAACCGCTTATCTGGGATCAGGTCACAGAGTCTAGATTTGAATGTTTCAACTGAATTTGACCGTATCATTTTGACATGCAGACTATTGCATATGGTTGAGTCAAGATAAGCAAAGGTTCTATCCTCCTGACTTCAGAAGGTCCAGACAAGATTTCAAACCATGACCTTTGGTAATGCAAAGCCATAGAAGAGAGAAATGGGCTTCAACCCATGGTGTGTGTATGTGCAAAATGAAGGGGAGGCAAAGTGATTGCATTGGGATTGGGATTGTGTACCATCCCATACCCTATGGTCTCAGGATATAGATTTCCACTGCCTTCCTAAGGTGAAGAAGTTGGCAAGTTACAGAGCTTTTGTGTTTTATTCTCCTAGTCTATGTGAAATGTTTCCCCATCAATATTAGAAAGTGTAGTTCTGTTGGATCATTAAAGGACAACCTTAAAACACATCTGTTTTCTACAGTTTACAATGAGCACTTGGTTTTAATTCATTTTGATCAAACTTTGTTCTCATTGTCTGGAGTCTGGATCCAATGAGATCCTAGAAGGAGAGAGCATATCTCACCCATATTGGCCTCTCTTCATTGGCTTCCTGTTAATTCTAGAATAGAATTTAAAATTCTTCTTCTTACTTATAAGGATTTGAATAATCAGGTCCCATCTTATCTTAGGGACCTCATAGTACCATATCATCCCAATAGAGCGCTTCGCTCTCAGACTGCAGGCTTACTTGTAGTTCCTAGGGTTCATAAGAGTAGAATGGGAGGCAGAGCCTTCAGCTTTCAGGCTCTTCTCCTGTGGAACCAGCTCCCAATTCAGATCAGGGAGACAGACACCCTCTCTACTTTTAAGATTAGGCTTAAAACTTTCCTTTTTGCTAAAGCTTATAGTTAGGGCTGGATCAGGTGACCCTGAACCATCCCTTAGTTATGCTGCTATAGACGTAGATTGCTGGGGGGTTCCCATGATGCACTGTTTCTTTCTCTTTTTGCTCTGTATGCACCACTCTGCATTTAATCATTAGTGATCAATCTCTGCTCCCCTCCACAGCATGTCTTTTTCCTGGTTCTCTCCCTCAGCCCCAACCAGTCCCAGCAGAAGACTGCCCCTCCCTGAGCCTGGTTCTGCTGGAGGTTTCTTCCTGTTAAAAGGGAGTTTTTCCTTCCCACTGTAGCCAAGTGCTTGCTCACAAGGGGTCGTTTTGACCGTTGGGGTTTTACATAATTATTGTATGGCCTTGCCTTACAATATAAAGCGCCTTGGGGCAACTGTTTGTTGTGATTTGGCGCTATATAAAAAAATTGATTGATTGAAAACTGATTGATCGATCATTTGTGTGAAGATGTGTACTTGGTATTTCTGATTCACGTCTGTTTTTAGGAGTCACAGTTACATCATGATCTTAAAGATGAGTCAAAGAATTTAGAACCAGCAAAGACAATCTTACACACACACACGCCCCATCACCAAACCATTCCTTCTTTTTCACCTATGTCGTCAAACATTAGAACACCAATTATACACAGAGCTGAGAAGAAAGGAGAAAGAGTTAGAAGACAGAAAAATTGAACAGGATCCAGGTATTTAATGTTCAGATGGTTTATTTGGCTCCTTGCTCTCTTTCAACAGTTTCAGAATCAAATCGCTGATTCAAGTCAAAGCAACATTCACCAATTTGTCATTTTGACATTTCACATCCACATACGTTCAAAAGGTGCAGATTTCAAGGACACTTACACAGAAAAACATCTGATTCTTCTATAAAGAGTCAAACAAGGACTATAATTCTGATATTCAAGTCTTGAATATATCAGAAAAGAGAGATTACGTTTGTGAGGGGGAAACGATATTTAGGTCACACTGGGACCCACACAAAATGAATAACACCCAGACTCCTGAAATGTCAACAAACGCTTCACACAAGTTGTTCCTTCTCTCTTTCTGTCTCTCAGCATGCAAGTGAATACACTGATAATTTGAATAATAAAATAATTTGCATTCAAGATTTCACAATTTCATGTTCAAACTTTAACAGCCCCCAGAGTTCTCATTTACACAGCAGCTACACAGATGGCACTTTTGCTCCAAATTATTTCAACATGACTGTTCCAACCCGGCGAGCATAAATGAACAAAATTCCTATCTAGTGACAGAGATTGCCCATCTGAAGGAAGGATCCTAGTTTGAATTACTCAGTAGGCCTTAATTTTAGGGCTAGTGTTGACTGAATAGTGACATCTAGTCTGTGGAGTCTGGTGAGGGAAGCAGCAAATGATTTTGTAGAACATGGATGAATAAACCAAGGAGTTCATTGGCTACAGAGATTTCCTCTGCTGTCTACATGTCCATAAAGATACGACTGTGGATCAACATGAGATTGAAAAAGGACTTTATAGATGACAAATCTGTTTAACTGCTCATACCAAGAAAAAGCCTGCACTTGGGGTGATTGCTTTAATCATATGGCAAGAAAGAAATGGAACAAAGGTTGTCCTTACCTCAAAATGAGGCAGGATGAGGTGGCTAGGAGCACAGATAATACATAATAAACTTTTTTCTATGTAACACTGGCTCCTGTCTATTCTGGGCATCAGAGTGTGGTGACAAAATGTGAAGGCCATAATATATTAATACCCTTGTCCCCAACTTTTTCTCACTCTTGCACTCACTCTGACTTTACTCATCTCACTTCTTCTCTCTTATTCCAGCAGAAAGTTTAAAGTAGAATGCAGGTGTAGAAGACAACACCCAAGGGAAAGATAACATTTGGGAACATTCCTGGAGTTAAATAAGAACTTTTTTCCTGATAGTCTGCATTTAAGCAGCTATACTACGTAAGTATCTTGGTTCCAAGATGCCTTTGTCTCCTTTGTGCCTCCACCCCACACTCCCCACTCTCTACCCCTTACATCACTACCTAGTCATTCTCATACAATAATTTCTAAAAGAGATTCTATTCTCTGCTCATTTATTTTCCAATGTATCCCTCCTTTGTATTCAAGAATAAAGACCATGATGAGAATACAAGGTGCAAAACGGTCTTTTCCAGAGGCCCCAATAAAAACCGCAGGACACCCTGGGCTGCACCACTTAATTACTAAAGGATGAAATCTTTTGGTCAACATCTGGGGAAGACATTGTCTGCATAACTCTGATAGATTTACAGCTCCCAATTCTAACCTTGGACTTCAGCTCACAGCAATTAGGCAAACATGGACAGACATCTAGCACTATGAAGTTCAGGAAGAGATGGCTTTTCCAATCTGGCACAACAGGGAAAGGCCTTTGTTCTACCAAAAAAAAAAAAAAAACCTGACATCAGAAACACTTATGGGCTGTTCATTTTACCCATGACTTAACAGTTTAAACTACACCCAGTTGGAGGACTCAATGGTGATTTCTCAACAGGAATGGCAATACAGTACCGTATTTTCTGGAGTACCAGTCACACCAGAGTATAAGTCGCACCTTTTTCTGTGTTATGAGCAGTGGTGGGCACAGATAACCAAAAAATTAACTTCGATAACAGATAATAACATAACTGAAAAGTTATCTTTGATATAGATAAACCGATAAACCACCCCAAAATGTATTGGAAGTTACAGATAACCGATAAATTCCGGTGTTGTCTATGGGATGTTTGCAGTTACTAAAGAGCTGAAATTGATTTTTAACATGATCGCTTTTGAAAGCATAAAAAGCGGTAAAAGACCTCAAGAATAAGCAAGAATGTTTGACCATGCTGCCCCCTGCAGGAAGCAGCACAGACAAATCCTGAGAGCACCCACAAAAATCAACTCTTTACTAATCATAATCTTTTTTTTTTTTCTTTTTTTTTCCAACATTCTGGTCCTGCTGGAAGCTCTTGTTTACAACAGCGCTCACACCACAGAGGCAAACCAAGCGCAGCCATAAGGCCAGCTCCCTATCAATTTCAACACTCCGGTCAGGCAGAGGTCTTGAAAAATAAAGTCATACTAACTTATGGTTTTTTGAAAATACTGATAGAATAACTCCATTAATGTCAATTCTGTCATTTGTACAAAGTTAAAATACTGCACTAATTCTGAGGTTTTGTAACAAACACAGACCGCAAAGCATTCTGGGTAAAAGTTCTAAACAGTGATTGGTTCAGTAATCCATTATGTAAACCAATACGTTAATGTGATGGTGTCGTGTGTTGGTTTAAAGATAAATGTGCTTTTGTAAAATATTCCATTTTTATTTGTAAAAACAGGCATTTTTACGGAGCCCTGAAAGTGTCATCGCAATTGCATGTTTTAAAACTTTTATGATGTTGTAAAACGTGCACTCAATATTAGTAAGTAAGCAAGTAAATTTATTTATATAGTGCCTTTCACAGACATAAGGCCATGTACACATGTTGTCGGGTATTTGTAAAACCGAATATCTTACCCTTTCAGTTTGGGGAAAAAACTTCATCCACACTACGTCGTTTAAAAAAAAAAATCCATCCACATCGAACCGTATAAATGTGTTGTAATTAGTCTGCCAAACCTTTGGGTGGCGGTACTGATTAAAATTCTATCCAATCAGGAGCCTTATTCTCATATGTCGTCACTTCCACAAAAACTAAAAACATGGCGCCAACCTCGTTCGTGTGGACCGATAAGGAGTCGGAATTACTTCTAACCGTAGTTTTAGAATACAAAGTTAACAAATATATGCACACAAAAAGCGCCTGGACAATGGACAATACCAACACTTTGAGAGCTGCCATGTACCCAGACATTTAATACTGCCATGAACACTCCTGGCCAGTAGATGGCAGTAGCTGCCTTGAAAAAATGTCAAACAAAATTCCAGATAATCCGTGTCTGCTACATTTAAGATGCGTGGAATTTAACAAACGCAAATACACTAACGTCTATAAACCCAGAGAATATATTCACGAGAGTTTTAGGCACTAGAGTTTAATGCTGTTATCTGTGGACCCTGAACAGAGTGTCTGAAATGCATTTGTCCTGTCGTGAACGTCTGAGATTACCTTATGCTACCCATAATGCATTGCTGCCTGGCACAGCATGTGCTCACAAAACCTTAAAATTAGCACATTACTTTAAAATGAAAACATATATCTGATATTTCACTTTATAAACTTCAGACATGACAATAATTTTAAATAACTTGTCTAAAATGAGTGGTTAAAATTTGAACCATAAGTTAAACATGTATGCCTCTGGATGACTTGGTGACATTGCGATTATATTAGCATGGTGTTAAAGGAAATAACTTTTTTTTTGGTCACCAGTTCTCCTTTGCTTACAGACAATAGAGTGGTTTCTGATTGCAGAGGATAGAACAACATGCTTATTAGGAAGCTTTTAACAGGTAGGTCTCAACAGTTTTAAAAATGTTTTTCACTGTTCAGTTTAGTTTAGTACGTTATCGGTCTAAAAGTTATCGGACAGTAATTCATTGGAAGATAATTAGTCTGATGATGGTTTATAAATTTATCTAAAAAGATAATCTGATAATGAAAACATTATCTTCGATAATTATCTGTTATCAGATTATCGGAAGTGTGCCCACCACTGGTTATGAGCACGTTGATTTAGGATTTTTGTGCATTGTTGCAGTGTATTCTTTTGTTACTGGCATTTATTCTTTTACTATTGGAGTGTATTTTGTTTAATGCTTTCATTGTTGGGAAAGTTCTATATAGTAAATAGTCATTATAATTACTATTAGTAATAACAAACTCTGGAATTTTCAGTATATAAGTTGCACCAGAGTATAAGTTGCAGGGCCTGCCAAACTCGTAAAAAATGCGAGTTACACTCTGGAAAATACGGCATATGGATACACAAAATAAAACACAGTACTTGGTTTTTGGAGGGCTTTAAATTTGAAAGTCCTTTACTGCAGTTCAACAGTACGAGAGGAATTAACTGTTCATGGTACCCCTATCAGATTTTGTTTACCCATTGCAGCAGGCATGGTTTGTGCCATTAGAATTTAGATATTTATTAATATCATTAAAGTTAATCTCAGGAGGCGGCTTGTTTTGTTCCTGAAATAACCATGTTGAAAAATGTATAACATGAAATAATATCCTCTGTTCACATAAATATTTTAGTGTTTGCATCATCATCATCTTCATCATTGGACCTGAAAATATCTGAACTTAATGTCAACTTTTCCTGTTATTTCGTGCAAAGTACATAACCACTTCATCATAGTGTGTTCATAGGTACTTCGCTTTTACTTTGGCAGAAATGGCTAAAAAATACCCACATATCACAAAGAGTTAAATAAAATGTACACATTAATAGAACAACAAAAACAAAAAATCCTAAATAAGATTTTGATGACAAAACATTTCTGCAAGTCTTCCTTGGTCCAAGAGAAATCCCTCCACAAAATTTCATCATAACCTCTGAGCTCTGTTTTTAGTTATAGTCTCTGCAATCAGTTCAAAAGGGGCAATCACTTAATCTCTGCCCAACTCTTGTAGTTGTTGTAGGAGAAGAAGAAGCATAGTAAGTCCTACATAGACTCTGATGCCGATTGGTGACTATGTCACTGGGTTCTGTGTCATGACGTGGATGAGAGTCTACAGAAAAAAAAAAAAAAAAAAAAAAAACTGCTGATGTACTCCAATGTACTGTAATATGTTAAGAAAATGCCCTCAGTTACTAATATATGACAGGAAAAATAAGTACTATCTGTTAAAAACATAATGTATAATGATACAGCTGCATCCTTGTTCAAATGTCCTTTTGAGCTTATAAATGGAATTTTACAAGACAACGTGAATGAAATGGAAATAATTCCATGACTCTATTCTGTAGTCCAAACTCAAGCAAAATAGAGGCCCCTAGTGTGCTTATGCTGGTACTGAAAACTTTGTCTCTTCTCCTTATTTGTCTCTTCACACTACCTTGCTTTCATGTACAGCTCCACCGAACACGAACCTCAGAGCTGAGTAGTTTCTGTGGTCATGACCACTCAGAGGCCATTAATCTGGTGGTTAAGCCAGTGATGTATTGATGGCACAGAGCCGGTAAGCCTGCCTGCACCTTTCGTTCCCTCTCACTTTCATCTCTTCAGCTGAGACGTGACATAAGTCCAAAGGAGACTCCAACTGGTGTCTTCAAGGTACAAGTATAGCATTTACCTGCAAATCACTTCTGTTAGTCTTTCAGGTGCAATAGCTATAGGTCAACAGATGTAGTTACTAAAAGGCAAAAGGACCTGTGAGATGTTTGGTTCAATGTGTTGAAGCTGTAACAGATGCACTTTCTTTAAAGGTAGTGTAATTATGCAGTTACTAAAAGCAAAGGCAATAGTCTGATTAAAACAAGTGCCATTTTTGCAAATTCCTTCTGTCTGAGGCTAGACAATGTCCCATACACAATGGACAAGAGGGTAGATGCATCTTAAATAGCCAGCAGCTCAATTTTTTACAACTTAACCAAGTTATTCAACTTGCAGTAATGTGGCATTTTATTTCATTTTATTTTTGCTGCAATATGCCCAGAGAATTTAAGTCACAAACATAGGGAAATTAGCCTGATTTCACCTGCCTCTTATAAATGCTCAGAGACCTCAAGCTGTGGGGAATATAAATTTTGGTGACATCATCTCAGGTAACGTCCCAAATTGAATTGGCGAAATGTAATTTTTTCACCGTTTTTTGTCTACCATTCGTCTCAGCTTCACTTCATTCAGTGGTATGTTTCATCTTTCACCTCATGAAATATTGATTCCATTGAAAGAATGAAAAAAACATTCATAATATGCTTTATATAACGGTGAAAATAGATCCTTGTCAATTGATATTTTATTCATTTATAAACAATAGAAAAGGGTCTTACATTTTGGTGCGTCACTGGTGCTTTGATGTCAACAGTCCAACACGAATTTTAAATAGGAGTCCAAAATTGCTCTCAGTCAACATGCAAAAAACAGTTCTAATGATGTAGTCCGTGATACAGTGCACTGACATTGTGTACAGACTGCTGTCTGCTTTCCTTACTCCAGCGAAAAATTGCATCGATAATTTGTTCATCTTTTCATCCTAACTTCATCCTCTTCATCCTAACAGCTCTTCATGGCTCCACATGGCTTATGGCGTAGTGGATTTGTTTTTTGTGTGTGTGTTAGAAGAATCAGCACCGTCAATTAGCTCCTTCAAATCGTTGTCCATCAGCAAAACAAACTCTGCCATGTTTAGCTAAACACCACCCCCACCAGTGTGTGCGCGGGCGGTGGTCGCAGCATGCAATGGTACAAAACGTATGGAACCAAATTTGCACAGTAAATGGAACCAAATTTGCACGCTAAATGCAACGCAACATAAATGGGACGAATAATCCATGTCACGTGACATACAAACAACCAATCAAATGAACAGGAAGTAGTTAGGGGTTATATAAAACTAGAGGAAAAACAATCCACTCAAACAACTGATGCCACTGTACACCTGGCCAATCAATATCCAAAAGCGGCATAACTGTAAAAGTATCAAGTTTGGCATGATTTTATTAAGTGCTTGCCACTGCCGTTTCATCCTTTGGATTCAATTAAGTTCTTGTGAGAATCCCATTTCTTTAATGAAGGAGACAGTAAATGACTGACTTCTTACTGTAACTTGAGTCCCATCGCAGCATCCAGGAAAGGAATCAAGCCAATTCCTTGCATTAAAGGGCATTTTCCAACCAACATTCTTGACATGGCATTGCAACCTCGCGAGGTGTTTAACTAGGCAGAGATGATGTCAGAACATAGGTTGCCCCAAGTGGATGCTGTGCACCATCTAGCTATATTTTTAACCCAGTCTCATTGGACCATCCACTTGGGCATTGGATCAAGTCTACTTCTGTCTTTCATCTCTTTTGTTTCATTGTTGTAAATTACTTGCTGACATCTTATGAGTAATGCCAGAAGAAACAGAACTCATATTAAATTCAATCCCAAGGCAAATCAGTAGGAATAATAGTAGCAGTAGAAGTAGAAGTAGGAGTAGTAGTACGCTATTCACATCCCAATCAAGGTAATATTACAGATGGGGAGCAGCAGTGGCTGAAGGTTTATGGTGCTGATCGTTTACCATTCCTGGTTCAAATCCTGAAATCCTTCTATGTCTTTCCCTCTTTTGCATGCTACAGTACACTTTCACTTTATTGTCTGATTAAGAGGAAAAAATGCAAACATCTACTTAAAATATATCTTTCCAGAACAGATCGTAACTGGTAAACAATATCCAGTACCAGTTAAATGTTTGAACTGGTATTGTATGTTCATTGCCTGTTTTACTGTGGAAGCTAGAGCATCAGAAAATGAAGAGGCCTTCATTAGAGTCAGCCATCACCACAATCAAGTTATTTGTATACATGTAACTGTATCATCAGTGAGCAGGCTGATATTATGATTCATTGAACTGCATTTGAAAAAAAAAAAAACACACACACACACACGATAAGTTGTTTAAGCTCGAAAAAAAAGTGCAATCTCTCCGGCATCTTTACAGTGGGGTTATGTCAGTGTGGTATAACGACAGCATCATGACTAATGTGTCTGTAATATCATCTTTACAAATTAGAGGCAGTCGGTGCTAGAGTGTAACACTGATTAGATGATAGAGAGACCCTTGGGTTGATGCAGGAAGAACATTCTCCAAGATGTAATTGTTGTCTCAACTATACCCTTGACAATCCATTTAAAGGGAAGAATTTTATTTTGTCATTTGTCATAATTACAAAATTTAAGGACAAATTTACGCTCATTTTTTTATGGGATCTACAGTAGCTGTGTTGATTTAACAAGTGAATCAAAGTGATAGCAATAATATTAAAAGTATTTTGCTTCTAACTTAGAAGCAGGGACCTTTGAACAACAACCTGAACAACAAAACAGTTGACAGAGTTGGACAGAGGGCACGAAATCAGGATTTATCTGAAGAGAATGTTTAGTTATCCAGAATGCATGGATAAGAATATAAATCATAAACAGATCCCAATAGTGGACCACCCACTGGTTTGCTCTTTGTAATGGTTTGTTTTGTGGGTTGAGATTATTTGCTGTGTTTATTACTTCTGTCAAGCCAGCAGAGGAAGATGAATGGTGAAGAGAAGGAAGGTAAAAAGTGAAATAACTGATAGATACAATGTGGAAGCAGGAATGTCAACTTCTTGCATGGAAAGTGGGAGAATCGGGTAGGAGGCACCGAGTATATTTGTACATCGTACATCATCAAAGCAATTTCAACCAGGTTCACCTTATCTCCAAGATGAACTTTTTTGCTCTTCTTTATGATTGACTGAGCCAAGAGACAACAAGATCAGGAGGATGCTTGCACATTAGCAGGAACGTACTCGGCTACTCGTCCAGTCCCCCCCCCCAAAAAAACATTCAAATCAGAACACTGATTAACACAATAAGTAAAGAACTCCCATGCCAGACTGAGGCTGCAACACGTCTCTATCAATCTTCTGAAAGACATCCTTATGCCAACCACAGACCCAAGATATACAGTCTCGTCTGTAATGGACTGGGCCACACTCACAATGACAATGGATGTAAACAGCCAGTAAAAAGCTGATGAAAAAGAACAACTTTCCCAGTCTCAGCAGCTCTCGCTTTTCTCCATTTTTGTATATTTCAACTTCACTTTACAGGGCCCTGCTGGATAGCCAATCACCAACAGCATCTGTGCCATGGGTCAAAGCCCGACCCTTTCCCCAGCCTTCACAAGAAGTGGGACTGAGAAGAATTTTGAAATTCTTGCATACTGCGAAACACTCAGCCCTAGAGTAAGTTCCACCCTTCAACTCCCCCCCACCCAACCACCCAACTTAACTGACAGTCAGTCTCTCCAATCCACACAGAGTGTGTTATATGCCAACTGCTTCTTTGTCCCACCTGCCACTAAGCAGGCAGGAGGTCAACTCTCTGCAAGCAATGTGCAAGTAAAAAGAGGATAATGAGGATTATCACTATGATTAGACTGACTGAAGAGCTGTTACAGAATGTAGAAGGCAGTGCATCCGGAAAGTATTCACAGCGCTTCACTTTTTCCACATTTTATGACAGCTTTTTTCAAAAATGGATGAAATTCAACTCCCCCCTTCAGAAATCTACACACAACCCCATAATGACAATGTGAATTTTTTTTTTAATTTTTGCAAATTTATTATAAATAAAAACTAAGAAATCACATTGTACGTAAGTATTCACAGCCTTTTACCATGAAGCTTAAAATTGAGCTCAGGTGCATCCTGTTTCCACTGATCATCTTTGAGATGTTTCTACAACTTAATTGGAGACCACCTGGGGTAAGTCAGTTGATTGGACATGATTTGTAAAGGCACACACCTGTGTACATATAAGGTCCCACAGTTGACAGTGCTGGTCAGAGTAAAAACTAAGCATGAAGGTAAAGGAATTGTCTGTAGACCTCTGACAGGATTGTCTCGAGGCGCAAATCTGGGGAAGGGTACAGAAACATTTCTGTTGCTTTGAAGGTCTCAGTGAGCACAGTGGCCTCCATCATCTATAAATGGAAGACGTTGAGATCCACCAGGACTCTTCCTACAGCTGGCCATCCGTGTAAACTGAGCTATTGGGGAGAAGGGCCTGAGTCAGAGAGGTGACCGAGAACCTGATGGTCACTCTGTCAGAGCTCCAGCATTTCTCTGTGGAGAGAGAAGAACCTTCAGAAGGACAAGACAGCAATCCACCAATCAGGCCTGTATGGTAGAGTGGCTGGACAGAAGCCACTCCTTAGTAAAAAGCACATGGCAGCCCACCTGGAGTTTGCCAAAAGGCACCTGAAGGACTGTCAGACCATGACAAACAAAATTCTCTGCTCTGATGAGACAAAGATTGAACTCTTTGGTGTGAATTTCAGGTGTCATGTTTGGAGGAAACCAGGCACCATCCCTACAGTGAAGCATGGTGGTGGCAGCATCATGCTGTGGAGATGTTTTTCAGTGGCAGGAACTGGGAGACTAGTCAGGATTGAGTGAAAGATGAATGCAGCAATGTACAGAGACATCCTGGATGAAAACCTGCTCCAGAGCGCTCTTGACCTCAGACTGGGATGAGGGTTCATCTTTCAGCAGAACAACGACCTGAAGCACACAGCCAAAAATGGCTTCAGGACAACTCTGTGAATGTCCCTGAGTGGCCCAGCCAGAGCCCAGACCTGAATCCAATTGAACATCTCTGGAGAGATCTGAAATTGGCTGTGCACCGATGCTCCCGATCCAACCTGGTGGAGCTTGAGAGGTGCTGCAAAGAGGAATGGACAACACTGCCCAAAGATAGGTGAACCAAGTTTGTGGCATCATATTCAAGACTTGAGGCTGTAATTGCTGCCAAAGGTGCATCAACAAAGTGTTGAGCAAAGGCTGTGAATACTATGTATGTGATTCCTTACTTTTTTAATAAAGTGGCAATAATAACAATAACAATAATAATAATAATAATAATAATAATAATAATAATAATAATAATAATAATAATAATAATAATAATAATAATAATTTTCACGCTGCCATTATGGGGTGTTTTGTAACATAACAAAATGTGGAAAAAGTGAATCGCTGTGAATACTTTCATGTGATGAGAAGCCTTTGGCAACCTGCAGATATAAAGGCATTGCTATGATAAATGAATGTGCATCTATGTAATGCATCCATAAGCACTATCTTATGATCTACTCAACAAAAATATAAACGCAACACTTTTGGTTTTGCTCCCATTTTGTATGAGATGAACTCAAAGATCTAAAACTTTTTCCACATACACAATATCACCATTTCCCTCAAATATTGTTCACAAACCAGTCTAAATCTGTGATAGTGAGCACTTCTCCTTTGCTGAGATAATCCATCCCACTTCACAGGTGTGCCATACCAAGATGCTGATTAGACACCATGATTAGTGCACAGGTGTGCCTTCGACTGCCCACAATAAAAGGCCACGCTGAAAGGTGCAGTTTTGTTTTATTGGGGGGGGGGGGGGGGATACCAGTCAGTATCTGGTGTGACCACCATTTGCCTCATGCAGTGCAACACATCTCCTTCACATAGAGTTGATCAGGTTGTCAGTTGTGGCCTGTGGAATGTTGGTCCACTCCTCTTCAATGGCTGTGCGAAGTTGCTGGATATTGGCAGGAACTGGTACACGCTGTCGTATACGCCGGTCCAGAGCATCCCAAACATGGTCATTGGGTGACATGTCCGGTGAGTATGCCGGCCATGCAAGAACTGGGACATTTTCAGCTTCCAAGAATTGTGTACAGATCCTTGCAACATGGGGCCGTGCATTATCCTGCTGCAACATGAGGTGATGTTCTTGGATGTATGGCACAACAATGGGCCTCAGGATCTCGTCACGGTATCTCTGTGCATTCAAAATGCCATCAATAAAATGCACCTGTGTTCTTCGTCCATAACAAACGCCTGCCCATACCATAACCCCACCGCCACCATGGGCCACTCGATCCACAACATTGACATCAGAAAACCGCTCACCCACACGACGCCACACACTCTGTCTGCCATCTGCCCTGAACAGTGTGAACCGGGATTCATCCGTGAAGAGAACACCTCTCCAACGTGCCAAACGCCAGCGAATGTGAGCATTTGCCCACTCAAGTCGGTTACGACGACGAACTGGAGTCAGGTCGAGACCCCGATGAGGACTATGAGCATGCAGATGAGCTTCCCTGAGACGGTTTCTGACAGTTTGTGCAGAAATTCTTTGGTTATGCAAACCGATTGTTTCAGCAGCTGTCCAAGTGGCTGGTCTCAGATGATCTTGGAGGTGAACATGCTGGATGTGGAGGTCCTGGGCTGGTGTGGTTACACGTGGCCTGCGGTTGTGAGGCTGGTTGGATGTACTGCCAAATTCTCTGAAACGCCTTTGGAGACAGCTTATGGTAGAGAAATGAACATTCAATACACGAGCAACAGCTCTGGTTGACATTCCTGCTGTCAGCATGCCAATTGCACGCTCCCTCAAATCTTGCGACATCTGTGGCATTGTGCTGTGTGATAAAACTGCACCTTTCAGAGTGGCCTTTTATTGTGGGCAGTCTAAGGCACACCTGTGCACTAATCATGGTGTCTAATCAGCATCTTAATATGGCACACCTGTGAGGTGGGATGGATTATCTCAGCAAAGGAGAAGTGCTCACTATCACAGATTTAGACTGGTTTGTGAACAATATTTGAGGGAAACGGTGATATTGTGTATGTGGAAAAAGTTTTAGATCTTTGAGTTCATCTCATACAAAATGGGAGCAAAACCAAAAGTGTTGCATTTATATTTTTGTTGAGTGTACTTTTACTTTAGATTAAAAGAGTACCGTGTGCATATGTGCACATGTAATAATAATTAGTTGTGACACAAAGCTGCTAACTTGCACACCTTGTGTGAACTTTCATCATTTATGGTGACAATAACATTTTAAGAATAAGATGGTTCACTTTCTAGGTTAAGACTCAGTGTCTGGTCAGGGTTAGGTCAAAATAAGGCCATGCTGAAGGTTTGGGTTTTGATAAAGGGGAGGTTAATTCTCCAGGTATTCAACTCATTCTATGCAGTATTATTTTAAGTGAACACAACATACACTGTGCATATGTGTGTGTGTGTGTGTGTGTGTGTGTGTGTGTGTGTGTGTGTGTGTGTGTGTGTGTGTGTGTGTGTGTGTGTGTGTGTGTGTGTGTGTGTGTGTGTGTGTACTTGTGCATTCACACGCCTCTGCAATGTAAAAGGAGAGAATGGGCTGTCTCCCAGGATGCGCAGCAAGCGCTTTATTACGGCGGTAGTACCAGTAAATCAGAGCTCAGCTCTTCCTGGAACTGCTGCAACCTTTCCCACTGAGCACTATTACTGAACAATCATAGGCTAGCCATGATAATTAGCAGAGTATCTATCCTTCCAATCCTCCTGTCGCCCCCCCCCTCAATGTTCCTCTCCTGTCTGTCTCTCCATCTTACTCCTAACGCTCTTCTACTTAGATATGTCTAATGGGTGAATTCCTGCACCCACTAGATGTAATTTCACCAGGGAACATCTCAGATTACAGCCTAATTTCTGTCTTGACATTGGCCAGAGTCAAAACGCAGGCATTTCAACTGCTCACTTCAAAAGAATGCCAAGACAAATATGAAGCATGTTGGGACATGCCCGGCTGTCTTGGGACATCCCAGACACAGACAGGAGCTGGAAAGAACTGAATATGACTGTGCCAGCTGTCTCACAGTGGAGTGACAGGATTACATAACTACTGACATACTGTACCATCCAAACTCACATGGCTCACCAAAATAACAAGTACAATGCTGGGAGATTAGCCAAAATCATCCTTTTCTTCTTCTTGTGACAGAACTGAAAATAAACCAATAAATCCAAGAGGCACCTTAGGGACCAGTCCCACTGGCGTTTAGGAGGATTTGCACATGAAATGAGGAGACAAAAGCTGAGCGTCCGCAACAAAGGTGGGCGGAAATGACAAATGTCCCGGGGTGGATCAGCGAATACATGAGGAAGAAAAGCGGATATAACAGGGAACAGAAGCGAAGGCGACCACCGAGGTGCCCCCATGAAGGGCACAGCGGCCGTGATGCACTCGCTTCATCCGTGCCCACTCTGTCTGCATTAGGGGATGACATTTTTCGGGTCACGTGATTCCTGCGGGATTCCCGCGGGATGGGAGACAAAATTTTATCAATCCCATGATTGGGATGGGACGGGAATAAAAATGAACGGGAGCGGGCAGGAGCGGGACTGCCAAAAATAGATGATGATTTTCATCTATTTAATGCCGCATTCACACCGGGCGCGATCAGATGCTACAAATTCGCGGGGGTCGCGTGGCGACGGACGTGCCTCCTTCGCCCAGTGTGTCGCTCTGCTTTGCTGCGAAAATTCACCCTGGTGCATCATCAAATAGGAGGAGCTTCCATTCCGCTCACCGGCTCCGGTTGTCAGTCAAGCTAACATGACGGACCGTGATCACATGGAGCGAGTGGTTGTGGAAAGCTCCCAATACAGAGAGTATCATTATTTGCTGCAGGAGCTGAGTCTGGATGACGGCCGCTTTCAGCGGTCCTTCCACCTCTGCAGGACCCAGTTTGAGGACCAACTGTCCCGTTCACGTGCGCACATGTAAACAATAAAAACAAAAAAAGAAACTCCGCTGCTTGCTGCAGCTCCCTCTTCCACCAAAAAACTCTGTCATAATTGTGTTTAGAAACTAGTCACCATTTGTTTTATTATACATCTGAGTAGTTAATAAGTAAAATAATCTCCATGAACGATTCGCTTGCACGCGCACATAACTTAAAAAGAAAAAGAAACTCTGCTCCTGCTGCTGCTCGCTCCAAAAACTATGTCATAATTGTGAAATAAAGGACAAAAGAGACATATGTCCTGCTCACAGGCTGCTACCAGATACAGGACACGTTCACATCTTCAGTCAAACTCCAGACATCTCCACGTCACTACATATTCAGTCCCTGATTGATCATCACGGTGCGAGACATACGTGAGTGGGATGGGAGTGGGACTGATTTTGAGTGGGAGCGGGATGGGATTGGGAGTCATCTTTACAGGAGTGGGACAGGATGGGATTTATTGTTTTACTCCAGTCCAGGATTGGGACAGGATGGGATTTTTTTTCTGGGAGTGGGATGGGACGGGAGTGAAAATCCACTCCCATGTCATGCTCTAATCTGCATGCGCGACATACCATTTGTGACCGTGATGTGGCCGTGCTGGGCACGCATCATATCTGTTTTGCACGCTGTCCCGGTCCGCCGCCAAGCCACGGCAACCAGTCGGTTGCGGATATCAGCGGATGACAGGGGATATGCGGCGCGATGGTTGTGTATGTCCTGCATATGTCTTCAGGCAGTGATGCGGATATACGTGCCTCTGCGGATGATCACGGACGTGTTCGGATGGCGGCTGACTCATACAGGAATGTTACACGGTTATTGCGGTTGTTTGGCGGATGTGGGCCACTTTTGTGCACATTCCATCCGCAAATCCTCCTAAACGCCAGTGGGACAGGGCCCTTAGTTGAATGTGATATACTGTGATCAGACACTACCTTTCCATGTCTGTAGCTATAATCAAAATATATGCTATTATCTCTCTACAGGTCAGGTCTGGCAATATACGCAGGTACTGTTCCCACCACATTACAGAACAACCAACCAGGCAGACAACCAGTGCACCACCACTTCTCAAGAGTAACCATCTATCCCCTGCAGCCCGATCAAACACGGGCATCCCTTTGGCCTTTTCTCGTTGCTACCGTCCTCAACACTGAGGCACCTGCCTGCTGGATCATGTCCAGAGAACACACACCATGTGCCCACAATGTCATGGCTGACACTCCTTTGCAATACAAATGATATTCCTCCCCTGAGTCTCCCTAAGTCAGAGTTCATTTGGCCCAAAGTCATTACAGCTGTACCCAAAGACACCTACTACCAAAGGCATCCAGTCATCTTAGGTCACTGGTTAGCATCCAAGTTTCACAACCATAGAGTAAGACAGGAAGCACCAGGACCCTAACGACATGGAGCTTCATTCTCCTGCAAAAATATCAGCATCGCCATCATCATTATCTGTCCGGTTAATGAGATCTTCCCTGGTGTTGCTTGATCTCAAAGGTTGAGGACTCACACAAATGAATGTCACTGCCGAGATATTACATTACACAAAAAAAAAAAGTTGTTTGTTTTGGTGGTATCTCTCAGAACTCCCTACTCCATGACGTTTGACCATATAGTCCTACATAGTATTTCTGAATGACTGAAGTTGTCTTCACTGACTTGGAAATGCTTAGGTCCAACCCATAATTTATCTAAAGAAAAATGTTTGAGAAAGTGGTGATTTGTATTAGCAATAATCTTTATATTTAGGTTGTTCAATTACTTTATTATATCAACTACAGGGACATACAAAGACAAAATAACAAAAACTGTTGTTAGCTATGTCCCACTACTGGATGATACCTGTGTGTTAACTCTTCCAGAACCATCCCTTTAATCCAGTTGGACAAATCACATTGACATTTGGCACACAGCTTCACCTCAGCTTTGCCCAGTACATACCTATTTATACTGTGATCTGATCACAACCCTAAAAATTATTCTTGTTCAAACACACCAACTTTTTCCCCATTGAGCAGACCTCATCCAAATCAACCAGAAAGCTTAACAGGCAGCCTGAGACACAGCATACCATGCTTTTCCTTATACGCATGCTCTGATTGGAGCCAATGCTATGTTATGATTATTAATGAGGAGAGATTATCACAGCTTGCATTCAGAGTCTGGGAAGCCAGTACTTCTGAGTAGCATCATCAGCAAAACACCTTAATGCCTTTTCATGTAACCACTAATCCCTTCCTTTACATTACAGCTTCTTTTCCTTGATTATGTTTCGCTGTGATTATTTGCTCTCTGCAGAGTGTAGACATTTTCTTTCCTTTTTGCTCACGGGTTCTTTTGGATTGCACTGAAGGGTGAAATAGGACCGAGAACTCTTTCCAAGATGCAGTCGCATTGTAATCGTTAATGGGCCAGCCCTGGTCTTCACTTAACACTGTGTTAGTGCAGTTAAAGTAGGAAACATATGACGCAAGGAGCCATTGTCTTAGGTAAGAGGCCAACCGTGGATATGCCTGTGTGGATCAGACAGACAGATACACGGGAGTTTGTACAGTTATGTGTGTGCTTAATAGAGCAGGACCAGAACAGAGGAAGGAGTGTCAGAACTATCTTGGTTAAAGATTCCCCGTCAGATAGTGACGGCACTTTCTTTCTTTCTTTCCATGGCCAAGCAGCATCTGGAGTGGATTTTATGCTAGCAGACACCGAGGAACATGATTACATTCGGCTAACTGCGCTCTAAACTGATTATGCATGTGCCAAGCTAATGGACTACATTTGCAAGAGGAAAAATAACATCCAATCAATCTCAATTACCGCCGATTGCTCCGGCCCCTGAGACAAGGAAGGTAGCCAGCTAACCCCCCCCACACACCACCACCCATGCTCCTCCCCTTTCCCCAACCCCTGACTGGAAGCAGAGGCCTGTGGCTGGGCCTGGATAGGCCCCACCCATTTTATCTGGCCAGAGCAGCCAGGGCCTGGGAGCTGGATTAGTTCCACTCATCTCATCTTCATGCTAAAACAGTCAAACCCCGAGGCTTACTGTGAGGTACTATTGGTATGAGGGCTATCATATTGTGAATATACTGGTGGCTATTAGCATCATTCATCAGAGCATGTTGGTGTATATGATTGACAATTCAGGAGAGAACTAGTGACTATCATGTTGTCAACAGAACTCTGAAGCCTGTGATGCCTGGGAAGAAAAGTGGTGCGTCAGCAGAAAACTCAAACATCCGACTGGGTATCTCTCATCTTAGTGCACAGTGCTCAGACAACACAGCGTTACATCCTGATGTGTGGCGGTCCACGTAGTCAGGATGACTTACTGGATGTTTCTGGAGTCTTTTGGAACATTCCAATACATGGGTTGGTGGGGGTGATATTTTTAGAAAGCCCTAATATGGGCCACATACCACAGACTCTCAAATTATCCCATCCAGTTCAGCCCTCAGTTTAAACCTTCCTTTTTAATTCCAGTAATTACAGGTTCTAATTTATATGGAGCTGTGCACACAAAGGGCCTGTTTAATGCAAACCAGTTTGATTTGGGTGAAGTGTCCCAAGCATCTCCCACATCTTACAGCCTATTTATGCTGACGAGATGGTTTATTTTTTACCCCTCCTAAAAAGGTTAGAATGGTGCCATTTGCATCAAATTTCTGTAGGGAGGAATAAATGAATAGTGATTTTTCTTTTTTAAGAAAATCTTTGCATAACATACCAACTCTGGTTTGCAGGCTTGTGGGCTACTGTGGCTTTCTGCCTGTCAGTATCTCTACCAGGACAGTAAATCTGACAGTGCAAAGACTGCAGCATTGTCAAGTGGGAAGCATTTCTGCCTTAAAGCCTCAAAACCATGTACTTGTTGTCTGTTAATCACATTTGTGAGTCATAAAATACGGTAATAAATTTTGTCAACGCGTATGGACCTACATTTTTTAGTGTCTAGGACAGGGCGTGTGTATGAGGCCGGCATTCTAGGGGTGAGAGATCAGGTAATTTCTGGACAAACGCACACACTTACTCAGAAGATCAACTGGGTTTAAGAAATATGAAGCAATCTTAAGAGGCTTAAGTCATAAAAAATGATCATGGCTGGATGTGTTGTACATATTTAATCCTCCACAGCCTGAGCAGCAGTATGACATGCATCTTTTCTCTCACACAAACCTGAGCGACAGAAAGGGGTGGATATCTGCGGAAAGTGGAGAGGCCACAGATGTGTTTTATGAGACAAAACAAGTCTTGTCCTCCATAGGTGTGAGGAGAACAGAGAGCATGCCAGAGCATGTCTATT
This sequence comes from Thalassophryne amazonica, assembly GCF_902500255.1. NCBI lineage: Eukaryota > Metazoa > Chordata > Actinopteri > Batrachoidiformes > Batrachoididae > Thalassophryne > Thalassophryne amazonica. The sequence goes on along the minus strand of NC_047104.1, from coordinate 98,532,747 downwards.
TTGGTCTAATATGAAGCCTTCAGTAGAATGCGGGCTGGGGTAAGTCCAGAAGCTAAGGCCAGGACAGAAAGACTCTGCTTCAACAAACTCAACACATCAATAGACAATGTTGCATATTGGTTTCTGTTATACAACTATAAATACCCTGCATACATCTGGAAATCCCCATCCATTCTTCACCCATATTCTGATGCAAACTATAGATCGCAGTACCAAGCTATCAATTCTCCCCTCAGCACCTCCTGTTTCCCTTGGCCCTATTTAATCACCACACTACAAGCTCTGCCTCACACCTTTTACTGTAATGAATCACAAAAATGATTTCTATATTTTACCGTTCTTTCAGCACAAAGCCATTGCAGACGAGAGACATACTGTATCTGTAATGTCAGTGGTTCTTGGCAACCATTCATAATGTTGTACAACTATTAACACCACTCAAAGTATCTCTTATAATGGAACTTAAAAGGACAATTTACTGTAGCTACCTGACAAGAGGAGGTTACATCTGACCTGCATCTCTATTTCTTAAGGCAAGTATGCAAGAAACAGTAATAAATGTTTTCCGGAAATTACCAGACAGGCTGACTTACGTGGCTAACATTTTGGTAACTGTAACATGAAGCTGAAGCTACTGGTTAGTTTCAGTCATGGTTAAGGAAGGAACACCAAGTCCGATATAGGTACTTACACCTGTTGGTACTGGTGCTTATCCCTGGATTATGTAGTACAGTGAAACAGATGAGTGTTGACGATTCGCTTTGGGTAGGAGACCTGGGGAGTTGTTTCCCCATCCAAAGCTGGTACCCATTTACAAGTGGGTGCATTCGGACAATGCAGATGAAGCATCTTGCCCAAGAACATATGACCAAAGCAAACCCAGGTCTACAAATTGGTAGACCAAGTCCATATTCCACTGACCTACTTCTCCTGTATCATTTGTGGTTAGCATTATCATATACTCAAACTGTGGTTAGTAACAACTCTATATATGCCCTAAAGGGCATTGGTACCTGGTGCTCATCTGCAGATACCATAGCGCAAAACAGATCTGTCTATGACTCCACTGGACAGGACACCAGTCAATCCCAGCTTACTTTCCCAGTCAAGTGCAATACCCGTGCAGCAGTGTGGACTGGGAGATTGCATATGTCTTGTCTGCAAACCCAGACAGGTAGAATAACTGGGAATCAAAGCCAGACCTACATACTGATACCCAAAATCCTGACTCACTGAGCTGCTCTGTAATGTTTCCAATGTACAATGTAACAAGGCGAGGTGATGATCTTGTGGTTAAGCGTTAGGCTTGAGACCAGAAGATCCTCGGTTCAAATTCCAGTCTGAGTGGAAAATCACTAAGAGCCCTTGGGCAAGGTCCTTAATCCCCTAGTTGCTCCCAGTGTGTAGTGGGCTCCCTGCATGGCAACAGCCTGACATCGGGGTGAATGTGAGGTATTATTGTAAAGCACTTTGAGCATCTGATGCAGATGGAAAGGCACTACATAAATGCAGTCCATTTACCATTTAACAATACTGTCTGGCAAAAATACTGGTTCTTTCCAAACCTGAAATTCCAGTTATCTACAGAAAACTTATTTTGATGGAAGACAACATCACTCTCCAGAATTTTGAAATGCACCTTTTTGTACTTCTTGTATGTCACAGCACAGCTGTAGAAAAAAAAAAAAGACTTGTTTTCTTACCGGGAGTCACTCACCAGAAAATGGACTTTTAATGGAAATAAAGACGCCAATAAATAATGTGAATAGTAAATGTTACAGGGACAGAATCAGATTCTGCAGGTGTGTACATAGGGAGTAAGGGTTGTTACAGACCATATCTTGTATGTGTTTGTGTGTCTGAGCGTGTGTGCAGGTATGCCAGTTTGGGTTAAGCGCAGAGTGGCCGAAGCCGGAGACACACAGGATAGCTACCTAAGTGGAATCAGGCCTGTTAGATTTATGGCCATTTGTTCTGAGAGTGTTCATCCATTGGCTATTATGGAATGATTAGAGAAGAAGGTGAAGCTCCAAGTCCAGCAAAAATCAATACAGCTGTCGAGAACGATTCAGCCGCTCCAAAGAGTATTAGCACCAAACCTCTGTCTCCTCACACTTCTTCATTCGTCTCCAAGTGATTCACCCCTAAGCCACCAAAGCACCGTCACCTGCCATGTTCCTCTGCAGCAGCAGTGTGACCCTGCTTCTGTATGACTGCTGGGAATGCAAGCGGAACAACAAAGCCATCGTTCATGCCTTCAGAGAGCAGTTTATTTGGTGGTGTGGGCAAGGGCCAGAACACTTAATGTGGGTGTCAAGTCAGGATGATACCGCATTTGTGTTTGTGGTAAACTAAGGAATATACAATCAGATAAGAAATTTGACTTTTGGATGTCAGTTCTTTGGCTGCTTGGTTACATTTTGTGCTACTAAATATTTATCTAAAGGCTAAGATATTACCTGTCAGAAACTATGATACATTGTTAAGATGGGGCAAGTGGGATGTGTGAGGAAGCCTGAAGGACACTGACCTTGTAGAGCTTCAGGCTGGCCTCATGGCGGGAATTGACAGTATGCATCCTCAGCTTTTCCAGGCTGTTGGTGTAGTAGTCACAGGCGTTGCATTTGAGATGCACTGGGTTTCCAATGGCCACGCATTTCAGGCGCCATTCATTGCCTTTGCCGCCCTCTTTAATGTGGGCCACGAGCTGGTACTTTTGTACATGCTTGTCCGTCTTGCAGTGCAGCTGGAAGTTGGCCTTGAGCTGAGTGGTGTAATGGCACAGCTTGCACTGGTGAGAGTCACCCACCACTGCACGCCACTCCTCCTCTGGTAGGCTGCGTTCGGCTCCCATATGCATGCCAAGCACGTCCAGGTTGTCAGTGGTGAAACGGTTGCACACAGCGCACTGGAACAACTTCAGGGAGGGATCACTGGTCTGAGACAGGCTTTCTCCCAGGGTCATCAGTTCTTCAGACACCAACTGCCCGCTACCCAGCCGCACATCCATGGGGATCTCACCACCTACTAGAGTGTGTAAAACGCACAAGTTTGAAGACAGATGGAAAGAAAGAGGGAAAGGGTGAATAAAGATGATCATTTGTGCCTTTATTGTTCATTCATACATACAGTAGTCCATAAGTAATCGAACTGTCACACAATTGTATTTTTTGCCTCTGTACACCACCACAGTGGGTTTGAAATGAAACATTATGGATGTTCCTGTAGTGTAAACTGTTAGCTTTAATATAATGGGTTTAACAAAAATGTTGCACAAACCATTTAGGAATTGCAGCCATTAAAACACATCATGCCTCAATAAAAATGACTGTAGATCCTAAATGGTGAACGTGATACAGAATTAAAATTAAACATCAACAATAGAAGCACATCTTGATTGTTTCATTTCAACTTTATTGCGGTGGTGTACACAGGCAAAACAACAAAAGCTGCTCGTCCAAATACTTATTACCTGACTGTATTACAATAGACCATTTATTGATTACGGTGTTTTGAGTTTCTTTCAAAAGAGCACAATGTTTTCCAAACAAGCCTTTAGTTTGAGCCAATTTGATTAAGCGAATTACAGAATTTCAGGTGGAGACTTTGATCAATGTTTGCCATTACAGAAGTTTTTAAGTCTGACAATGCTTGATGTATCATGTATAGTATGGACGTATTAGCTTACAACTATCAATGTTTTGGGAAAGAAGAAAGCTTGAATTTTTCCTTTGGGACCATAAATTCACACTGGTACAGTACAAGTTTACACATGGGCTTGTTTGGATTGTGCACTTTCACATTGCATTGTGTGTAAATCAACTCCCAAGGCCGTGAGGTCTACGAAATAAACTAAAAAAAAAAGAAAAAAAAAAGAGATATTTTATCATTGCTGAAAAGTAAGACATTCCAAAGCAAACATTATTGTAAATCATATCTATTGCTCTTACGTAATGAATACTAACATTTAAAAAAAAAAAATCCACTCTGCTTGAATGCCTCAGCTTCTATTGCTGCTGACTGTCTGTAAATCAGTATACGAGGTCTCTTAGATAATAAACCGACCCTTTTATTTTTTTTTTTAACTATATGGATTTGAATGACATGCGATTACACCAATCATGCTTGAACCCTCGTGCGCATGCGTGAGTTTTTTCACGCGTGTCGGTGATGTCATTTCCCTGTGGGCAGGCCTTGAGTGAGATGTGGTCCCGCCCTCTCGGCTGAATTCCTTTGTTTCACACGCTGCTCGAGACGGCGCGCGTTGCTTTATCAAAATTTTTTCTGGACCTGTGAGGAATATCCGAGTGGACACTATTCGAGAAATTAAGCTGGTTTTCTGTGAAAAGTTTAACGGCTGATGAGAGATTATGGGGTGTTTCTGTCGGTGTAAGGACTTCCCATGGATCGGGACGTCCTGCAGCGCTTCCAGGCGCTGTCGTCGGCCTGTTTCGAGCTGAAAACATCCTAATTTAAGGCTTAATTCACCCAGGACATCGTGAGAGAACAGAGAAGATTCAGAAGAGGCCGGCATGAGGAATTTATGCGGACATTCCACTGTTTAAGGACATTTTTTTAATGAAAGACGTACGCGCAAATTCGCCGAGTCGTTTCCGTGACGACTCGGCAAATCTGTGTGCGCCGCGACAGGAAAAACACCTCCGTGTTGAAAACCATTTGTAGAATTCAGGCGGCTTTTAATGGCTTTCAACAAGTGAGTAACTGAGAAATTGTTTAACAGCTTGGGCATGTTCCAACTTGCCCGTTAAGATTTCCAACGGAGGTGTTCTTCCTGCTGCGACCCCCCGCGGTCGGGTCCAGCCCGACATGCGACTCTGCCCGCACGTTCTTTCATTACAAAATGACCGTTATCAATGGAATGTCCGAATAAACTCCTCATGCCGACTTCTTCTGAAAGTTCTCTGTTCTCTGACGACTTACTGCGTCAACAGAGCCTGAAATGTGGAAGTTTTCAACTTGAAACGGCGAGACGCTGCCGCCTCGAAGCGCAGATCGCCGTCAGGCGCCGTGGACCGTCCTTAAAGCGACACTACCAGACCAAAATCTCTCATCAGCCGTTAAAATTTTTACCGAAAACCAGCTGAATTTATTGAATGGTGTCCACTCAGTTGTGCCTTACAGTTTTGAAAAAAATTTTATCAAACAAAGCAACAGTCTCTGAGCCATTCCTAAACAATGAAAAAAATCGACGAGCGGGTGGACGACTCCTCACTCAAAGACTGCCCACAGGCGAATGACGTAACCGACAGGCGTGAAAAAACTCTCACATGCCCACGAGGGTTCAAGCATGTCTGATGTAATCACACGTGATTCAAATCCATATGGTTTTTGAAAAAAATAATAAGGTCGGATACTTTTCTAATAGACCTCGTAGAGTCCTAACAGATTAAACCTGATTGGTACTGAATCTAAATGATAGGCATGCCAAAACAAAAACAAAAACAAACAAACCAACAACAAAAAAACAGCCTGCCAATATTAAGTCATAAAAATCCTCAGAACTAATATCTTTACAGTCTAGGAAAGCTGATATATATTTAAAAAACAAATACTAAAAATGTGGTAAGACCACCTGCAGGATACTTGCCTTAATATGTTGAACCTTTCACTGCCTACAATTGGCATGTTAGCCTGACCCTGCCTACTTCACATTAATTCCAGAAGGCCCTTTGTGCTTATCGTCACCATATACAGCGACTTTCCTTACACAGGTTTTTATATCCAGGAGAGGGAGATCTTTGAGAAGCTCTCTGAAATCACTCACAGGTAGAGGACCTCAGTCATAGCTACTTCTGCTCTCTTTTACAAATACAATCATGCCCATTTGCCACCTGAATCCAGACCAAACACCCCTCCTCTCATTTCTATGTGGCTCTCATTTTCCAGTACTGTACGGTGTCAGTGATTTACCACAGCCAGATCCTGCTTCTCACTAAACTGTGGCTGAGGATCATTACTTTACTGCTTTGATAGTCTTTAAACGGGTTTAATAGTGTTTCTACTCTCTTAAGGCTCATTTATGCTCAACGTGAAATACAGATATGGACAAAGCCTTCTGCTCGTCCTTTGCATACATTTAGTTCGTATTTGCGTCCTTTTTCTGAAACCATACAGATATGAATGGAGCCACACCTATAGAATCTTTGGGGGCAGTGCAACCAAAGTTCAAGCAAGATATAAACACTAAAGCAAAAATGACACAAAGAAGATCTTTAACAATAGTGGAATATTCTGATGAGACCTTTTTATATATTATACATATATAGTCTTGTTGTGAACTCTTTAATGGCCACACAGACCATGTCAGTGTGCACCACAGCTTACACGTTGGTCTGTTTTACAATAGAAACATTATGATGACTTCTTCAACCGTCACCATGTTTGATGTTGTCAGAAACTTTCAAGACAGTCTGCAGGGCCATCGAATGGATATTATTATTACTAACCATGCCAGCATAAAGGATGAATGGGAGTTTGTTGGTGGTGATGGTCACACTGTTTGAAATGCAGTTAGAATTATGTAGATAAATGGAGCATAAATGAGGCTTTATATTGCAACCGCAATATTATGAAAGAATTTATGTTAACAAGTATATGTAATCGAAAAATATAACGTGATGCTAAAATACCCTCAGCCGTATGAGCATTGCGTTCTTTATTATTTGCACTTGTTTAATGAATTATTAAAATCCTATTGTCTTACGTACAATCTGTACATGTTCAATAAAGCCCTTCTATAAATCAATCAATCAATATTTACATTTTAACAGCATCTGCAGAAGGCTATGCATGTGCGTGTGATCTTTTGACAAGAGTGGAAGTTGTGTCAAGGAATATTTGTAGATCACCTTCTGTGCATTTGCAGGTATTAATGAGACACATTTAAGTCCATAGAAAGTTAGCTTTGAGTTAGCGTGCACGCTAACATCCGTGTCTTTGTTCCAGAGGTGTTATTGGGTTCCAAAAACAGCGTTTTCAGTTTTCAAAGTGTTTATTTCTTGTTAGCTTTTACATAATAAATGACAAAACAGTTATATTAACACACGAACAAAACAGAGTTTTGCAGCTAGCTAAACCAGCCTGTGACATCATCAACCTAACATTGGCGAACTGTCTTCTAAATCACTTCAGAGGTGTTATTAGGTTCCAAAAAACAATATTTGTGGTTTTAGAAATGTTTATTTCTCGCTAGTTTTGACATAATATATGAGAAACATGTATATAAACACATAAATGAAACTATTTTAGACAGACCTGCCACTGATGGCACGGTGCAGCTCTACTCTGACTGGATGTTTCCCCCAGCACTCAAAAAAGTGACTAGTTGAAACAGACTGTTACATTTTAATCTCTTAAAATGTCTGTTAAAATAGGTCAAGGTTAGCCATCTTTGAACTTGTCCAAGGTCTGTGTCCCAAGAATGTTCCCTGTGAATTTGAAGACTTTGGCAGTAATAGAACTGGAGTTATGCTGAGCAGACAGAACGACAGGTGGACCAACAGACGCAAAGCCTTCACAATACCCAATGGCCGTATTTGATGGCCTCGGGCAAAAATCCTCACATGTTCAGAGTAATGACAGTGACTCTCATAGCAGTCAGTGCATACAGTGTACATCCTATAGATGGTATACATACCGTATCTCTGCAGTTATATTTAATTTGCCCAATTCTTTGTGGCTTTTGAAAATGGAAGGTCTGTGTATTGAAATGGCTATAATCTGTAAATTGTTGACAGAGTATTTGTTATGTGTCGACGCGGGTTGAGGAGCGGACCTGCGTCAGACGGAACCCAGCGCTAAAAATAACCAGAAAAGCGGTTCCAATAACAAAAACAATGTGTTTATTTCACCCGCTGGTGCATAACAAGTGTAAAAACAGAAATAGTGTCCTTCTGGTGGAGTGAAGGCTGGCACGCTCTCCAGCGCCCAAAAGGATCGAAGCCCGGCGCTCCTGGACCCACTACCACCGCCAAACACCCCCCAGGTGGACACGACAAACCGACTCTCTGCGAAGCATAGAAGAGGTGAGGTAAGTCAGCAGTTATAACTAATATCCTTCAAAAGACACACACTATCAGCAACACATTCAGGTCTGTATTTTAAACTTTATGCAAATGAAAAGCTTCTCACAACAGGTGGAGGATCACTCGTCCGCACGCCACAGCAGTGAGAAGCAAGCTGCACAATTCTCATCTCAAATTCAAGTATACTGCGTAATAAAATACCAAGTTACTATCAACAATTAGTCAAACACTTAATCACCTTTGATGTGTGCTGACAGCATGTGTCCCTCACCCTTCCTTGCTTCACGGGCTCGATGTGTCAAACCCAGGCGCGGTCCTCAGCGTCTCACAAACGAACATCACAAGGTCGAGTTCCCGGCAGTTCTGCTTGAATCACACATGACTTAAATGCAGAACGCCATCCAATTATCTGCTTCAGCTGAAAGTCTTTAAGGTTGCATGTGAGCACCATTTACAGGTGCTGCACATGATGTTGATGAGGGTGAAGGATTCTTCAGCCAGCACCTTCTCCACAGACAAATCAGTTCTCATGCCACCTGGAGAGCAAAGAAAAGAAAAGAACACCAAAATATCCAGCCACACCCCCCAACACACAACAGTACCGCCCCTTTAACGGGAAGCCTCCCGGCGACCGAACAGACCAGGCCCGAGAACAGCACCTCCCTCCGGGGTCCTCGTCAGGAAGCAGACAGCACCACGCTCCCAAGGTCCACCACAGACAGCAGGACAGGGCACCGCAGCTGGAAGGCCGGCTGGCATCAACAAAAGCCCCAAAACATTCCCCAGTACAATCCAACACACAGGAAAAAAAACACAAAACCCACCCAAAACCTCCCCAGGGGACCGTCCCATCAAACCCCGGGAAGAAAAGAAAAACACCCAAAAGCAAAAACCCAACACAGCCCCACAAACACAATATAAACATAAATGCATAAAAGAAAAATAACAAACAACCCCCCCAGAACGACCTGCAGAGCCCAACCCCCCCCAGAAGGCCTTTACCGCCAGTTTCAGGAGGAACAGCCAGAACCAGAATCCCACAAAGGTCCCCAGGTGTACATGGAGCAAACGGCGCCCCCCAGAGGACCGTACCATCAACCCCAGGAGGTACCCTCCCCACAACCCCGGAACCCCAGACCCGGCCACACTTGGCTAGTTGGCCCCAAGCCAATTCCCCCCCAGAGGACCGTCCCATCAACCCTGGAGGTGGAACCCGGAAGGAAACAGAACAAAATCAAAAGTCAACCCCCGGAGGACTACCAAAAACAACCCCGGGGGGATATAAAACGACCGTAAACCCTGTTACCCTCCCCGGCACCCCGAAAGACCCCAGGTCCCTCCCAGAGCCCCTCGGCGGCTCAATTTTGGTGAACGGCTTAAAACATTAAGCCGGGGAAGGGAACAGGAAAAACTAATCCAGCCCCAACCCCAAGGCACAGCAGAGAACCGGAAATACGTCCGGTGCCCCAACTCGACCATACCCCAGCCTCTTGGGAGGGGTGGAACTACCGAAATGGCGAACGGCAACAGATCGGCCCACCCCTCCGACTGAGGTATGTCTCCGCTGCACCACACTCCGGCAACACCAATGACGAACGGTACAAAGGCTCACCGAGGCTGGAGTGGAACCGGGCCCTAACCAAACCAAGAAAAACGCCCCTAACACCCCCCCCCCCTAGGTGCAGAGGTCTTCTGAGAACGCTCAGCGTGACCAACCTGCACCACCCCACAACCCACAAGACAAACGGTCTTGGGGCAAGTGAGGTTGGGGTTAGGGATGTAGGGAAATAAAACACAACAAAATAAAACGACCCAACAACCCAAACAGAAAATACCTAAAAACACATAAAAATTAACAATTAAGTGAGCCCAGACGGGCTTCTAACCGCCTAACATTCACTCCACCAGACACGCCTCTTACTCCCCAAACAAATTATAACCCCTATTTAAAGAAAACAAAACATTAACCCGTATTGTTTTTTTTTTGTTGTTTTTTTTATGTGTGTTTTGCCTGTCCCAGAACACCTGGAGATACGTCACCATTATTTTTCTTGACGCTTATATGTCGGGGCAATACAGTAATCTCTGTTCGTCCGAGCTGCTTGGGCTCGTCAACAGGAGGAGCCAGAGGTCCCGTCGGAGGAGCCTCAGTGGGGCGAAGAAGAGGCGGCCCAGATCTGTGTCGGGGAAAGCCCCGAGACGAAAAAACCCGCTCTGAAGGCCGCCCTCTCTCGCGTCCACGCTCCTTCATCCGATCATCTAGACGAATCACCAACGATATTAGCTCATCTAAATCGTTTGGCTCGTCACGGACTGCCGGCTCGTCTTTTAATGACTCATTTAACCCATCTACAAACATTCCTCGTAAAGCTGCGGCGCTCCAACCTGACTGAGCAGAAACCAGAGAACATTGCATCACCGCACAAGGCTCCGGACGACAAACAATCGGTTCGGACACCGAATCTCTGGGTGACGGAGTTATCTGCACTAGTATCGATGGTGCCGCAGCTGGAGCAGCAGGAAGCGGAACGGCTTGCGCTGCAAGCTCCGTAACACGGGCGTCTGTTTGTTTAATTTGGTTTGCGAGATGCTGTAATTGCTCCCATATTTTCTCCAAGTGTTCTTGAACTTTTTCGGCAAAAGGAACCGCCTCTGCCGCTGGGTCCATTATGGAATGGCCGGGAACTACTGTTATGTGTCGACGCGGGTTGAGGAGCGGACCTGCGTCAGACGGAACCCAGCACTAAAAATAACCAGAAAAGCGGTTCCAATAACAAAAACAATGTGTTTATTTCACCCGCTGGTGCATAACAAAGTGTAAAAACAGAAATAGCGTCCTTCTGGTGGAGTGAAGGCTGGCACACTCTCCAGCGCCCAAAAGGATCGAAGCCCGGCGCTCCTGGACCCACTACCACCGCCAAACACCCCCCAGGTGGACACGACAAACCGACTCTCTGCGAAGCATAGAAGAGGTGAGGTAAGTCAGCAGTTATAACTAATATCCTTCAAAAGACACACACTATCAGCAACACATTCAGGTCTGTATTTTAAACTTTATGCAAATGAGCAGCTTCTCACAACAGGTGGAGGATCACTCGTCCGCATGCCACAGCAGTGAGAAGCAAGCTGCACAATTCTCATCTCAAATTCAAGTATACTGCGTAATAAAATACCAAGTTACTATCAACAATTAGTCAAACACTTAATCACCTTTGATGTGTGCTGACAGCATGTGTCCCTCACCCCTCCTTGCTTCACGGGCTCGATGTGTCAAACCCAGGCGCGGTCCTCAGCGTCTCACAAACGAACATCACAAGGTCGAGTTCCCGGCAGTTCTGCTTGAATCACACATGACTTAAATGCAGAACGCCATCCAATTATCTGCTTCAGCTGAAAGTCTTTAAGGTTGCATGTGAGCACCATTCACAGGTGCTGCACATGATGTTGATGAGGGTGAAGGATTCTTCAGCCAGCACCTTCTCCACAGACAAATCAGTTCTCATGCCACCTGGAGAGCAAAGAAAAGAAAAGAACACCAAAATATCCAGCCACACCCCCCAACACACAACAGTATTTTTGTTAAACTCCTTGATTTAAAGCTTATAAAGTCAACATGATTGTTTCATTTCAGCTCCATCGTAGCAGTGAACTGAGGCACACAAAAATGGTCACTGTCCAGCTATCTATGGACCTGAGTGCATCAAAGTATACAGTGGGTGTATCCCAATTTAGGGTCTGCCCCATTCTAAGGGCTGTGTCCCTCAAAACTATTCGGGCTTCACCCCATCGGACACAGAGGAGGCTGGAACAAACCGTTCTGAAATGAAACAAACCAGACCACAGAGGATATTGGTGTTGCATCATTAAGTTTTTCCACCTCTACCCTCTGTAACATGGCAACCTTGACAGCACCAAGCTAGGGTAGTGGGTATAACCCATAGTTTAGTAATCATTTGCATATTTACAATTATACATATGGAGCATAACAGTTACCACAGGGATAACTGGCTTGTGGCGGCCAAGCGTTCATAGCGACATCACTTTTTGATCCTTCGTTGTCGACTCTTTCTATCACCATGAAGCAAAATTCACCAAGTGTTGGATTCTTCACCCACTAATAGGGAACGTGAAAGAGTCTAACGCGCATGGGAGTCGAGGGGTGGCATGAAGCCCCGCAGTGCAATGAAAGTGCGAGGCGCACAGTCATAATCCCACAGGTGATAGCTTCGCACCATTGGTTCCTCAACCAAGCACATAAATCAAATTGTGAAGAAATTCAGATTTTGCGAGATGTGTATTCACATTTCAGAAGTTATTTTTTCAGTATTCATGTTTTGCAATTCACAGTTTGTGGATAATTCCCGATTAGCAGCTGATTGAAGTGCATAGTTTGTCAAAATATTTAGCATGAATTTTTGCTCCACTTTTGCCACTGACTGCTACTGGAGAACATTAAATGGGAACATCATATTTTACAACCACAGATCTCATTTTAGATGTTTTGGGGGTTATGTTTTCACACGGAGCAAAACAATATTAAAAGCTAGAAGGCCACCCAAATTTCAATAAACTTGACAGAATTTAGTTTCTAATGAAATTCAACCATTATAATGTAGGTTTATTTTTGAAACATCTTGTAAAATTACAGTTCATTTTAATAATGAGCACATATTTCCCTTTAGGGAATTCCATAATTAATATTTGCAGGAGGGCGCGTGTGCGCGCATGCATGAGCTTTTGAAAGGATCGGAAGTTACCTTTGACCGCGGGTGATGTGTGCACACGTAGCATGCATGCTGACGTCTGTCAGATGTCTTGTAAGTCACTTCAGAGGTGTTATCAGGTTACAAGAATCGTGTTTTTAGTTTTAGAAGTGTTTATTTCTCGCTGCCTTTTTAAATAATATATGAGAAACATGTTAGATTTACACAGAAATGCAGTGGTTTCAGAGCTTTTTCTGCCATGTTGGATTAGTAGCCAGAGAGAGACCAGCCAGTGACATCACGGTGCCTCTCTACTCTGACTGGCCATCACATGTCCTTCCCAGAATACCTTGCGCAAGTCTGGTGAAGCCCCCATGTGATCTATGATGTCACTTTCAACGACTGTATTGGTCTCAACCATCGCCACCATAATTAGTTCGTCATCTGTTCTTTTGAAAATTTACTCTTCATGGGGACTTTTTTATTAATGTTTTTTAGACAACACAAATTTTGATTGTACTGGTAATGTCATATTATGAAACCCCTATTATAGGCTATTAATAAAATTATAGTGGTCCCAAAGAAAATTATTTTTATGCCTTAAATCTTAAAAAGCTTAGTGGCCCTATACCTTTAATCAATGCAATACTGTTTAAGAATGCAAACACAGACATGAGTAACTGGCTAATTAAAGGCTCGGTCATACGGCACACAGCGATAGCTAAATGAAGGAAAAAGTCACAAAGTCACAAATCCTCGAGAAAACGTGGACGAATGAGCCCGCACTTCTCCCATTACTGAAAAGCCTGTGAGTCCAGAGTGCATAAAAGAACATAACAAAACTGAAAATAACAACAAAAAAATGATGTGAATGGCGACCTTGACGCTTTAAACAAAATCAAAACAAAACCTTCATGATGATGTGACTTGACAGCGGGTATTAGACTGAGTGCCAGCCTGTGATCAAGTCTGCAGCCATCCTGCGCTCTCCACAGCACCTGTAGCAGGAGATTTGGTTGTCTTAACAACAGGTTTGTCTTCACATGCATAAATAGTTAAATTAGTTGAGAAAACGTTCTTGCCGCTATTGTTTCTGCATGAAAACATTGGTTTTCATCCCACACATTGACGAGTCATGTTCAGCTCATCAGATCTTTAGTTATTGATCCGTTCAGATCTCATCAACGTTCGTGTAAGATATCGGACTTGGGAGGTTGGATGAAGTTGGTCAACAATGAAACAGAACGCTGATGGTACGGGAACTATGCAAACAATGAGGAACCATCAAGACAGAAAGCAAAACGGAATACAGACGAATTTAGATTGTTGCCGGGATTCGTTCACATTTTTCAACAGTTTGAAAATTATTACAAAGCGCCAGCTACAGGAACGATGTCTCTGAAAGTCAATGTAAGTCCAGGTTTCTTGTTTTCGTTTTGGCTTCAGTGTCCTTTGTTAGCACCGTGTGAACGGGGCTTGATAATGACACCAGGCAATTTGCAAACTCTCTCAGTATACTGCTTCTTTGCTATAACTGAGTAGGTGAAAATGATACCAGAAGTGTCAGTTCACACGGAGACGTTCCCTAGAGAGGAAACAAGAGGGATCCTCTTGCTTGCCTCTACTGGTGGTTGGCTCTCACTGCGGTATTGTATCACTTCCTGTTCCGGAGCACAGCGGTGTTTTTCTGTATCTGTTAGCTGTTTAATCTGCGCAGTTAGATTGATCTAGTTATCTAGATTACGATTTGTTTCCCAGTGTAATCTTTACGTGCCTTAGCTAAAGCACTCCTTCTGCTGAATCACCTCTAAATTATTTACACATTATTCACTTTGCGTGTTTTTAGGAATCCGCTAGCTTAGCGTAGCTACTAGCTCTTAGCCGATTTAGCATGGCGGCTTCGCCTGTCTCTCCCACACTTTTCTGCTCTGGGTGTGAAATGTTTAGTTATTCCTCGGCCTCCTTTAGCAGTAACGGTACTTGTAATAAGTGTAGCTTATTCGTAGCTTTGGAGGCCAGGCTAGGCGAATTGGAGACTCGGCTCCGCACCGTGGAAAATTCTACAGCTAGCCAGGCCCCTGTAGTCGGTGCGGACCAAGGTAGCTTAGCCGCCGTTAGTTCCCCCCTGGCAGATCCCGAGCAGCCGGGAAAGCAGGCTGACTGGGTGACTGTGAGGAGGAAGCGTAGCCCTAAACAGAAGCCCCGTGTACACCGCCAACCCGTTCACATCTCTAACCGTTTTTCCCCACTCGACGACACACCCGCCGAGGACCAAACTCTGGTTATTGGCGACTCTGTTTTGAGAAATGTGAAGTTAGCGACACCAGCAACCATAGTCAATTGTCTTCCGGGGGCCAGAGCAGGCGACATTGAAGGAAATTTGAAACTGCTGGCTAAGGCTAAGCGTAAATTTGGTAAGATTGTAATTCACGTCGGCAGTAATGACACCCGGTTACGCCAATCGGAGGTCACTAAAATTAACATTAAATCGGTGTGTAACTTTGCAAAAACAATGTCGGACTCTGTAGTTTTCTCTGGGCCCCTCCCCAATCGGACCGGGAGTGACATGTTTAGCCGCATGTTCTCCTTGAATTGCTGGCTGTCTGAGTGGTGTCCAAAAAATGAGGTGGGCTTCATAGATAATTGGCAAAGCTTCTGGGGAAAACCTGGTCTTGTTAGGAGAGACGGCATCCATCCCACTTTGGATGGAGCAGCTCTCATTTATAGAAATCTGGCCAATTTTCTTAAATCCTCCAAACCGTGACTATCCAGGGTTGGGACCAGGAAGCAGAGTTGTAGTCTTACACACCTCTCTGCAGCTTCTCTCCCCCTGCCATCCCCTCATTACCCCATCCCCGTAGAGACGGTGCCTGCTCCCAGACTACCAATAACCAGCAAAAATCTATTTAAGCATAAAAATTCAAAAAGAAAAAATAATATAGCACCTTCAACTGCACCACAGACTAAAACAGTTAAATGTGGTCTATTAAACATTAGGTCTCTCTCTTCTAAGTCCCTGTTGGTAAATGATATAATAATTGATCAACATATTGATTTATTCTGCCTAACAGAAACCTGGTTACAGCAGGATGAATATGTTAGTTTAAATGAGTCACACTAACTGTCAGAATGCTCGTAGCACGGACCGAGGCGGAGGATTAGCAGCAATCTTCCATTCCAGCTTATTAATTAATCAAAAACCCAGACAGAGCTTTAATTCATTTGAAAGCTTGTCTCTTAGTCTTGTCCATCCAAATTGGAAGTCCCAAAAACCAGTTTTATTTGTTATTATCTATCATCCACCTGGTCGTTACTGTGAGTTTCTCTGTGAATTTTCAGACCTTTTGTCTGACTTAGTGCTTAGCTCAGATAAGATAATTATAGTGGGCGATTTTAACATCCACACAGATGCTGAGAATGACAGCCTCAACACTGCATTTAATCTATTATTAGACTCTATTGGCTTTGCTCAAAAAGTAAATGAGTCCACCCACCACTTTAATCATATCTTAGATCTTGTTCTGACTTATGGTATGGAAATAGAAGACTTAACAGTATTCCCTGAAAACTCCCTTCTGTCTGATCATTTCTTAATAACATTTACATTTACTCTGATGGACTACCCAGCAGTGGGGAATAAGTTTCATTACACTAGAAGTCTTTCAGAAAGCGCTGTAACTAGGTTTAAGGATATGATTCCTTCTTTATGTTCTCTAATGCCATATACCAACACAGTGCAGAGTAGCTACCTAAACTCTGTAAGGGAGATAGAGTATCTCGTCAATAGTTTTACATCCTCATTGAAGACAACTTTGGATGCTGTAGCTCCTCTGAAAAAGAGAGCTTTAAATCAGAAGTGTCTGACTCCGAGGTATAACTCACAAACTCGTAGCTTAAAGCAGATAACCCGTAAGTTGGAGAGGAAATGGCGTCTCACTAATTTAGAAGATCTTCACTTAGCCTGGAAAAAGAGTCTGTTGCTCTATAAAAAAGCCCTCCGTAAAGCTAGGACATCTTTCTACTCATCACTAATTGAAGAAAATAAGAACAACCCCAGGTTTCTTTTCAGCACTGTAGCCAGGCTGACAAAGAGTCAGAGCTCTATTGAGCTGAGTATTCCATTAACTTTAACTAGTAATGACTTCATGACTTTCTTTGCTAACAAAATTTTAACTATTAGAGAAAAAATTACTCATAACCATCCCAAAGACGTATCGTTATCTTTGGCTGCTTTCAGTGATGCCGGTATTTGGTTAGACTCTTTCTCTCCGATTGTTCTGTCTGAGTTATTTTCATTAGTTACTTCATCCAAACCATCAACATGTTTATTAGACCCCATTCCTACCAGGCTGCTCAAGGAAGCCCTACCATTATTTAATGCTTCGATCTTAAATATGATCAATCTATCTTTGTTAGTTGGCTATGTACCACAGGCTTTTAAGGTGGCAGTAATTAAACCATTACTTAAAAAGCCATCACTTGACCCAGCTATCTTAGCTAATTATAGGCCAATCTCCAACCTTCCTTTTCTCTCAAAAATTCTTGAAAGGGTAGTTGTAAAACAGCTAACTGATCATCTGCAGAGGAATGGTCTATTTGAAGAGTTTCAGTCAGGTTTTAGAATTCATCATGGTACAGAAACAGCATTAGTGAAGGTTACAAATGATCTTCTTATGGCCTCGGACAGTGGACTCATCTCTGTGCTTGTTCTGTTAGACCTCAGTGCTGCTTTTGATACTGTTGACCATAAAAGTTTATTACAGAGATTAGAGCATGCCATAGGTATTAAAGGCACTGCGCTGCGGTGGTTTGAATCATATTTGTCTAATAGATTACAATTTGTTAATGTAAATGGGGAATCTTCTTCACAGACTAAAGTTAATTATGGAGTTCCACAAGGTTCTGTGCTAGGACCAATTTTATTCACTTTATACATGCTTCCCTTAGGCAGTATTATTAGACGGTATTGCTTAAATTTTCATTGTTACGCAGATGATACCCAGCTTTATCTATCCATGAAGCCAGAGGACACACACCAATTAGCTAAACTGCAGGATTGTCTTACAGACATAAAGACATGGATGACCTCTAATTTCCTGCTTTTAAACTCAGATAAAACTGAAGTTATTGTACTTGGCCCCACAAATCTTAGAAACATGGTGTCTAACCAGATCCTTACTCTGGATGGCATTACCCTGACCTCTAGTAATACTGTGAGAAATCTTGGAGTCATTTTTGATCAGGATATGTCATTCAAAGCGCATATTAAACAAATATGTAGGACTGCTTTTTTGCATTTACGCAATATCTCTAAAATCAGAAAGGTCTTGTCTCAGAGTGATGCTGAAAAACTAATTCATGCATTTATTTCCTCTAGGCTGGACTATTGTAATTCATTATTATCAGGTTGTCCTAAAAGTTCCCTAAAAAGCCTTCAGTTAATTCAAAATGCTGCAGCTAGAGTACTGACGGGGACTAGAAGGAGAGAGCATATCTCACCCATATTGGCCTCTCTTCATTGGCTTCCTGTTAATTCTAGAATAGAATTTAAAATTCTTCTTCTTACTTATAAGGTTTTGAATAATCAGGTCCCATCTTATCTTAGGGACCTCGTAGTACCATATCACCCCAATAGAGCGCTTCGCTCTCAGACTGCAGGCTTACTTGTAGTTCCTAGGGTTTGTAAAAGTAGAATGGGAGGCAGAGCCTTCAGCTTTCAGGCTCCTCTCCTGTGGAACCAGCTCCCAATTCAGATCAGGGAGACAGACACCCTCTCTACTTTTAAGATTAGGCTTAAAACTTTCCTTTTTGCTAAGGCTTATAGTTAGGGCTGGATCAGGTGACCCTGAACCATCCCTTAGTTATGCTGCTATAGACGTAGACTGCTGGGGGGTTCCCATGATGCACTGTTTCTTTCTCTTTTTGCTCTGTATGCACCACTCTGCATTTAATCATTAGTGATCGATCTCTGCTCCCCTCCACAGCATGTCTTTTTCCTGGTTCTCTCCCTCAGCCCCAACCAGTCCCAGCAGAAGACTGCCCCTCCCTGAGCCTGGTTCTGCTGGAGGTTTCTTCCTGTTAAAAGGGAGTTTTTCCTTCCCACTGTAGCCAAGTGCTTGCTCACAGGGGGTCGTTTTGACCGTTGGGGTTTTACATAATTATTGTATGGCCTTGCCTTACAATATAAAGCGCCTTGGGGCAACTGTTTGTTGTGATTTGGCGCTATATAAAAAAATTGATTGATTGATTGATTGAAACCTATGCATCTTTAGCACACAAATATAATAAAAGTTTTCAAACTAAGTAGATTATACAGTCAGTTTGAAACTGACTGTATAATCTACTCAGCAGCTTATCTTAGACACTGAGCTGCTGACTGGTGGTGCTTTCCTCTGAGCAATGTTGCCAGGCCTCTGTGACAAAACCAGCCAACTAGCCAATAAAAATCCATCCAAGACCAGCCCATGTAAAAAAAACAAAAAAACAAAAAAACAAAACAGCACAATACCAGAACTCAAAATATGCCTGTGCAAAATCACACTGCTTTAAAGTCTAACAGTGCTGCTGTCATTACAAAGTTCAGGGGGAAAGCATTACCTCTGAGTGATTATAAATCAACTGGCATCACTCAAAAGAAAGCAGCAATATGTTGGAGGATAGGAGGCTAAGGTAAGCAGCTAACTGCATAACCAGTCATTTTAAAAGGTTTCTTTACATTTAGTGAGGGAAACATGCACACATAGGGTTCCTAATGATACCAGACACGTCTAAACACACGTCTAAACACACGTCTTGACAGAGTGTTTTCAGCTTGCCCAGTGCCTTTACATTAATTATTAATTTTCCTGTGATGGTGTTTGCATTGTAAATCAACACTGCACAGATAATTTCATTTTTTTTCCCAAATGAAAAAATGATTGGACCTTAGTTGTAAAATTCCAGAGTTTTCCTTTAAGCAAGCTGAATGATTTCCTTTGACCACCACCAGCAGCATGCCACCACATCACAAGGGGCTAAAACAATGATGCTATGTCTGGCTATTTTTTCCTTGAAGTTAATGGAACTCATGGCTCTCTCTTGTCCGCTGACTGCCATTATGTAAACACAGCTTCAGAAACAACCGGCTACAGGGCCTGTTGCTTAAAGAAACAGCTGCTGGATACCCCCTGCCTGCCTTCTGTAAAGGGGACTTTCTTTGTCACTCTCCCATGGACTATATGGGCATGTCATTAAGTACAAAAGTTAATTATATATGGACGTCAGTGACCTAAAATACAACAGACTATAACAAGGCTTTGCTGGCTTAAATTTTGTTTATAACATAGCAATTTTGACGTATATCGACAAAGAATTGTGGGACTTTGAATTTGTTTAACTTGAAACCCCAACCAATCTAATTGCAAAAAGGACACTAAAAGCAGATTTTGCAGAATGTGACCCTTTTAAAGTGTGACTGAGCTTGGAAACACAGTGTCATATTACAGGTCCAGACTTTTTACCACTGCTTTACTTGTAACATGTTTATTAAAAATCACCTCTCAGGAAAATTAACCAGATGGTCCAGGAGGGGAAAAAGAATTAGTCACAGCAATCAATTTTTGCTTGTGCCTTTGAACGAGCAACAGTTGGAGTCTGTACAAACTGTGGGGATGTAAATGGCATGCCAAACACTTCACTGTGCTGCTGACTTACCAGTGCTGAACCCTCAAACCTCCCTTCTTTGACCAAGATCAAATTTATAGCTGCAATTACAAGGTTCGGGAAAAATGCAGAACTCCAGCGGAGAAATTCAGCAGCAGTTTGGAAATAATGACATAAAAGAGCTGAGGCTGGCTGCCTTTGGCGGTGGCGGTGGTGGTGGGGGCAGGTGGCATGACCTTCCTATACATCCTTTTGCAGGCCAACTCACAAAGTTGAATTGTCAGTCACTCACTTAAATATGTTGTCACACATACTTGGAGGTCCTGAAGAAGGATTTTGTCAATGCTAAAGAGCACTTAATAGTCTCTAGCCTTCTCTGTGTTACCTGTTCAAAATCTTACATTTGTAGATTTGTAGACACTAATTGGTATGTAGATCCTGCTCACTTGAGCTACCATAAATGTGACATTTAGATACTCATCCTACTGTTATATAATCAACACATTATAGAAATGGGGAGAAAATCAGATGTTAGATATCAAAAACTCAAGGGTAGGTTCTAGGGGTTTGCATCTCTCCCTTATAAAGAGTTAAATATCTACATACATGGGCTACAATACAATTAGGGATGCTACCGATCTGATTCAGTGTGACATGATGCAATCCGATGCAACATTCTTTATAGCATAACAGAAGCACAGCAGAAGAAGCCACCTCTTCTTATGCTCTTGTTCCATTGCAAGTTGGAAATCAATAACACTTAACTGGTATTTTATACTTTTGATCGAAATACATTCTGGTGCATCTGCTTGGGAAAACATGGATGCCTGCAGGAAACTCAACAAATTGTTGACCAAACATAAAGTTCAACAGGTACATGTGGCTTGCTACCACTGTCAAATATGCTGAATTTCACAAAGTTAACATTCCTGTGACGAGTCTCATGAGAGCTTTGTGCCGACTTTTGAACTTTGCTGAGCATTTAAAGGCATAGAAATAGCAGTGTAATGTAATCATGCATTTCTCTCGGTTCAAGGGTCTGTGTATTGATACAGCTGTGTCTTTTACATCTTTAAAAATCAATTTCTGAGTCATATCAGTGATTTGATAGGCACATTTAATGTCCCAATACAATGACTAGCATATAGAGCAATGGAGAGGGGAAAATGTGGGTTAGATACTTTGTCATTTTGTGTGCTTAAAATGTAAAAAAATAAAAAAAAAACAAAACAGGTGTGATAGTTAAACACTGTTTCTTTGTGAACTGGTTAAATGCATTTTTATATCAACTTGTTATAAGTGTGAACCTCATATAAATACACTGGACTGGATTTCTGTGACAACATGTGTGAAGGCACCAGGGCCAAAATGGAAGCCATAACTCACCTAGTGCAGGGGCAAGAGCAGCCATGTTAGGATCCAAGTGAAAGCTCCCCATTAGGAACTGGGCCTCAGCTCCCGAAGGGTCTATCTTGAGACCTGGTGGAAGGCTCATATTCTGGGTCAGATAGTACTGGTAGAGCTCAGCCTCCGAGGGTGAGGGCATTGCTCCAAGTCCCAGCCGGCTGTGCTGCATCTGGGTGACATTCTGCTGGAGGAGCATCATGTTGTGCATGTGCTTTTCACTTGTCATGTGGATACGCAGGTTCCGTGCCACATTGGTCTCGTAGTCGCACACCTCACACCGCCAAGTAGGTTTGCTCTTGGGCTTGGTTGGTGAAGGTGCTCCACATGGACCAGTCATGTGGGTGGATGACTGCGTAGGATGGTGATGAGAAGGGTGATGGCTACTGGCCTGGGTTACTGATGGGACAGCCACCACTCCTCCTGGGCTGTGTCCAAACACCTGTTCCTGTCCAGAGCCTATAGAGCCTCCATTTTGCAGTGTCTGCATGTTGTTCAGGTGCTTGTCTGACTGCATGTGGATGCTTAGGTTGCCCTTTGTGGTCGTTGAGTAGTTACACACCTGTAAATATATAACACAGTTGCTCTTGAAGTGCAGTTAATCACTATGTGTGCTTTGGGCACTGTGTTTACTGGACTGCATGTCACTCTCTCCTTCTACTGATCTGAACAAGGCACACTGAGAAGGATATGGTCAAATCCATACACAAACCTATTTTACCAGGACACAATCACTTTTCTGCAAGAAAGAAAATCTTAGTTCAGAATAATTTGCAAGATGTTGGGTTCACCTAAACACTTTACATAGGACACTACTGGCCTGAAATACATAAAATGTGAAGCATCACAACTTATATTTTCCACATACCTCACAACGGAAGGGCTTGTATCCACAGGTATAGCTTTCTCCGCGAGCCAGACGCGGGTGGCTTTGACCACTGCTGCAGTACACACAGGAGCCTCCAGAGTCTGGGTGCTTCTCTTTCATATGAGCCTCCAAGGTCTGCTGGTATTTATAATGCCAGTTGCACTTGGGACACTTGAGTGTCTTGCATGAGTTCCGAGAATGCATCATAGTCATATGACCACCCAGGGAGCGTGAAGATCCCAGGACAGTGTCACATTTGGGGCATTCTACCCCACTTCCACCGTTGCCTCCATTCCCGTGGTTCTGTGAACACTCAAGCATTCCTGTTACGTCACAAGACCCACCGGGAAGAGTGTGCGAGTGGCTGTGAGATGAAGGGTGGAGGTGATGATGATGGTGGTGCATGTGGTGATGGTGCAGAAAGGCTCCATTTTCCTCCTCTCCTTCTGCCGGGCAATCATTTGGTTCTGGAGCTGTGGCACTATCTCGATTGGCACTTTCATCAGCAGCAGCATTGGAGGACAGAGGTGAAGAGGAAGTGCCAGCAGTCTCATCTTCACTCCTTCTGATGGCAGCTGCCGCCATTGCCATGGGAAAACTGTGTCCCTGGCAGTTAAAGCTCAGTGGGAGCTCTGATTTACTCCCCCCACCATCTGCAGCTAAACCCTCTTCCTTTACTGAAGAGACAGTGGAAGCAGGGTCTTTGCTGTTGACTGTGGGACTAACTGCAGATGTGCAGGCAGAAGGCTGGAGAGCGCTACTAGGCATTAATAAAGGAGATTTGGAAATGCTTTGGTTTGAGACAGCTGGTTCCCCTGCTTCACTACCACCACTGCTGCCATTACCACTACAGGTGGCCACTGCAGTGCTTTCTGCCTCCACCTCATCTTCATCCTCTCCTAAAAACAGTTCCTCTTCTTCCTCCGAGCCAGCCATCTGGCTCAACAGGTGTGCCTTGCTTTCATGTCCCTCAATGACCCCATCCACTCCCTTGCAAACCAACTCTTTCCCAGCAGGCTCCTCTGTTCTCCCACCCTGCTTGAGCAAGGTATTGGAGTCTTTGGCAGAGCCTGAGGATGAGGTAAGAGTGGGTGCTTTGGGAATGAGCAACCCACCAAGAGAGAGTACTGAACTTAGTGGAGATTGCTGTTTCTGCTGTTGCTGGAGCCCAGAGTCAGAGTCTTTGTTCATGAGGGTGTCACTGCCCCCAGAGCTGCTTCCAGGCTCCAAATGAACACCACTAAAAGTGCCATAGAAGCTCTGGCCAGAGTTAATTGGAAGCAAATTAGGTGGCAGGGGGGTGCTTTTGTTATTTGGTTCCAAAAAGCTAATAAGGGGTTCTTTGTCCTTTCCAATGCCCTGGATAATGGCAGATGCATGCTTGTCCCCCAGCAGCCGCCGTTCATCCTCACAGAGTGTCATTCGGTGATCATGGACAGCATGAGTGGCAAAGGAACGAGCGTACCCAAAGGATAGCTTGCAGAGAAAACACATGAGAATAGGCTTACCCTTACCATAGAGGGCCAACCCATCAAATTTGGAGAAATCCACATTGTTAGGAACATCTTTGGATACACAGGACTTCTTGGCAGACCCATCGCTGTTCAGGTAATCCTTGTTGCTTTTATGCCGCACATCAAAGACACGGAAACTGTGCAGGACAGGGCTGAAGCCTGCCATTGTTGAGGTATTGGGGAAACCTTGGTCTGAATTTCCAAACCACTTCCCGAAGGATGAGGCTATGTGAAACGTATTAATGATCTGAGGGTAGACCGAGGATGAATTTCCAGCAGCTTCACCCATTTTACCTCCACTGGTGAGAGAGTTTGTCGGAAGCAGGCCAGGGACCATAGCTCCACCACTTTGGATCAACTGACTGAGGCTCTCTACTATGTAGGCTGAGCCATCTGGCTGGTAGACTATCTCTCCAGCCAGGTTCTCCACATCACTGCTCTCCTCTTCTTCTTCCTCTTCCCCTTCTTCACTTCCACTCTCAGGTACACCCTGCTGCTGTGTGGGCTGATGTCGCAGAAGTGTAGGTATGCCTCCTCCCCCTGGAGCCATTGACACCCCAGGAAAGGGTTGAAGACTTGGAAAACAACTATCAATCTCCATGTCATCCAAGTCCTCCAAGTCTTCCTCTTCTCCACAGCTCACTCCTTCTGGCTCCTCTTCCTCAATGCCCTCTCTTCTGGGATTCAGCTGGCCTGTGGCACCGCTATCACGATGGGCCTGGGATGATGGCTGTTTTGGTTGCTGCTGCTGCTGAGGCTGTAGATCTCTCACCCCCTCCTGAAGTGCACTGGAGTTTGGGGGTTGAGTGGAGTAGGGAACCAAAAGAGACAGGGGGTCCAGGGAAGGTGCCTGGTTGGTGCACGGGGCCTGTGAGCTAGAGTGATCTTTCCAGGGCTGTGGCGGCTGCTGCTGCTGGGAGGAGCTGAGCCCATCGTCTGTCCCAGAAACTACGGGAGACTCACAGCTGTCCATGCTGATGCCTACATGAGGCGTTCATCGCATCCAGGCCTGCGGAGGCACAAGAAACACAAGAGACAAAGATGTTGTTTTAATTGGGATGTTTTGTGTATACATACACATCAGCACATACAATTTATCATTAATGCACCTGTGTATATATATCCTCCAACAATAAGACTTCCTATGCCTATTATAGAAAGTGACATCTCTGCAGAAATCCCGTTCGAAAAGAAATACAATACATGAAACAGTGGGTGAGAGACAAAAGTCTGAGATATAATTGGAGAAGTGACACAGTCCTCATTACGCTAGATTAGGTGCTTAAACACAATACCTGAGACAAGCACTAATAAGCTGTCCATGATTCATCTTCCTGCCATATCAGGAAGGTACCATCTTTTATCTTCACCTTCCAAACAACATCCTTAATCTTATATTCTGCAAATCCTACATCCGTTTTTAATTAACTTGCAGTCAGAAAAAAAGGGAGAAACAGGCTAACTTAATGGATCAAATAGATTCAATGTGAGATAATTAGAGACTGAGAAGCCACCCATCAACAGACCATATATTTACTGAACTGAAACTGAAAAAAGAAGGTAAAAACTGCATTGCCTTTTATGAAGCATCTAAAAAAAAGGAAGGTAAATCTAAACAATATCATCACTCCAAGTTGTTTTCATACATGTTGCATATAATGCATGCATATTGTAGAGATAGGTGTGTACCAAGTGTACAAAAGAGCACTAAGAAGCAGTGTATTCCAGAGCCAAAAATACATACGCCGGTTGGGATTTCACAGCAGCTGTGTTTAGATCTGGCATCCAGCAACCTCTACGCTCAGCTTGGTTTCAAACACTCCAACCATCCTCTGCCTCTGTAATAATAAATGGGAGCTGAGCTTTCGGGAGCTGGCCATGCCCCGAGCATCTGAGGGGCTCAACACAGGCGGCAATTTACAGCACAGAAGAGATAAAATGATCGCGCAAGATACTGCTGAGCTAATAATTTTATTAAAGGAATGCAGCCAACATTGATTAAAGGGGGCAATCGGGCTGAAACCAATAACCCTTGGCTGCTCTTTAACCCGCTGGTGCTGAATATTACATGAGCAAAGTTTCCCGGCACAAAGCTCTTTGCATGTCCCGGCTGATTAGCCCATTCACTGCTAGCACTTGATTTATTTACTTATTTACTTAAAGGATGCATATTTCGGCTGCGATCATAATGGCATGTGTTGCCACAACCTAACAAATTAACCACTGAAGGAGAAAGATTGATAATATCTGTCTGGCCCTTCATGAATGTCTGAAATAAGACGCAAAATCACACAAAGAACACTGTCATTTATAGGTGTGACGTATTTGACTATTTCAAAGGTAGAAAATACAATAATTGTGAAAAAAACTATTCAGACAAAAGGTCATTAAAAGAAAAGTAATATATTAGTGGATAATATTGGACACACACACACACACACACACACACACACACACACACACACACACACACACACACACACACACACACACACACACACACACACACACACACACACACACACACACACACACACACAAGAAGTGGAAGAAACCAGTTTTGTGGTGACTGTGTTAATAAACACAGCCAAAGTGAGAGCACAAACCAAACACACACACACATATATATAAGTCCACACACATAACAAAATAACACTAATTTATATTAATTAATTATAGAAAAATGCCACATTAAAAAAACAACAGATTAATCATGCTCCATGATGCCCTTTGATAGAGTCATCATTCTCTCTCAATGCTTTTTAAGCATGACAGAGAAACACTATCTGCCCCTGAAAACGTGATTTTTTTTTCTTCTTTATTTTAAAAGATCCCCAAAGATCCCCAGATGGAACTGTAAATTTTGGACCATCACAGTTCTTCAAGTCTGAAATATCACCTGACCTCAGAGAACTGCGCAGCAAGTTAAGAGCTAACACAACAGCTGATGCTCCCAGCCACCTTAAATCACATTACCCACAAGGCATTTACATGCAAAGCGCCCTTGCTCCTAACAAGTGTGGCTGTATGAAGCTGTGTGTGCAAATGCTATTTTACTACATCACACATACAACTTCACATCACATGGCAACTATTCAGGAAGAGAGCATTTGTTTACTGAATATTTGGTCCTTTTTTAATTTTTTGCTGTGTTTATGCTTATACCATGGGTGAGTAGTCTACATAGCAGGGAGGTCATGGCCTATTGGTTAAGACTGGGCTTGAGACCAGAGGATCCTCAGTTCAAATCCCAGCCAGACCAGAAAATCACTCAGGGCCCTTGGGCAAGGTCCTTAATCCCCAAGTTGCTCCCATGGTGTCGTGAGCACCTTGCATAGCAGCACCCTGACGTGAATGTAAGGCATCAATATAAAGTGCTTTGAGCATCTGATTCAGATGGAATAGCTATATAAATGCAGTACATAGTTACATGATGTCTTTTGTGTATGTTTTAGATTTAATCACATTTAATGTTGGTGTTGATTACATTTGCGTACTAAAATATGATACAAAGTCTGAATAGGGTGTTTTACATTGAAAATTGCCCGTATGTCATTCATATGTTGGCTTCCTGTCTGAAACGCCCACATCAAGTAAGTTCTTTTGGCTTCTCCCTTTTTTTTGCTAGGGGGTGCTACAGCAGATCAGAGATGTATGTGCATGTTGGTTGAGCACAAGTTTTACATTGAATGCCCTTCCTGACACAACTTCACTTTACATGGAGAATGGACATAGTAGTGCAGCAGATAACTGAAAAAATCTTTCAAATGGTGATGCAAGCAAAAAACATTTGCTATAAACACACTTTAGATATTACCCTTTTGAAAAGGTAGGGTGTCCACTTGAATGTTCAAACGGCACCCAGGCAGGGGTCAATTGAAGGATTACACAGGGTCAAAATTAAAAGATGATCCAATCATTTTGAAAACTACACCACATTATTTGTCTGATCACAGAGATTCCAAAAAGGTATAGTTTGGACTATCTATGACTGAATGTTATGGAGTTATGGGGTAAAAATAACAAGAATGGTGACAAAGGTCAATTTCCAGCGTCTTATTTTTTTTTTCGAGCTCCCATCACAAAATGAGTCAAATTTTCATGACAGGGTTTTTTTTTTTAACTCACTATTACTAACCCTACTCCTTCCCCCCACCCTAACCATAACCACCCGACACCCCGTTTCACTTTTAATTTCGTGCAGCCATCACGGAATGTATTAGAATGAATTTGTGCTGCAGTGACGAAAATTTGGAGGTTTTCGTGACAATATCACAAGCCAATAGATTAATGTATATTTTGTGCTGCTGAATCACGACTTGCAGTGAGACTGGGTTGCAATTTCAGTTTGTACACAGGTCAAAACTGAAAGTTAAAAAAATTAAAAATTAATGCAAACTATTTGTTGAGTTAATAGGGTTTTGAAAAGGAATAGTTTGCGTCATGTGTAACGCTTAGCTATCATGTTATGTGGTAACGTGTCACATGTCATAGAATCCAGTGGACATCAACATTGTTTAACCTTTAGTTTGCAGACTAAATACTTAACACAGTCAAAACTATTCCATTTATTAATCCCATTAGCTTAACCAATAATTTCCTCCACTTTTACCAAAATTAGGGCAATTTTAACTTCTGACCCCTGTACAAAGTGAAATTGAAAATTCATGCCTACTGAAAATTCAAGTGGACACTCTGCTTTTTCAAAAGAGTAATATCTAAGGAGTATTTGTGCCAAATTCGGTGCTTGCATCATCATTTGAAGGATTCCTCAGTAAATATTCACTTATCTGCTGCACTACTGGGGGTCTTCAACCAAGAGGTTTCTGATTTCAAAGCAAGTGCTCTAGCCGGATTTGGTTTTCACATCATATATATTTCAAAACATATATATACAGTAGTGTTCAGAATAATAGTAGTGCTATGTGAAATTGGGCTATTAATAAAAAAAGTAGAAAAGGGGGTGTTCACAATAATAGTAGTGTGGCATTCAGTCAGTGAGTTCGTCAATTTTGTGGAACAAACAGATGTGAATCAGGTGTCCCCTATTTAAGGATGAAGCCAGCACCTGTTGAACATGCTTTTCTCTTTGAAAGCCTGAGGAAAAAAGGAACTTTCATTCACTGTTCATCTACAATGATCTCTAATGCTTTAAAATGGACACACAAAAAAAAAAACCCAGAGAAGCATGGAAGAAAACGGAAAACAGCCATCAAATTGGATAGAAGAATAACCAGAATGGCAAAGGTTCACCCATTGATCAGCTCCAGGATGATGAAAGAGTCTGGAGTTACCTGTAAGTGCTGCGACAGTTAGAAGATGCCTGTGTGAAGCTAATTTATTTGCAAGAATCCCCCGCAAAGTCCCTCTGTTAAATAAAAGACGTGCACAAGAGGTTACAATTTGCCAAAGAACACATCAACTGGCCTAAAGAGAAATGGAGGAATATTTTGTGGACTGATGAGAGTAAAACTGTTCTTTTTGGGTCCAAGAGCCGCAGACAGTTTGTGAGATGACCCCCAAACTCTGAATTCAAGCCACAGTTCACAGTGAAGACAGTGAAGCATGGTGGTGCAAGCATCATGATATGGGCATGTTTCTCCTACTATGGTGTTGGACCTATATATCGCATACCAGGTATCATGGATCAGTTTGGATATGTCAAAATACTTGATGAGGTCATGTTGCCTTATGATGAAGAGGACATGCCCTTGAAATGGGTGTTTCAGCAAGACAATGACCCCAAGCACACTAGTAAATGAGTAAAATCTTGGTTCCAAACCAACAAAATTAATGCCTCGCAGATGTGAAGAAATCATGAAAAACTGTGGTTATACAACTAAATACTAGTTTAGTGATTCACAGGACTGCTAAAAAAGCAGTTTCAACATAACAGTTTTGAGTTTGTAGCATCAACAGCAGATGCTACTATTATTGTGAACACCCTCTTTTCTACTTTTTTTTTTTACTAATAGCCCAATTTCATAGCCTTAAGAGTGTGCATATCATGAATGATTGGTCTTGTTGGATTTGTGAGAATCTACTGAATCTACTGGTACCTTGTTTCCCATGTAACAATAAGAAATATACTCAAAACCTGGATTAATCTTTTTAGTCACATAGCACTACTATTATTCTGAACACTACTGTATATATATATATATATATATATATATATATATATATATATATATATATCCAATGACTCAGTGACCTCCCTGTCTGTCTTGCTTTGCACATAAAATGAAATTCGCCTGGCTAATTTATTAACAAGGCTCCTTCACAAAGCCTGAGATGATTTAGAGATGACTGCCATATTGAGTGAGGGGATACTGGTTGGATGTACCGTCTGCTCCATTAATAAGGGGCCATGAGCTCAACAGCCATATCACACAAATGGAGTGAAAGCAATAATGTAAGTTTGCAAATAATGCAAATTATGCCGCAAGAGACAAAGGTTTGATTCTTCAAACAAACCCACAGATGGATAAACTGGATGGATCATT
Source organism: Thalassophryne amazonica (assembly GCF_902500255.1). Classification (NCBI taxonomy): domain Eukaryota; kingdom Metazoa; phylum Chordata; class Actinopteri; order Batrachoidiformes; family Batrachoididae; genus Thalassophryne; species Thalassophryne amazonica. The sequence goes on along the minus strand of NC_047104.1, from coordinate 98,502,066 downwards.
ATGGAAAAAGGCAAACAGTGTGGCCACCCTGAAAGGAAAAGTATCTATGTGTCCTGTCTGGACACGGAGTGCTTCACACCTTGTTCCATTAATCTGCTCTATCAGCCCCTCCTCCAGATTCCACTGCCTGTCTCGACCAGGCCTGGAAACACTGAGCCCTCATACCCAACCAGTAATTATGATGACTTACTCACCATGACCTCTAAAGTTCTCCATTGTCATCTCTGTCATGATAAATCTAAACAGAGTTGTTACAGCATACTGTACTGAGGCCATGTACCCATTCACTGCTCTTATTCTACTGTAAGATACCTGAAGCAATTAGCAGTAGATGGGATAACATGATGACTCCTGGCCAGTACTGGAGTCAGGTTCAGAGCCAGGTTGGTGTGCCCGTTGCTCACAGAAAACAGCAATGCCCTTTAAAATCAAGATGGAGTAATTCAATAACCTGCAGTGGTTACTGATGAGCAAAGGGATTGTCTGGAGTCAGCAAGTCGCAGATGGCCCAACTGATATAACGCTGTTTGTCTCTCGAAGGTCTGCCTGGCTCAGTGACACCTGTTTAAGGCAGGAAAAGCCTTAATCTCTCAGAGGCACAAAACAAGTCCAGGAGACAGACAAAGAGACGCGGTCAAAGAAGAGGGGAAGTGGAAGAAACCGGTTTTGCGGTGACTGTGTTAATAGCCACGAATCATAACGATGAGGCGACCCACTAAATGTAACTCCAGCTGAGAGGCAATCTGTAAAGCTGTAGCGTCGTGTCACCACTGTTGACTGAAGAAAGTCAGTTTCATGGTCCCTACGCATGGTGTACACAGCCAAAACAAACCTAGGCCACAAAAAGAGATAATCAGAGGAAAGAAAAGCCTGGATTCCTGAGCAGATCTGAGGCAGAGCAGGCTGACGCACAAATCCTGGCTGTAGAATTCACACTTCCACTGTCACATGACTTCAGAGACAACAAACTGTTTTGTCTCTTTCTCTCTCGTTGATTTTGCAAAGAAGTGAAGTCGTCACACACCACAACTTTCCTTAACCCCCACAGAGCAGATAAGGTTCAGCTTTATGAAAGGTCGCAATCCTAATGAACGTTGTCAGAGAGCGGGTCTGGATGTCATTTGGTAGGGATGGAAAATGAGATAAGTTTTAAGTTATCGTCCTTTCATTACGTCGGATTTACCGGCCGACTGAGGGAGGAATTAAAGGCTAGGGAACCATCTGATTATAAGCAGGCCTGATCACCTGAACTTTCCTCCAGAGAACCTACTTTCAAGGGTTTCCTGGGGAATTAGCTCTGAGTCTCTGACTCAGCTATGGAAGCGATGCAGCCCTGACCCTCATTCTCTAACAAGTCCAAAGCAACAGTGAGGGAGCATGTCTTTAAAAGGAAAAATACACTGCCCTTTTAAACACGCCAAGCCCCCTGCAATACATCGGACATGGTTTTGTGTTGTCCGATGCCTATTTGTGTCTGGTCTTTGAGCCATCACAGAGCTTGGCCAGTCACCGCGGGGTAAAGGGCGCTTATTGGAAAATCAATGGTGTGAACACTAAGCAAGTTACAGGAAGATGTGGGAAGGAAGGCTTCTTATTGATAAAGCAGGGGAAGGCCTTTGATGTTGCACTAGGGACATGCTCATTGATGAGGAAACCATTGTAGTCCTTAGGCAGAGTAAGACTTGGGTTTTCTCAGAGGTTCGCCTCAATTAATCATCAATAAAGGCATGCAATCATCTCAATATTTAACTTAAGTCTATTTTAAGACTGACTTGATTCAGTTTTAGCACTGCAAGTTGTATTTCTAAGACAACAATATAAAGCAACGCTTTCATTTACTATAGGTCAGTGGTTTGCAAACTGTGAGGCCCCCCTTCACACACTTCTTCAGGGGAGCGCAAGGCATGGGCATCTAGAACTGGTTCTTTTTGAGAATCATTAAGAAATGATTCGATCCACCAACACAATAGCCTTTTTGCTTAACGATTCCCTTATCGGTCCTTCAGAGCGGCTGTTATTTTTGAGGGTGTTTTATCAGGAAAGTGATCATTTCTCCAAGTTGATTGCAGACCCTGCAGGGGATCTGTAATCAACCGCTTCTGCAGCGGCTGTTCTTGAAGTTTGAAGCAACAAAGCAGTGCTCTGACCCACTGCTTCATTGGTTCATTGCTTCGTTGCTTTTCAGAAGCGGCAAGTCCGCTTCTTAACCCCTCTCAAAGCCATTTAACAATGTCAATCGTGAGTCACTTTTGTGCAGATTAAAATCACTAATTGGGACTCTTGTCTTGTTGCCGGCAAGAAATGAGAATTGTCCTGCGTGCCAATTGCACAGCTCCAAACGCTGCACCGCTCTCTGCTGAGTCACATTAGAGTCCGGCCGGAATTAATAACTTCAAAGCGAATCACCGTTTTAAATCAAACACCTCTTTCCAAATGTTGTAACATAGACAACAGACTAAAATGTTTTTTCCTCCCAAAATGAGACGTCCTGCGTTCTTCATGAATTACATTGCTGTTGACTTGCAGCACAACCGACTGTAAGAGCTCACCTGAGAGATATGGAGTGACATTCATGCCATTAATGTCTGAAAGGAAATGCTTTTGAGAAAAACTACAGATTTTATTTTTATTTATGTCCATAGATCAAGGATCCAGTGACCAATTTCATATTTATTTACTTTAAGACTCAATAAAATGTTATTGACACAGAAAACCTGTAAAGTCTACCTTTAGTACACAGAAAATTCACAGGAGGTATTGATAAGGGAATCGATAAGGAATCAGATCCTTAAGCTGAATCGATAATGGCATCAATATCGATAAAATCTTATCAATACCCATCCCTGTTTGAATTAATATTATTTATGTTAAACTGTGTTAGTTATACCAAAGACATATAAACACACAATGTTTTAAAAAATGATGTTTAAAATATAACAAAAGGGAAAACAGAAGAAAAGAAGTTCTTTAAAAACACGTTTAAAATGTTTGAAAAGGGTGTAAAATGTGTGAAAGAATAGAAAGTTCTTTAAAACCATGTTTAAAATGTTTACAAAGGCTGTAAAATGTGTAAATGCATAGGCAGTTCATTAAAAATGCTTCATTAAAAGTATTTTTAAACTGTGTTTAAGATGTGTAAAAGAATAAAAAGAAACACACAAAGATGTTGAAATTGTGTGTATGTGTGTCGCGAGGGTGGGGGGCGGCAGATATTCATTTGTTCTCTCAGGCGAGGCTCAATCTCCCACACTTTGAAAACCCCTACAATAGGTGATAGAGATAGTTAATAGTAATAAATAGTATTTTTCTTGGTGGATCATTAATGGGATTTATTTTCATTGCAGGCAGAGTAATGAAGAGACCACGGATGCTACGGTGAATGTTGATGTTTCTAATTTGTTTTTTCCTCCATACACATACTAAAATATTGAAATTTTATTTTTTCTCAAGGATGCCCAAGGAGCAATGTACAATATAAAGCAAAAAGCAATATAGACTGTGATGGTACCGGAAAGAAATTAAAACTATTTCACCACTGGTGGACAGCCCATACTGAACTTTTCTGAAATGATGATGTCATAGCCCGACCTCTCTACGCTCAGCCACTCAAAATGAATAATACTTTGTTGTTGTTATTAGGGCCCCTTCACACATAACATGAAAGACGCAGAAACCGGAAGAAAATCCGCAAACCAAAAACGAAATGGGGAACCATGACACATTCGACTAGCTGTCAGGCGGAACACGCTGTCGGAAAGCGTGCACGATACCGCAGCAACAGTTTCGTGCACACTCATGTTCGCGTGCACGAACACAGTGCAAGCATGTGGAAAGTCACGCACACAGCACCAGAGGGAAAAATTACTTAAACACCACCATTTATGATACTTAATTCTTGTTATAAAGAGCGGATTTAGCCTCCGCCTAGAGTACACCAGGAAGTAATGAAAGGACGTGGATTACTGTGCTCTCTTTCATGTTTTACATGAATTACCTGATGCGCTCAAGCCAGCTGGCTCCCGTCTCATGAAGAGTCGACTCCCGTATCATGAAGAGCCAGGCTCTCGCATCGTGAACACGTGCAGCTGGCATGGCGTGCCCAGTACGCAGTGATCCACTGCAAATATCATATGTGTTTTAATTACTACAATGTGGGGAAATCCTGCAGTGACACGCGCCTCGCGGGGGCGTCCCATGGGGTGATTTCCTGCATGGCACGATATTCACCAGCGTTGCGGTGCACTGATGCAGCAGTCAGCTGAAGAAATATGTGTTTTATTTTATTTCCACATGAGGACAGCAAGATGACGTCTGCGCTTCACGCTGTAGTTATGCGACTTAATATCCTACAAGTCAGTACAGGTCTTCCCGAGCACAGATATCTGACCAGCTGCACATCGCAGTGGGAGGTGCCCACCTCTGTCAGCGGACCTCTGCAGTTCAACAGAAAAAAAAGCCTCACTCTCTGTTGCTTTGTTCTACGAGTTTAATGTCATGTTACTATTATTATGCGTTTGACGATACACTCCACACACCATTTGTGTGTGTGTGTGGATTGGGGGGGGGGTTCGGCACAGTTACACCCATGTGTGTTGCTAGGCTACTCCATACTCGTGTTGCACTTTGACACTTTTCACAGACAGGTCGAATGTGATAGTCTGCTGTCTACTATCGTACCAGAAGCGCAAACAGCCCTGCTTTTCTAAGTGTGCAGCGAGCGGTGTTAGATGTTCGTGTGTGACACCTGGAATTTGGCTGACACCTGCCGAGAGGGGGATCAAATGAGCACGCGCAGGGCATTCACTGCCTTTCGGCTGCTTGTGGGTGTGAGTGGTTGTAGCGACAGGTGTACGAAGCATTTGAGGCAGCTCCGATTTTTTCATGAAAGGCATGCAATTCCTCTGTGCACTAGTCGGCTTCAATCGTGTTATGCGTGAAAGGGTCCTTAACAGTGTAATTTAACATCCTTTTTTGGTCTTGGTGGATCCTTAATGCGATTTATTTTCATCATTATCAGAATGCTGAAGAGGCAAAAGGTGGCTGTGGTGAACACTGACGGTAAATAAATGGAGAGTTGTGATGCTACTAAAATAAATACAGAAAGGGCTTTCGGCTTTTATACTCATTCACTCATCTTCAAATGCTTACTTCAGTTAAAGGTCACGGTTGGCTGGAGCCTATCCCAGCAGTTATAGGGTGTGAACTGAGGTACACCCTGGACAGGACACCAGTATGTGGCAGGACCACATAGAGACAAACAAACACATTCGTACCCATACCTATGGACAAATTAAAGTTTCCAATCCAGTAACTGCATGTCTTTGGATGTGGGAGGAAGCCGGAGCACCCAGAGGGAACCCACGCAAACATGGGGAGAACATGCAAACTCCACACAGAAAGGCCACAAGTGCGAATCGAACACACAACCATCTTGTTGTGAGGCAACAGTGCTAACCACTAATCCACCATGCTGCTCTGCCATCCTCTTCGAAAACAAGGGCATCTTGTGTAGATAACAGTTTTCAGCAGGCTGTGATGATGAATCTGGTTGAAACAACACAACAGGTAAAACTTTATGTTTACTCAGTGTGTGAACGGTTTTAATATTTGAAACAGTGGAAGTCGAAACTGTATGAATGGTTGTGTGAGGACTTCACTGAAATGAAATATAGGGTCTGTAGATGTTATACTTCACCTCTGTATTTATGTGGACTACCCTGAATGAAGATACATGACTTGATAACATGAATGCAGGTCTCCGGGGCGGAACGGAAATGTTTCATGAGGGGAGGAAGCTTTTAAATAAGATGTAAAAATTAAAAGTTTAAAAGCCACAGCTCTGGAGTCTCAGTCATAATAAAAAGTCAATATTATTGTAATTCTATAAGAGAAATATAAGGGCATTCATTCTTGTTTTGGTTCTGAAAAGTCACCAGAAACTATCTGCAGACATAGAAATTCAAAATTTTCTTAGTAGCACCCCCCACCCCCAATGTGGTAGGGATCAACCCCATCCCCTACTTTTTGTTTTAATTTAATTTATTTGTTTTTAATTTTGATGATATTGTTGACAGGGAGAACATGCAAATTCCAAACAGAAAGGACCAGTTGGGAAGCGATCCCACGACCATTTTGCTGTGCGGCAGCAGTGCTAACCAGTAAGCCACCATGTCACCTCAAATAAATACGACAACATATACCACCCAATCCAACAGCACACTATACGAAGATGTGTTTGAAGCAATAATATTCCAGAGCTATATTTTCAAAGAGAAATAATTGGACTTTGGCATTTAAACTGCTGCACCATGTGGCCATCCGGGTATTTAATCACAAAAGATTTTCTGCCTTCGATAGATAATACATGCAAGCAACTTGTACGGCAGAGCAGGACTTTGCAAGCTTGCTAAGAGATTTCTAGTTTTTCCTACACTGACTACGTTTACATGCAGCCAATAACCCTTTCATAACCTGAATACTAGCAATAACCCGATTACGCACGGCCATGTTAACACCCGCAAAAACCAGAATATGACCCCTGGGTTACTCCTTTTCTAACCCGAATATCAGGTCATATAAACGCGCATCAGAATATCCCCATAGAAAGGAACATTATTTTGTGTTCTGCGCATGTCCTATCCGCAAGGAATCTTGGTCTTTTGAGTACGGCAACTACTTGTATGCAGTGCGCGCAACCCACCGGACACCACAGAAGCAGAGATAAACAAGCATGGTGAAATCCAGACGCGGCAGCACAGCACCACACTTTTGGAGCGAGGAAGAAACTGAACACTTCTTTAGTATCGTGAAAGACATGAATATAATGTCTTTTATTGATGGTAGAAAATACAGAGATAGCGACATTTACAAGAAGGTGGCCGAAAAATTACGCGAAGCAGGATTTACATAAACGCCAGACCAAATCAAGCACCGGTGGAAGATGTTCGTCGCTGTTTAGATGGGGATATTCCAAATGATACCAATGACCATGTATACAGGAGTAACTCTGTCTGCTTAAGCATGTAAACGGGTTATTCCTAATGATTCAGAAACTGGAATATTGACCTTATCCCGAATATAAACGGCATGTAAACATAGCCAGTGTCACAAGATGAGTGAATGTGCAGAAACAAAAATGCATGAAAAAAAACTAAAAAAATATTTACTAATACAGTACTTCAGTTCAAACAATGCATTTGCAAGTTTTAATGTCAAAGACAGACTTCATGGGGTTACTTTGTCTGTGTAAGCCAAAAAGTCAATCATTTCTATAAACCATAACTCCAGACTAATTACATTAGGTGCACAGAGTTCTTCTTCTCTTTGATTGCCAACACTGAAAGTAAGACAATTAACAGCACTGCTGTTCATTTTTTCTGTAAATATCTTGTCTAGCATCTCTTGCTAATGCAGACCTAAGGGTGCTCCAGCATCGTTCCCACTGCAGGAGGCAAAAAGTCACCTCAGGTCGATGGCACTCAGCCTGTAAACAGGGCTTCCCGTAAAATCAATGATCTTCAGTAGGAGCTATCAGTCTGTGGAACAGAAATAGCCTTGGCTGTGTTGAGTCTGAAGCAGGGAAGCACAGTGCTGTGTGTTTACATGAGACTGTGCGGCCGGTTACTAGCATGTCTGGGAGTGTGGCTCTGAGATAGCGCAACTGAGACATACTGCTTCTGTCATGTTACAGCCGGTGAAATTGTACAAGCACAGGACATTCGGGACATGACTACATCTTTAGTTTCACACCTGTAAAAACAGCATCGAGTCTCCAAACTGCTGCTGGTACAAGTATATCAACAATGGAGTGAAAATAGTCCTTGCTGATTACAATATGAACAAATACCCAGGAGGCTCCGTGCTGATTGTATTTGTTTCTCAGCATTTCATTTTCACAAATGCTTTTCTCACTACCAATACTGGCCACAGAAGGTAAAAACAAAAACAGAACAGGGGATACCTGCCTTTTTTTGTTAAATAGACATGAAACAGAACTTAATTTAGCCTTTTACGCAAAGCCGTTACGGTCTGCCAATCTTTCACACAATAAAGGATTTCAAAAATAGAAAAAAAACAAAACAAAACAAAAAACAGCAGAACTGCATGTTTTTTGCACACAAGAAGGTCTAGAGCAAATGAACCAATCAGATCTAAGCTAGCTTGCTAAACCCTGAGGGATTTACACAGGACACGGCAGCGTTTCCTCACGTTTGGAAGGTGGCAAAAAAACATGCGTGCTGGTGTAATTAGAAGCAGTTAATTAGCTGTGAGTTAATTACTGGGTTCTACAGAGCATTGGTGAAAGACCTGGTGGGGTGGCAAAGCAAAGGGAAGCAGCTAACACACAGCAGGAAGCGGCGGCTCTCCCGCCAATTAGCAACCAGCACGGGGGAGCTTCTACCGGCGCCAATAAAGCCTCACATCATCATTCAAAAGTTCAATACAGATGAAGACATACAACAAGTGCAAACAAAATATGGTCAGTTTAAACATGGAACCTGTTTGATGTGCTTTTACTACCGTTTTTAAAGCTAAAAGTGATGCTGAAAAGCATACAACAGATCCTAGACTACTCCAGTCACTTAAAAAATAACTTCTTATATATTTCTTCATTTACAAACTCCACTCAAAAACATAATTGTATTATTTTTTCCTGTTATGTCCCATGTGGCTTGTTTAGAAAGGTTTATAATTTATAACAGCATAAATTATCCTTGGAATTAAGATTTTGACGTATAATCAAAGATGGGCTATCGGGCTTAAAGTAACACTTGCCTCTAGGCAACCAAGAGCACGCTCATGCTCAGCAGGGTGGATGCAGATTTGCAAGAGACAGAACAAGAAAGAATTTTGGTGACTTCTAAGTATGAAACTGCTCCATATGTATCCAGAATTTCTGTTCCGTTTTAAAACCGGTGCACATGTAGAGTGAACAGTCTGCAATGGTCTGTCGCATAACGTTATTCTTTCTCAGCAGTACTGACCTTCCCAAAGTGTGGAATAGAGGACGGCTGAGAGGACACAACATTTTCTATAACAGTCTACTTGGCATTCATCATTTAGACAAAATGCATCAAAAACTAATTGTTAAACATTTAGAAGAATGTCCAAAATGCTAATAAACTAACTACTCATCGCTAATTTTAACAGGCTGGTTTATGAGTTTGAATTTACAGAAATTCAGTGTTGACTATTTGTTTGATTGTTTAAGTTCTGTACTTATTGATTTTACTTAGTACTTGTAAAAAGTGGGAGTGGGAGATTGTAGTCAGAAAACAAATTTGTTGTCTTGGCTTAAGGACAGTCTGCCATTGTCATTTCCATCCTGATTTCAAAATAGAGAAACATGGGACTGATTTTCTTTTTTTTTTTTTTTAAATAGCAGGCAAAATTTGTACGTAATCGAAGTTCTTAGTGGTCAATCTTACATTAGCTGGAATGCCCACTCCTCCATATATTTCAAAAAATGTCTGATTTCATCAAAAAATTAAAATAAATCACAAATAACTCAACCATTTAGTGTTATGTTGCCACATCTGTTTTGGGTTGTGCGCAACTCTCCTACTGCAAACTCTCAAATTGGCATCATTGTCATGCAACTACTACCAGCGCACACTGATGACATCATCACAGGTAAAAATTCACTGGTGAAAACAGATTTTTTTGCTTCTTTATAAGTGTTGGGGTCACAAAATGTATTTATTTTAGGGTGGCCGTTTAATCAACTTGAATAAAAGATTAATTAAATTTAGGGTGAGCATTTAACCAACATTTAAAAAGGGAGGTGAGCGGATACATTCCAACGTTCCAATGTGCAGATACAGTATTTTATAACTGATTACAAACAAATGTAAGAGAGTATTTCCAAGTACTGTACACCCAATTACGTACTGTTCCCAATGCATGATTGTTTCTGTGTTTTCTCAAGGTTTTTCAAAATGAAAAAACGTCTGTCAAAATCTCAAGCATTTCCTCTATAACAGAGTTGACAGGTATTTTATGAGTTTCATGTTGCAGATGAGGATCTGAAGCAGGCTTCTGCTCAAACAGCAGTAGGTCCCAATTATTGTATGTTGAACCCAATGGCACACTTTCACCTACGTTTACACAACTGCCTCTGATCTGCACCAACTAAATCCAGTTCTTCCCTTTTTGTGGAACACAATTTAGCTAACTTTAGCTTATTATTACTAAATCGATCCAAATTATCAGGTGCCTGAGTGTCAACGACCCCAGTAACTGGAGAAGGCCAAGGGGATGTCCACGCTTCATCTTTTTGTGGCAGATAGATGCCTATTTTAGAGATGTGGGAGTGGACTGGTTGTCTTCCTGGGTAGTTGCCATCCAGGAACCAGGGCAGTTACGTGGTGTTGCAGATGTGGCATAGCACAGCACCAGTGCATGCTCTCAGACAAACAATTTAACCCAATGTCATTCATTTTTAAAACTTGTTTAAAACTTTCCAGATTGCGACAACACTTTTTACCACTGATTACACCTGATGTCAGGCCTTGGCTGGGTATCAGATTTAATTTTATTTATTTAGACAAAATCATTGACAATCAGGGATCAAAAACTGTCAATGGGAGGCCACTCAAAGAGTTTGAGAAACTTTTTAAAGCACTGTTGAATGATTGACATAATCAAAGAATTATTCGCTGTAGATTGTGGGGAGGTGATGGTCTAATGGTTAAGCAATGGGCTTCAGGTTCAAATCGCAGCCTGACCAGAAAATCATGAAGGACCCTTGAGCAAGGTCTTTTATCCCCAAGTTGCTCTCCGTGTGTAGTGAGCACCTTGCATGGCAGCGCCCTGACATCAATGTGTGAGTGTTTGTATGAATGGGTGAATGTGAGGCATCAATGTAAAGTGCTTTGAGTGTCTGATGCAGATGGAAAAGTGCAATATAAATGCATTCCATTTACCATTTAGATGGATCATCAATATACTGAATATTAAGTAAAATATAGACACTATGTAGTAAACAAAAAAGATTATTTCAACTTTCAATTCTGAAATAAAACAAAGGAATTTGTCTTGTTGAGCTCAATTCCATTTTCAAGGCAGAAGGTGAACTTTCATTTCCAAGTTCAACTAGCTTGAAATGTTTTCCAGTGGATGAACACAGAGAGTGAACGATCTGCAATGGTCAATATTGAGCATCATCCCTTCTCAGCAGTACTAATGTTCCCAAGGTGTGGAATGGACGGTGGCTTGTGCAATAGTCTATTTGGCTGTAATCAATTAGAAAAAAAAATGCATCAAAGACTTCTAAATGTTAGCATTTAGAAGAATGCTAATACAGTAAGTGCTCTTCAGTAGTTTTAACAGTTTAGTTCGGAGATCGAGCGACTAAGACAGGAAGTGAGAGTGAAAGAGAGAGAAAGCACGTGTCCAATGAAAGGTCAGGGACAAGGGGGAAATATGCTGATCAAAGTGTTTGAGCCCCAGGACCTTCATTTCCACTAATGATCAAACCTTCCCCTATTTATATCTGTGGAAGGCAGACAGACATTCTCTCAGGAGAGGATGGAGGTGAAATCTGCTAACTGCAGTGCTTCTGTTAGCACAACTCCATTTCATTTGGACTGTAGTAACAAGATGAGGGTGATAGAGGGGGATAAGAGAACGGATGTGCACATTAACAAAACAAACAAACAAACAAATGCAATATGTTCAGAGAACTGTAAAACTGAGAAAAATAGAAAATACAGGCACTCAACACAACACATGTTGCCACGCACACCATGTAATGCACACATGTACACCCTTCTTGAAGCGATGGTGAGCTGACCACAAACACAGTTGTTAAAATGATCAATACCATTGAAATATTAAACCTTAAAAAGCCACATTATTGATTTGAAGCCCAATGATAAAACTGTTTATTATCACTATAGTGGCGCTTTGTATAAATGTTTTGGAGCACCTCATCATCCAAAAACCCAAGGGATCGGAGAAATCAGGCCACACATGATCAGCATATTGTTGACAGAGAGGAAAGAGACAGGTTATCTGGGGCCGCAACCCTTTCAATTGTGAGCCAGGAAACCTGGTTGCTGTGGGATGTGAAGTGAGGGGTGTGCAGCAGCAATAAAAGTCAGCAGCCATGACAGCAAGCAGGAGCCCACAGTGGAGCAGGATCCAGGCTTCATGCAGGGATCATGTCCTGACAGACAGACAGGGGACATGGATAACATGTCTGTAATCCCAGGCCTTTCTGTGTAATCTGGAAAACAAATACCTTAGTAATGACCCAGTCCTGCACCTGGTAAAACACAGGGTTCACTGGCACCTGGAATGAGACAAATATCCTCCAGAGAGCATTCTTAAAGGGACACGGTCCTTCAGAAAAATGCAGAATAGAACTGAAGAGCACATACAGCTTTATGACACTCTTTAACAACAAGAAAAACAGCAACGAATGAAAAATGGAACACTGTCTACAGTACAATGCAGATGTAAAATGCCAATGAAGTTGTTAACCTAGAACAGAACGACAATGCAACCTAAAGCTACACTGTGTAGGATTTGGCGTTACCTAGTGGTGAGGTTGCAGACTGCATTATGCCATTTCCCTTCATGCTTTTTCTTCATTAGCAACAGGGATTTATGATCCTTTGCGTTCTTTTTTGTTAAGCCATATGTATGATCCTCCACTTCACTAAATTGATTATTCTCAAACATGAAAATTCAGTAAGGTATATCTTATATATTATATTCCAATTCTAAGGTGGAACTATGCCAGTATACAAAGGTATATCTAAATATCTAAAAAGGAAGAGTAAAATAGGAGAGTAGAAAAGAGTAGAGCCACTTAGGTGCCTGGTCTTGACAACCAGGGATGGTAGGTTAAAAAGCTTTTTTATCCCATGGGAACTCTCCCTACGCACCCAAGCAGCTCAAGAAAAAGGTATATATAATATAATAAATAATAAGACATAAGAAGGGTAAGACATCACAGGAGAAGACTGTAGTATAGGTAATTTAGTATGTAGACGAGTAGTAAAATCAAATATAGTTAGTAGGCTAAGCTATAAATCTGGTATTTTATTATAGAAGCAGAAGCTATGAGTGTGTGAGTGTACTGGTATCTATCTAAAGTAACTCTGTTAGCATACTATAGGAAAATAAAAAGTATAATCATTATGCTATCAAATGGAAACCTAAGAACTTAGATACCATATGTTGAACACATAAACTGATGAATCATTAAAAATCTACACCATGTAAAATAGAATTGTAAATGGCAAAAATAAGCTAGTTATAGTAGAAGAGCTAAATTAGCCGTGAATAAGCCAATCGTACCCTAACACGATAAACCAAAACGGTAATTAGGGTATAAAGTATAATAGCGTAGTTAAACCTACAATAACGGTATTAACAAATACATATAAAATAAATGTGGGCAAAAGTATGAATTAATGTGGGTTATCAAACACAAAAGAACCAACTATTTTGTAAGCTACGATGAACGTTGCTAAGGACGGCTAGATAAGCTAACGTTAGCTGTTAGGTATAACTAATTGTACCCCACTCCTCCAATATTTACTTAAATATAATAATATTAAAAAGGGGGGAACAAGAAAAAGTAAAGCGTGTAGAAATGTATATGGAGACATGTCAACCTTGTTCTTCACTCTTCCGCCCAGACTTCAAAATGCAAAAGACGTAGTAATGGGCTACTTGCACACTCACTTCTGCGTTATACTTAACACTTCTCCGTTGTTTCCGTTTCAACAGTGATAATGTTCCACACCCGCTGCTTGTAAGAGTTTCCAAAAAATTAACATCACCAATGTTCAACACATACATCTGCAGGGCTCCAGTCAACAAATTATATAAAGGATTGAAATTATTTGTTGTACCATATATATACAACTACAAATTTAAGGGGGAGACAATTAACTGATTCAGCAACATTAACTAATGTCAAATGTTAGCTTTCAGTCATCATTCTGTTCATGTGCTTCATCCGGTTACATTCTCCACATTGTAACTAAACTAAAATCTGCTGTGTAATGTGTGTTGTTAACTTGCTACCACTAACAGAGGCTGTTTTACCAGGGAGAGAAGCTACATGCTCCGCTAACAAAGTCTGTTTTACCAAGGAGAGAAGCTACATGCTACTGCTAGCAGTCTGTTTTACCAGGGAGAGAAGCTGCATGTACAATAAGTGTAGCTTATTCGTAGCTTTGGAGGCCAGGCTGGGCGAATTGGAGACTCGGCTCCGCACCGTGGAAAATTCTACAGCTAGCCAGGCCCCTGTAGTCGGTGCGGACCAAGGTAGCTTAGCCGCCGTTAGTTACCCCCTGGCAGATCCCGAGCAGCCGGGAAAGCAGGCTGACTGGGTGACTGTGAGGAGGAAGCGTAGCCCTAAACAGAAGCCCTGTGTACACCGCCAACCCGTTCACATCTCTAACCGTTTTTCCCCACTCGACGACACACCCGCCAAGGATCAAACACTGGTTACTGGCGACTCTGTATGCGAAATGTGAAGTTAGCGACACCAGCAACCATAGTCAATTGTCTTCCGGGGGCCAGAGCAGGCAACATTGAAGGAAATTTGAAACTGCTGGCTAAGGCTAAGCGTAAATTTGGTAAGATTGTAATTCACGTCGGCAGTAATGACACCCGGTTACGCCAATCGGAGGTCACTAAAATTAACATTAAATCGGTGTGTAACTTTGCAAAAACAATGTCGGACTCTGTAGTTTTCTCTGGGCCCCTCCCCAATCAGACCGGGAGTGACATGTTTAGCCGCATGTTCTCCTTGAATTGCTGGCTGTCTGAGTGGTGTCCAAAAAATGAGGTGGGCTTCATAGATAATTGGCAAAGCTTCTGGGGAAAACCTGGTCTTGTTAGGAGAGACGGCATCCATCCCACTTTGGATGGAGCAGCTCTCATTTCTAGAAATCTGGCCAATTTTCTTAAATCCTCCAAACCGTGACTATCCAGGGTTGGGACCAGGAAGCAGAGTTGTAGTCTTACACACCTCTCTGCAGCTTCTCTCTCCCTGCCATGCCCTCATTACCCCATCCCCGTAGAGACGGTGCCTGCTCCCAGACCACCAATAACCAGCAAAAATCTATTTAAGCATAAAAATTCAAAACGAAAAAATAATATAGCACCTTCAACTGCACAACAGACTAAAACAGTTAAATGTGGTCTATTAAACATTAGGTCTCTCTCTTCTAAGTCCCTGTTGGTAAATGATATAATAATTGATCAACATATTGATTTATTCTGCCTTACAGAAACCTGGTTACAGCAGGATGAATATGTTAGTTTAAATGAGTCAACACCCCCGAGTCAGACTAACTGTCAGAATGCTCGTAGCACGGGCCGGGGCGGAGGATTAGCAGCAATCTTCCATTCCAGCTTATTAATTAATCAAAAACCCAGACAGAGCTTTAATTCATTTGAAAGCTTGACTCTTAGTCTTGTCCATCCAAATTGGAAGTCCCAAAAACCAGTTTTATTTGTTATTATCTATCGTCCACCTGGTCGTTACTGTGAGTTTCTCTGTGAATTTTCAGACCTTTTGTCTGACTTAGTGCTTAGCTCAGATAAGATAATTATAGTGGGCGATTTTAACATCCACACAGATGCTGAGAATGACAGCCTCAACACTGCATTTAATCTATTATTAGACTCTATTGGCTTTGCTCAAAAAGTAAATGAGTCCACCCACCACTTTAATCATATCTTAGATCTTGTTCTGACTTATGGTATGGAAATAGAAGACTTAACAGTATTCCCTGAAAACTCCCTTCTGTCTGATCATTTCTTAATAACATTTACATTTACTCTGATGGACTACCCAGCAGTGGGGAATAAGTTTCATTACACTAGAAGTCTTTCAGAAAGCGCTGTAACTAGGTTTAAGGATATGATTCCTTCTTTATGTTCTCTAATGCCATATACCAACACAGTCCAGAGTAGCTACCTAAACTCTGTAAGTGAGATAGAGTATCTCGTCAATAGTTTTACATCCTCATTGAAGACAACTTTGGATGTTGTAGCTCCTCTAAAAAAGAGAGCTTTAAATCAGAAGTGCCTGACTCCGTGGTATAACTCACAAACTCGTAGCTTAAAGCAGATAACCCGTAAGTTGGAGAGGAAATGGCGTCTCACTAATTTAGAAGATCTTCACTTAGCCTGGAAAAAGAGTCTGTTGCTCTATAAAAAAGCCCTCCGTAAAGCTAGGACATCTTTCTACTCATCACTAATTGAAGAAAATAAGAACAACCCCAGGTTTCTTTTCAGCACTGTAGCCAGGCTGACAAAGAGTCAGAGCTCTATTGAGCTGAGTATTCCATTAACTTTAACTAGTAATGACTTCATGACTTTCTTTGCTAACAAAATTTTAACTATTAGAGAAAAAAAATACTCATAACCATCCCAAAGACGTATCGTTATCTTTGGCTGCTTTCAGTGATGCCGGTATTTGGTTAGACTCTTTCTCTCCGATTGTTCTGTCTGAGTTATTTTCATTAGTTACTTCATCCAAACCATCAACATGTTTATTAGACCCCATTCCTACCAGGCTGCTCAAGGAAGCCCTACCATTATTTAATGCTTCGATCTTAAATATGATCAATCTATCTTTATTAGTTGGCTATGTACCACAGGCTTTTAAGGTGGTAGTAATTAAACCATTACTTAAAAAGCCATCACTTGACCCAGCTATCTTAGCTAATTATAGGCCAATCTCCAACCTTCCTTTTCTCTCAAAAATTCTTGAAAGGGTAGTTGTAAAACAGCTAACTGATCATCTGCAGAGGAATGGTCTATTTGAAGAGTTTCAGTCAGGTTTTAGAATTCATCATAGTACAGAAACAGCATTAGTGAAGGTTACAAATGATCTTCTTATGGCCTTGGACAGTGGACTCATCTCTGTGCTTGTTCTGTTAGACCTCAGTGCTGCTTTTGATACTGTTGACCATAAAATTTTATTACAGAGATTAGAGCATGCCATAGGTATTAAAGGCACTGCGCTGCGGTGGTTTGAATCATATTTGTCTAATAGATTACAATTTGTTCATGTAAATGGGGAATCTTCTTCACAGACTAAAGTTAATTATGGAGTTCCACAAGGTTCTGTGCTAGGACCAATTTTATTCACTTTATACATGCTTCCCTTAGGCAGTATTATTAGACGGTATTGCTTAAATTTTCATTGTTACGCAGATGATACCCAGCTTTATCTATCCATGAAGCCAGAGGACACACACCAATTAGCTAAACTGCAGGATTGTCTTACAGACATAAAGACATGGATGACCTCTAATTTCCTGCTTTTAAACTCAGATAAAACTAAAGTTATTGTACTTGGCCCCACAAATCTTAGAAACATGGTGTCTAACCAGATCCTTACTGTGGATGGCATTACCCTGACCTCTAGTAATACTGTGAGAAATCTTGGAGTCATTTTTGATCAGGATATGTCATTCAAAGCGCATATTAAACAAATATGTAGGACTGCTTTTTTGCATTTACGCAATATCTCTAAAATCAGAAAGGTCTTGTCTCAGAGTGATGCTGAAAAACTAATTCATGCATTTATTTCCTCTAGGCTGGACTATTGTAATTCATTATTATCAGGTTGTCCTAAAAGTTCCCTAAAAAGCCTTCAGTTAATTCAAAATGCTGCAGCTAGAGTACTGACGGGGACTAGAAGGAGAGAGCATATCTCACCCATATTGGCCTCTCTTCATTGGCTTCCTGTTAATTCTAGAATAGAATTTAAAATTCTTCTTCTTACTTATAAGGTTTTGAATAATCAGGTCCCATCTTATCTTAGGGACCTCGTAGTACCATATCACCCCAATAGAGCGCTTCGCTCTCAGACTGCAGGCTTACTTGTAGTTCCTAGGGTTTGTAAGAGTAGAATGGGAGGCAGAGCCTTCAGCTTTCAGGCTCCTCTCCTGTGGAACCAGCTCCCAATTCAGATCAGGGAGACAGACACCCTCTCTACTTTTAAGATTAGGCTTAAAACTTTCCTTTTTGCTAAAGCTTATAGTTAGGGCTGGATCAGGTGACCCTGAACCATCCCTTAGTTATGCTGCTATAGACGTAGACTGCTGGGGGGTTCCCATGATGCACTGTTTCTTTCTCTTTTTGCTCTGTATGCACCACTCTGCATTTAATCATTAGTGATCGATCTCTGCTCCCCTCCACAGCATGTCTTTTTCCTGGTTCTCTCCCTCAGCCCCAACCAGTCCCAGCAGAAGACTGCCCCTCCCTGAGCCTGGTTCTGCTGGAGGTTTCTTCCTGTTAAAAGGGAGTTTTTCCTTCCCACTGTAGCCAAGCTATGTACAGAGCACTCAAGTCTGAGTCATTCGGAGTGAGACTCACACTTTAAAACGGTCCTGTCAGGTCTCACACACTTGGCATGAGACTCATTATATTGTCATGCTGTCATGCTAATGCAAGGCATTCCACCACAATGACTTGCAAGACAATATTTGTTGGAAATGAACTCCTTGAGCATATCTCTACTTGAGAGCTCTGTATGTACTACCACTAATAGAGGATGTTTTACCAGGGAGAGAAGCTACGTGCTACCAGTAACAAGCTGTTTTACCTAGGACAGAAGCTATATACTACCACTAACCAACTGTTTCCGAGAGGCACTACCATGAACAGAGGCTATTTGATTGTGGAGAGAAGCTATGTGCTACCGTCAACAAACTGTTTTACCGGGGAGAGGAGCTACATGCTGCTGCTAACAGAGACTGTTTTACGATGTCCGGAAAGCCATGAAAACTTAGTATGCTATTACATTTAGGTGAACCATAACAACGTGGGACACAGCAATGCTCAGTGTAATTCTTTCCAGTTTTTGAAAATGTTCTGTTTTAAATATTTTCCGGAGTATACCCCGATGAAACAACATAAACACCATCATAAAGAGCTAGTCCAGCAACAACCAAGCAGTATTATTTGAAATCAAAAGTATATTACAAATCATAGTGGATGAAGTGTGTTGTGTTTCTTTTGGGCTCATACATGAACATGGTGTAACACAGCAGCCTCCACAAGGAGGCCTACGACTACATAGAGATGAAGAGCTTATTTTAAGTTTATTTAACTACATTAATTTGTTGTTGCAGATAATTATACACTAGTGAGCATATGGTTGTTCGTCTTTCAGCAGCCCAAATTTGTTCAGGCTCACAAGAGTCGATCCAGTACAGATTCACATTGGGATATGGCATATTATCATATACCTATAAATGATACGCCAATATGATTGGATAAAACACTAAAGAATAAATAGCAATACACCCTTTTCGCGGACAGGTAATATTTTTCATACCACCCGAGTAATCAGCCAATCTGGACAGCGGAGCGGCACCACGATAAAGAGGTGCGGTCAGAGGAACTGTGAAATACTGGTGAGTCACTATTAATAATTTCTTACGTGTATAACCTTGTAGGTTGATCGCTAAAATTAAATTCGTTAGTTCTAAAAGCCATTATAATTATTTATAGGAAAACATTCTATTTTTTTTCTACTAAGGTTTGAACTTTGAGTGTTTACACAGGAGAGAAAAGTGAGAAAATGTTCATGCCTGTTTGAAAAAAGTGTATAAAGTGTGTAGTGAGGGGTTTTACAACCTTAAAACATCTATAATAATTGTAAAAAATAACGCTGACTACTTTGTGGATTTCACCTATTGCGGGTTATTTTTAGAACGTAACTCCCGCGATAAACGAAGGACCACTGTATATGATAAAATTGTTATCAAGTTGTTCACCAATGAATATGGCTTTTTACACCCTTCAGAAAACCATACAACATTTATCATTTATAGGTATATGATAAAATCATTATCAAGTTGTTTACCAATGAATATGGATTTTACACCCTTCAGAAAACCATGCAACATTTATCATTTATATGTATATGATAAAATCGTTATCAAGTTGTTTACCAATGAATATGGCTTTTCACACCCTGCAGAAAACCATACAACATTTATCATTTATATGTATATTATAAAATCGTTATCAAGTTGTTTACCAATGAATATGGCATTTTACACCCTGCAGAAAACCATGCAACATTTATCATTTATATGTATATGATAAAATCGTTATCAAGTTGTTTACCAATGAATATGGATTTTACACCCTTCAGAAAACCATGCAACATTTATCATTTATATGTATATGATAAAATCGTTATCAAGTTGTTTACCAATGAATATGGCTTTTCACACCCTGCAGAAAACCATACAACATTTATCATTTATATGTATATGATAAAATCGTTATCAAGTTGTTTACCAATGAATATGGCTTTTCACACCCTGCAGAAAACCATACAACATTTATCATTTATATGTATATTATAAAATCGTTATCAAGTTGTTTACCAATGAATATGGCATTTTACACCCTGCAGAAAACCATGCAACATTTATCATTTATATGTATATGATAAAATCGTTATCAAGTTGTTTACCAATGAATATGGCTTTTCACACCCTGAAGAAAACCATGCAACATTTATCATTTATATGTATATGATAAAATCGTTATCAAGTTGTTTACCAATGAATATGGCTTTTTACACCCTGAAGAAAACCATGCAACATTTATCATTTATATGTATATGATAAAATCGTTATCAAGTTGTTTACCAATGAATATGGCTTTTCACACCCTGAAGAAAACCATACACCCTTCGGCCTTCCTGATGCAACGTCAGTTCAACCCGGAGAAAAACATACAACTCCCAGTCTTCATAAGCAATCTCCCAGCCAAGCTACTAAAAATCAGGACCGATTCTGCTTAACTTCTGAGATCTGATGGGATCAGGTGTACACAGAGCAGACTGGCTGCTAATGAACAGATGGTTATGAAGGCTATATTGCATTTCTGCTAATAAACAGTCATAAATCCTACACACTGTAGCTTTAAGTGTCAGACTCTCAGCGTATGGCTTTGGCTCTGTGTTCAGTTAGCTGTTTAAACCTGAGTAGGGTGATAAGGTCCCATTTAGAAGGCATGTGAAGGCCAAACGAGCAAGAAACCTGAGTAACGGAGGTGAAAGCTGGTCACAGTGAGAGAAGGTAAATAGCAAGTAATGCAGTGTTATGTGTGGAAAATGGAAAATCTGGTATCTCTTTTGCACGCCTCATACAGAGAGGATCGACATGTTCTCATGCACATGTATGCACACATACCCCAACATGTGTGTGAACATGCTCCCGCAGAGGAGCGCAGTGAGCAGGGATTAGAGGGTGTCCCGGTGAAACCATCCTATGGAAATTATTTCTTTACTGAAAAAAAAAAGCATGAAAGCCATTGCTGACCTGGCCTCTAATTCTGGAGTTGGATATCCTGGATAAATAATTAGAGGGTTCCTTTGAAAACCTTGTACAGCCTCACCATTCACTCCCCACTTCACATTTGCTAAAGTCATTAATGGCGAAGATTTAGAAAAGAAAAGCGAAAATACTTTATGAGGCCTGGCCCAGATTCCTGTCTGCTTAGCCAAAGCCCTTATCCTGGGAAAGAACTGCACTTGTTTTAAACAATAAACCTCAGGGGAGATGTGTTTTCTATTGCCCCCTTCCCACACTAAATTATGAGAGATAATAAAGTTAAAAGAATAATGTGCCTTGTGTTTTAAAAGAGGAAATAAAAAATAAGTCAGCACACTGAATGGCTAAAAAATACACGTTCAAAAAAACAAAAAAACAAAAAAAAAACGAGACCATAGCAAATTGTACAGCAAAAAATGTAGATGAGTGGGTGGGTGATTCAGAGGGTGAGTCAATGGGTTAATCCAACCCAACCCGCTTGTGTAAGCAATAACGCAAAGACAAAATAAATAAATAAATAAATCCTAACAGCTTGTATCTCACCAAATTAAGAGTACACAATGAGAATGAAGCCATTAGTTTGTGGTTAACGTTGAAGCACCGCTTCCACTAAAAAAGCTACTTTGTTTAGTGTGTGTAATATCCCATAGACTTGTCTGCACCTGTTGAATGGCTATGGTGGCTTCATTGTAGAGAATTATGAACACCTGTAGCTGAAGTTGCATGCACTTTGTCTGTCTCCTGCTAATTACTGGGCGTATGTGCTTGTCAGTGTACTTCACCCACTGACGCCCACCTACATGCCAGTGTCAGCCAACAAATTATGCTCACAACCCTGGGGAGAAATATATAGAAATATTCAACAGAATGACAATGTACAACCGAAATAAATATCATTGTCCATTGTTCAGTGTTGTTAGCTAATATATGTAGCTTCTCTCAAAATATTAATCGTATCAACGTTTCGTTTTGGCACAGTTCATCCTTGACCCAAAATACATATGCATACCAAACAGAAAATATCAGCTCTCCACAGTTGGTTCATGATCAAAATTACACACATACATGGCTTTTTGTCTTTTCTAAATCTGTTGTAAGCAGGTGTTTTAAATTTGACAAACAGAGATGTGGCGGAAGACATTAAAAGTACTACACATTTCACTCATAGTACCAACATGACACTTAAGTCACTCATGGTAACAGCAACATAGCACTTAACGAAAGTGACTAAACCAACTGAACTACAAAAACACAATAAATCAATAACACTAACACCACTATTAAACTAACATAAACCACAATAACATTTAAAAACTCAAAACCCTGAACTCCCATGGTGCATTGCAGCACAATATCCATAGTTTACTGCTTAGCTAAAATCGCTAATTTCTCAAAAAAAACATTTGTCCCATCAACTTTCTGTTTTCGCAGTATTCATCTTTGACCCAAAATACATGAACATCCCAAACGGCAAATGTCAGCCCTCCCCAGTTTCGCCATGATCAAAACCACACACACACACACACACACACACACACACACACCACACACACACACACACACACACACACACACACACACACACACACACACACACACACACACACACACACACACACACACACACAGAGAGGTCACTTGGCTATTATAATACAGAATTGAGTAATATAGGCTGATGTCATTTCAGCTATTGCTAAATGTAATTCTGAGCTCTATGTATGATATTAGCTCCACATTGAAATCAACAGCAGTTGTACTGCAACAAGTCACTACATCACCAATTGTTTAGTTCCACACAGCTAACCATGCACATGAAATTTACATTGTAGTTTATAGTTGTGTCCTCCCTAGGGATGGGTGTCGAGAACCGGTTCCTTTCGGGTATCATTAACAAATGATTCGATCCACCGACATCAATAACCTTTTTACTTAACGATTCCCTTATCGGTCCTTCAGAGTGGCCGTTGTTTTTGGGGGGTGTTTGTCAGGAAAAATAGAATTTCTCTACATTGATTACAGACCCTGCAGCGGGTCTGTAATCAACTTTTCTGCAGTGTGTCTTTGTTTTTAACCTTGAACCAATCGAAGCAGTGATTCGCAGATCGAAGCAGTGCTTCGATCATTGCTTTGTTGATTCATTTTTTTCTTTTGCTTATCTTAACTTTCCCCTGCTAAAACCCTAAAGAGCATATGGCTGTAAGTATTATTTACCTTTTTTATGTTAAACCAACCTGTTATGGTCTTCTGAAACAGTTGATAGATGTATTTTATAACTTAAAAACGGAACCAATGCTAACACGTTAGCATGTCTATGGCATTTTCAATGTTAAAGTTAGCATTAAGCAGTTGCAGCTGTCAAGCATTTGTTGTCGTAAAAGACTCAAATGTATTACAAATTGTAATTTTTTTACATTTATTTTTGTTTATATATTAATAATCTAATGATTAGTTATTATATACAATTTTAGAGAAAGAGACAAAAAGAACCTGAATAGAAACACAACAGAAAAGATAAAATCAACTAACAATGGACATACATAAATAAATAAATAAATAAATACATACATACAGAAATAAATAACTGTTTCCTGTGAACACCTAGTGACTCTTACACCTCCATTTCATCCCTGACTTATTTAAGTTTAATGACAGTTTGTTTCGGTCAGACCATATTTTCAGTTTGTTAATTTCTTCAGTGATTTCCTCCAGAATTATCTGCCAAGCTAGAAAACTACTGCATCCTAGTAAGAGCAGAATACTACTGGAATGAATTTGAATAAGGAAAGTTGTTTTTTTTTTTCTCACCTAAATGGATGCTGCACTCACTGCAGTTTATTGTCTGGAATAGCCCCAGATTGCATTTCAGAGCTTCTAGAGTTCAAATATTTTTGTGCAGGTGGTGTTGGGGGGTAATTTTGGGTTTCAGCTTTTTATGTTTTTCACCACTTTCATCCCTGAATATGTCAATCGTGAGTCACTTTTGTGCAGATTAAAGTTACTAACTGGGACTCCTGTGTTGTTGCGAGAAAGAAACGAGAATCGTCCTCCGTTGTGTTCAGACAGCTCTCTGCCGAGTCAAGTTAGAACAATAGAATCCAGTCGGAATTAATAACTTCAAAGCGAAACACCATTTTGTTTATTTTTATTCATGTCCAGAGATCAAGGATACAGTGACCAATTTCATATTTATTTACTTTAAGACTCAATGAACTACATAGAAAACCTGTAAAATCTACTTTTAGTACAAAATTCACAAGAGGTATCGATAAGGGAATCGATAAGGAATCGGATCGATAACAGAATTGATATGGCATCGATATCGATAAAATCTTATCAATACCCATCCCTAGTCCTCCCTAACACCTAATGTATGTCACATTCTGTGCCACTGTGATATACACAGTAACACAATGTGTTTTTTTAAAGGACATGTCACACCAAATCATAACAATCCCCCGGGATTACCTTGTGCACTTCCATGACCGGTTTCAAAGTATACGGCATTCGCAGCAAACAGCTACGGAGGCATCCAAAAACAAAGTAATCATGAGTATTCGGGTGTTTCCGATAAGTGACGCTGCAACTAGAAGTGTCCCAGCTTGTGCTTCAATGGAATGTAGCTGATAACATTAAGAACCGAGGCACAGATTATTCCAAAGTTGACATAAGTGTGATGCCGTGTTACGATGACTCGTTTTTAAGTAAAAACCGTTCATTTTGATGGAGTCACGATAAAAACTGCAGCTCTGTGAAGGTTTCTGTGCACCTACATGACCATAGTCAGTAACCATCTCTGCTCCAGGTTCAGATTTGTGCATGATTAATTATGAGTGTTGTTATCAATAAAATCTAAAAAAAAAATTACATCTGCTGCCTGGGGGAAAACTGTCTTGGAGACATTCCTTTTCACAGCAAGTTGAGAGGGGCAATGAGCAGCAGCAGCGCACACACGCCAGCACACACATACACACATGCACACTCCAGCTTCTCAAAGCAAAAAATAAAATAAAAAAGCCACAAAACACAACAAAAAGGGGTAAAATGCTGAACATGTCAGACTCACTGTGTAATGTTGTTTTCCAAATGTAAACTCCACACGAACCAAGAACTGCACACGCGCGAAGCCTCTCTCACAATCGTGGCACGTTAAATAATGTCCATTAATTCCTGGAAATAATGTATTCTGACTTTTTCCCAATGTACAAATCCATCTTTGTGTCCAGGCAGTCTGTTAAAAACAGTGTCAGATGTCCCGACCTCCATGTCCACAGCTTCTGTAACAAACAGCACATCTCCAAACTTTAGGCTCCAAAATCTGTTACTCTGAAAAAGTTAAGATTTTCAGGGTGAATCATGTTGTCTCCTCTCTGTAAATCCGAGCCATCACTTTCGAACGGCAGCTCAGAAACTTCATTTTTGGATGGAGCAGGTTCTTTTCCCCTCTGTCTGTCAGTCACTGAGATGTTTGTGTTTTGCCAAATTGGACGTCACACACTGAAAAATGCAGAGGATTGCTGACTGAAACTTTTTCCGTAAAAGTACCTGCTAACGCTCAGAGAGAGAGGAATAAAATACATCAAAGAACACTAATTATTAGCACATATGTGCAGAGACACTTACAGCCATGAGTACTTTCTTACTAACTGGGACATTAAAAAAATGTGAGGCATGTCCTTTAAGGCTTTGAACCAGTTTGTGGTATTTTGCTAGGAATGAAAACAAAACTAGAAACTTTATATTTTTTATGTTTCAGAACAGAACCGTTTGTTTAAAATAATGGTAACCAGTTAATACCGTTATTTATTCATTCTTGAAAAGGTTTCCGTTCACAATGACCCAGTGAGGTTGTCAGACTCCGTTAATGCTCGACACCCACATTTGGTGGTGGTAACGCACTGTGTCAGCTTGCAAACTGCCAATAAATAAGATGGCTGAACGCTGGCAGGAATATATTTCAACTTTTAAAATAACTTTTTCAGGCTGAGAAACACACCTGGAACATGAAAACATCAAGGGACTTATTTTTAAAAATGCTGTGTTTCAATTCTTCAGTAATTTCCACAATAAGGAATTAAAGTATTTCTCAGACGTTGTCTTCCAAAACAAGAAAGTCTTATCGTCAAGCTGTGATGATGAATCTGACAGAAGCGACATAACAGGGCAGAGTAAGACTTTATATTTACTCAGTGTGTGAATGATTTTAATATTTTAAACAGTCTAACTATATGAATGGTCGTGTGAGGACTGTAGCTTTTGCTCCCGAGCCAATCAATGGGTAGCAGTGGGTTTGCACAGGCTTCTCTGTGAGGCAGAGCAACACAGCGCTGTGTTCTTTAAAAATACAAGAAACACACTGCTTCACTTTAAGTCTGTTTCAGGTGATCAGCACGGACCCTCTTTCTTTTAAAAGGTTTTATTTTAATCAGTGTCCGGTTTTGAAAAGTTCTAGCTTCTCCTTCTTGCTACAGTACGCTCTATTGTCTTCTACATTTTTTGTGGGCATGTTACAGTGCCTCATACAGGTCTGGAATATACAGTGTTTTCAGTGTCCTACAGCTAACATGGAATGGTTTAGGAATACTGGTTAGGAATATTTGTTTTTGTTCTAACCAGTTCAAGAACGTCAAATTTGGGGTGGAACCTAAAACTAGAAATGTTAAAATACTGTTTCTGTTCCGAAGCTCTGTTTTTTTTTTTTTTTTTTTACACCAAACCGAGTGTCTTTTTCTAATTGAAACTATAAATAGGAAGGACTCTAACAAATGGAGCAGCAGTTATCACGTGGATTCTATCTATTTCTAAATAATTCACAGCACAGTGGCAGAACAACTTGATTTCATTGACACAAACAAAATTAAATAAAACATGTTGGGGCACATTTTTGATGAACTCCAACGAGTGCTAGTTTGCATGTCAATGGGAAGGTTAATCTGATAGTTTATACACCAAACCCATATATCAGCTCTTGATTTAACCTTCCTTTTAAAAAAACGAGCCGATCATGTCCTATGGTTTACAAGGACAGACTCAAAAGCAAATTTTAGAAGATGATGTGCAATCCTTCTTAGTAGAGCAGTGACAAGGAACTGTCAACAGAGGAAAAGGGAAGAATAACAAAAAGAAAACAACTTGTTACATGCATAACAAGGTGGCCTGGAGGGCAACACTGAAAGACACATCAGCATTTGACTCTGATGTGTACAAGTAACATCAACCAGGATTTCTTTATCTACACAAAGCACAGAGCCAAGTAGTGCTCAGACACCCTAATGTGAACTAAAACCTCAGTGTTTGGCAAGAAGTATGACACAAAATGTGACCAAAAGCACACTCCTCTAGAACTCCTCTAAGTGTGTGAACTCCGTATAAAAATTGGAGTTTTGCAGTGAGCCCCACAGTTCTCAGGAGGAACTGACTAATGTGATACAAAGAACCCGTTCAGATTTGGGTTGGCAGTCCAGCTCGAGTTGGATTCCAGCCGAATCTGGTTTTAGCCGACAGGCCTTTTCTGAATCTGAATGGGGCTATTCAGATCTGAGCCGAATTTGCCAAGGTGTTAAGACAAATGTGGCTTGAATCAGGCTACTTCAGGGTTCATGATGATATTCTCCTGGGTTTGCATGCAAAAGCCATGATCAAACTCCCGCCAAATTCAGAAGTTATCTTTGCCCAAACTTTGAACAGCGTCTTTTCTGTCTTTGGGAGTAGTTAGTGATGACTGTGAAGTAATCCAGAGATCTTGAAATGCAAAACAAGTTGGGACATTATGTATTGGAATCAGAATGTATTCAAGGACATCGCTGTTAGACTAGCACTAGGTTACAAGTTGCCATGGCAAGATAAAGAACCTCAAGGCCAAGTACAAAAAGGTAAAAGACCACAATGCAAGAAGCGAAAGAATTCAGCTTGAGTCAGATTGAGTTTGGACATGTGTATAGCATGCGCAAGATTTGAAAAACAGGATTGAACGCTACCAAACTACAAATCAATCTAGATTAAATCTAATCTG
The DNA here is from genome assembly GCF_902500255.1 of Thalassophryne amazonica. Lineage (NCBI taxonomy): Eukaryota > Metazoa > Chordata > Actinopteri > Batrachoidiformes > Batrachoididae > Thalassophryne > Thalassophryne amazonica. Next base: position 98,473,716 of record NC_047104.1, on the reverse strand, counting down.
AGCCAGATTACAACCCCTATCTGAACAAGGTCAAAGATACTGTCACCAATCCATGCTCTGGAAACAGAATCACTGCATTCTCAACCATGATCACTTCCTGCTGGGTAATGTCTGGCGTCAGATTGCATGGTTGGAAGATATGTATGTGGGAAAGACATTCCCAGTGAAGGGCATGGTTGCAAAACTACAGTGACAGCACCCCCTTAAGACTGGGAGGAATATGGCAGCCTTTTGCTACCTCTTGGTAACTGAAAATTTTATTTAATTTAACTGGCTGCTCTCTCCTGAAAATCTGCGGTATCCCCAACAAGTTGCTGGGCATCATAGGCAGCCTATACATGGACATTGTGACTGCTGTGAAGAGTGACGGCAAGCTCTCTGACTTTTGCCAGTGCTTTCTGGGTTCATCAGGGATGTGTTCTGTCTCCTACTCTGTTCAATGCTTGCATGACCAGGGTGTTGGCAGGGTTGTAAGACTTAGATGTTAACCATTGGCATGGGGAAACAAATGGATGTCTTTAGTGTGAGTCTTTTGTAATAGTTGGTACCACTGGAATGACTGTGCAAACTGAGTTCAGACTGACAATCTTTTGAAAACAAAATTAGACTATACATCGACACTGCAAGCACAAGTTGTGGTGGTGTACAGAGCAAAAATTTACAAAAGCTGTGTCACTGTCTGAGTATTTATAGACCTGACTGTTTAAGACAATTAAAAGTGCCTCAATGGTCACAATGAACCTTGGCAAAGTGGACTCAACAAATGTCCAAATGCTTTGATCTGGGGACAATGGTCCCTATGGGTTTGGGAGCGTGGGTAGATCACAGAGGCAAGGAGAAGCAAAACTGCTGTGATATTTTAAGAAATGTGGAGTGTGTCAACAGGTTCCTCTTCTGGGCTAAATGTTCTAACAGCTACAGTGCTGTGAAGTGGTGTGAAGCTAAGATTTGAGAAAGACCAGCCTCCAGCCCCTCATCTCCACAAGTGTGTGAACATGTGCAAGTGTACAAACACACACACACACACACGCACACACACACTGCTGCCCTTGTTCATCTGCCTTAATGAAATGGCCACATGCCTTCTCTTCTCCTCTCAGAGCTGTTTGCACACTATAGCACCTGGTAGATATAAATCAGCCCTACTGAGCTGTATTTGGGAAGTGAGGCATTACCCATGACATGGGCTGTCAAAGTTCAGATCGCACCGGCCACAGCATCTCGTTGAACCGCTGTGGAAGAGAGGGACCAAGGAGCAGGCCTACCATTGCCTCTTATCTATTGCCTCACGGCTCCACGTGACAAAGCTGCCACATCTGGGCCCCAGCTGGGCAGCCTGCTGAGCACAGGGGAGCACCAGAGCCCCCACGCTACACAGATTCATAGCATGACTCTCAGACGGATTTACAGCCATACGACAGTTAACATTTAATTGGGTGTTGTTTGCTGCCATTTATTCTTGGGCTTTCTTATCTGTCAGCTCTGGGACCGAGTGGGCATGATTACAGTTTTAAAGTGGTGTAGGTTGGTTTTCGAGCGGGGAGATAAAAGTAGCTCAGTGCATGTGTGCACTGTGAGTGTACTCTATGCATGTGCATGGAAATTTTTGTCTCATGAGTGGATCAGAAGGCCAAAGGTTGCAAAAGAAGTTACTTGTCTTTGGCCAATACAGTTAAAAAATTCTGGGCACCATAAAATTTTGACAGGAATGTAGTGTTTACTGCCTATACCCCAAAATCATCACAAAACAAACATGAACTATCAGTAGTAGTAGTAGTAGTAGTAGTAGTAATAATAATAATAATAATAATAATGATTAACATTAATAAATAGATTGGACAATTCTACAGTAACAGACTTACAATGACAACAAAATCTGACCATATTTTAGCTTACCATTAAAAAATTCTGTTATAGAATTCTTTCATAGAATTACCCTATTCAAACAAAAAAATGTGAGATTTGTTGTTATAGCATCTAAGAAATAGTGGCTTATTAAACTCAAGATTTCATTTTTGTATTATTATTATTCAATAATAATGTGATTATTATCAATTATTATTGAATAATAATCAGTGGGGGACACCCTGGCTTCCTGTCCAGGGTATACCCCTCCTCACGCCCTGTGACTGCATTGGGACAGGCTCCAGCACCCCATGACCCTTAATTGGAGTAAGTGGGTATAGAAAATAAATAGATAGATAGATGGATGGATGGACAGACAGACAGACGGACGGACGGATCATAATAATACTAATAAGAAGTACGAGGTCTGTTAGAAAAGTATCCGACCTTTTAATTTTTTGCAAAAACCATATGGATTTGAATCACGTGTGATTGCATGAGCCAAGCTTGAACCTCCGTGCGCATGCGTGAGTTTTTTCACGCCTGTCGGTTGCGTCATTTGCCTGTGAGCAGGCTTTGTGTGAGCAGTGGTCCACCCTTCTCGTCGGATTTTTATTGCGAATAAATGTCTGAATGATTTGGAGCTTTGCTGCATCAAATTTTTCCAGAAACTGTGAGAGCCCTCCAGGTGGACACCATTCAGAAAATTCAGATGGCTTTCAGGGACGATTTTATGGGGATTACACAGATTAAGGAGTGCTCCAGCCGGTTTAAAGACCGCCCACAGCGTCTGAGAGCGCAGCGCACTCCGAGCGCCAATCGACAGGCTGACACCCCACTGAAACAACCAGATCATTTCCAACGTGAAGGTTTTGTTGATCCGGGACGTCGTCTGACTTCCACAAAAATTGCAGAAGACGTGGACATCAAGACTTTTTCGGCACATTCCACTGTTACAGGAGTTTTTTTTCATGGAAAGAGAAGCGGAGGGATGTGCCACCGTGCCGCTCATGGCGCGGGACAAAAGCACCTCCGTGCTGGTCTCACAGGATGGCTTTCAGATGGCTTTCAGATGGCTTTCGGTGGCTTTTCAGTCGTGTGACTATCCGAGAAATTGTGCATGAGCTGGACATGCCAGAACATGTCCTGTGAGGCTTCATCACGGCGTAGCTTTGCGCCATGCGGCTCCACCGCGACGCGCGGAATTCCTCCGCACGTCTGTCTCAATGTGCCGAAAAAGTGCAGATGTCCACGTCTTCCGCAATTCCTGTGGAAGTCAGACGACGTCCCGGATCAACACAGCGTCCAGTGTGGAAATGAACGGTACATTTCACTGTTACAGGAGTTTTTGTCATGGAAAGAGGAGTGGAGGAATTCCAACATCAACAGACAAAGGAATTCCGATGGGAGGGGTGGACCACTCCTCACTCAAAGCCTGCCCACAGGCGAATGACGTAACCGACAGGCGTGAAAAAACTCACGCATGCGCACGAGGGTTCAAGGTTGGCTGATGTAATCGCACGTGATTCAAATCCATATGGTTTTTGAAAAAATAAAAAGGTACGTTACTTTTCTCACAGACCTCGTACAAAGAAATTAAGTGTAGTAGTTGCTGAAGATATATGCAACCCGGGTATCTTGTAAAATTCAGGAGGCCACCGAAATGAAATAATGTATTTTTAAAAGTGAAAAGTAGTCACACAATTTGCTGTTTTATATGTACAGAAAAACTTGCATATCATAGATTCAGGTGGACCAGCGAATTTTGTACATGATAATCAAAATCTGTTATACGTATAAAATGGACAAAATCAGTTATACGCATAAAACAGACAAAATATGTTATACATATAAAACCTTTATATGTATGTAACAGATTACAGCCAGGATTCACCAAATTATCTGGGAATCCCCAGCACCATTTTGGCTTGTTTAAACGCCTGACCTTGAATAGGGACCTGCCTCCTTTAATGACCAGGTCAAAACTTTGTCTGAAAAAAATAAACGCCTGCCTTAAATAAGCGCCGGGCATTTTGTACATTAAGAAGAATCATATTTGGTCGAGTCACTCTTCTTTCTAAGTCTGCTGTGGAGTGGTACCTTAAAATCCTAAAGCCTGATTTATGCTTCTACAACTCCATAACTCTGTGGCCATGTTGACCTGTAGACAACCTTTTTAAAGTTCTCCATCACGTCTTTATACAATTTTCTGCAGGAACAGTGGCTTTTTCTGGATTAATTTGTCCCTCAATGAGCTTCACTTCACTATGCAATCATCAACCTTCAAACCAACGATGTGGTATGTACCAGTTCCTCTATGAGTGAAAATGCAATAAATCACAGCCTTTTGCGGTCTCTGAAGCAGGTGCTCATCAGGCTCCGGAGAGCCACTCAGAGGGCTCTGATCTACAGCGATTTGGTTTGCTCCACCCATGGATGTGTGTGAAACGTAACACTATATTACAGTGCTGGCAGCAAGCAGAATTTTGTTAATAATCACCTGCCTGGAATTACACCCTGGTCTGCGTCTGAGCATGGTCTGAAAAAACAAACGGTCAGTCTTTTAATCACGGAAATACGGTACTCACTTTCCTCGATTCGGCAAGTGTCAGTGCTGAACCTCATTTCGTACCTCTGTTACTGGGCATGCCCAGACTGCTCTGTCCAGCACATGTGAGGAGTTTTTAATGGAAACACACTGCGATCGGATGGGACATTTTGTCCGATGTGAGCGAAAATTCGTTATGCAGAATCTGTTATATACGGTGTTTATTACATGGAAAACCACACAAAAGCACTGGGACTTTTGCTTTTGTCCAGTGAGTGCAAATATCCGGTTTATACGATGACGGTTTGGGCGAGTTTTACTGTATAAATATTAGCTATTTAGCACCAAGTCTTTGGCACAGCATATCTTAAACATTTCACTGCGTTGTATTGGATCAAATGATAAATGACTGTCGCCACAGCTTCAGTTTTCTGTCTCAGAAGTGAGAGTTAAATATGTTCTCTGTGAGATTCTGATGTATGTGAATCCTTGGACAGATATCGAGGACGCACAAGCATGAAGAAGAGGCAGTCAAAAAAGGAAGTGCTCTGACAACAGGAGAAAAATCTCATCTGCTCTGGATTTGGTCATGGGCATTCACAGATGGAGCTGATGTCTTGTTCTGCTGAGCAGCAAGTGGCAGCGGAAGTCTGAGAGAGAGCAGCGAGTTCAGACAGAGTCCAGAGATGAGAAGGGAGAGAAGACAGTCAGTCCATACAGGGGCCCCAACTCAGCTCAACTCCACTGTAATTTACATTGCTGTGTAATTAGCCTCAAGATCAGCAGCTCAGGCCACTGACAGATGCCTGCCCTCAACATTCACCCATTCACTCCGAAATCATGTAACAAGGGCATACAAACCTGTCATGTGTACTGTAGAAATCAGGGCTCAAATCTTCATGCCTCGAGGTTAGGATTTTTGGAAGTGCGACTCAGTAGACCTGATCCTGACCGTGTGGGAGAGACAACATGATCCCGCAACACACACCTGTCTCTGTCCACTGTTCATACAGGCAAACACACTATAAACACGTTTAAGTTGTAGAAAACAACATGAGGAACCATGAGAAAGATGGAAAGTTGGAAGGATTGTTTAATATATAACGATCCTCATTTGCTTCACATTCAGAAGCAGGTAAGATGTGGCAACATGTACAGTTAAATGTAGGTTGAACAAATTTAAATTCTGTAATAACAGTTTACACAATCACACCACATGCTGACGCTGGAACATTCTGACAATCATGTCTTTACTTTGTTGTTGTTGTTGGAGTTGATCTCAAATATGGAATGTCCAACACCTTTTGCTACAAAACTAAATTTAGATTTTGTATTATATACATATATATATACATATATATATATATATATATATATATATATATATATATATATATATATATATATATATATATATATATATATATATATATATAGTTACAACCATAAATCAGAAAAAGTTGGGACAGTTTGGAGAAAGAACTTGGGATAGTTTGCAAACCCCCCACCCCCACCCCGCCGCAATGATTCTTTACTTTGACATTATATATCATATGATGTCAGAGTACTGAACAATCATATAGAAAGTGATTTGCCATGATTATGCTCATCTACTCCACATCTGAAAGCATTTAGTGATGGTGCAGTGATGAATTTTTGTCCCAACTGCCCACATTTTGACTTGTTCAATGATGGAAAAATGAATGAACACCCCTCTCTCTCTCTCTCTCTCTTACACCAATAAGGAGTCTGAAAATGTTTATTATTGCATCTCCACAAAATTTCTGCGATGTGGCCTGTAGCTTGTAATATACCATGTGTGCTATACCTTGTTTGACCAGTATTAGTCTCAAAGCAACTGTTAAATGAAGCTTCAAGTAATTCAGCTTTTGGTTAAGAAATTGGATGGCTGAAGCGTTGTTAAGTACCCCTTCACACATAGCACGAATAAGTACAACTAAGGGAGACTCGTGGTGGAACAGCTCATATGAGTGAACCACGAAAACATCGAGCCGACGGGGAGGCGTGAACGATGCCGCTGCAACGGTTTTGTGCATGTGGGAACACAGTGCAAGCACCACATCGCGCGGCTGCTGTGAAGAAAAAAATACATGCTGCGACGGTTTCGTGCACGCCAGAACACAGTGAAAATAATACAAATAAAAAATACATGTCACCCACTGGATTCCAACCTGCACTTTCCAAAAGCTCTGATTGCCAGTCATAAACTTTACCACTGAGCTACCATCGCTGTCCTGTAAAAGGTGCGGGAAAATGCCTGATATCAAGAAGGACATGGATGTATTAAAAAAAAATACAACCACAGACCATATAAATACGCCGCATTTTACAGAATCCCTCTTATCAAGTGGGCAATACAAATATGATCCATCTGTTCCTCTGTAGATAACCCATGGTCACAGATGTACAGTTCTGAAATGACATGAATGAGAAACAGGGCGCTCTTATCATGTCCACATCTGCTGGCGGCGTGTCCAGCCGGCCCTGCGCACATGTCCAGCCTGCCATGCATGTTCTGGATGGTGTGCCGCAGGACATAGGCTGCGCCATATGGAACAGAGCTCATGTGGGTGGCGCGACATTCAGATTGCCCACTGCATGTTATGATCTCATGGTCCATTTCACCTGGTGTAGCCTGTCAATGTGCACGATGTGCTCAAGTTCGCTGCAGCCCATTGCAACAGTGATATATGTCTTATGTATGTCCAAGTGAGGACAGCAAGCAGACACACATGGGTCACAGTGGACAGTTGTGAGTTCATGCCCGTCCAAACACGGTAGATGTTTCCCAACCGTGGTGCCCAGAACCACAGCTCCCCACAGCTGCTCCTGTTGGTGGCCACACCACGTCAGTTCAGCGCACACACACTAATGTGTCACTGTGTCTGTTTACAAAATCACACTCGTGGGAAACGTAGACAAATTTCACATCCAGCTCGATAGTACGACAGTGATTGTCTGCAGTCTGTTGTCGTCCAAGAGTGCGACTGGCCACACATTTTCTAAGTGCCACACGAGCGGTGTTAGATGTTCATGTGTGTCAGCTGGAATTTGGCCAACACCTGCCGTGAGACGGTTCTATGGGCTCTCACAGCGCACACTCTGTCTTTCAGCCACTGGTGTGCGCAAACAGTTGTAGCAACAGGTGTACGAGGCTTTGGAAGCAGCTACGATTTTACTCGTATTGCATGAAATTCCTGCTTCATGCGCACTTGATGCGCAATTCGACCAAATTCACACTCACCCTCCAGCTTGCTAATCCCAGGGATGCGCCAGTGCATCCAAATCAATTTTTCGTCATATTTCTTCATAATTCACAGACAAAATGTCACCGAGACTTCATTCTGTCATTTACTGAAACTACAATTTCTTAGCATGGTACACATAAGATGTCTTGTAAATCACAGAGACATCTTGTTACAAAAACAGCATTTTTAGACATAGAAGTGTTTATTTCTCACAAACCTTTACAACATATATGAGAAAAATGCCAAACATATGAGATTTCTGAGAGCAGCAATCATGGGCATTTTTGTGACATGGATGGCGGAGTTTTCATCACTGATGGATTTTATGCATATACAAAGAATTTACTTGTAAAGTGGTGATTTTGTTTATTTATTTTTTCAAATTTTATTTAGTTTTTCAGCTATGCACAAAAGCAACCTCCCCATAACTGAGGAGCACAAAGGAAAAAAGCCAACAAAACAAAATCAAAGTACAAATAAATATGATGCATCTGGAAAGTATTCACAGCACTTCACTTTATCCACATTTTGTTATGTTACAGTCTTATTCCAAAATAGAGTAAATTCATTTCCCCCCACAAAATTCTACTCACATGTTCTTGGGAAATTTTAGCAGATTTATTTGAAATAAAAAATGATAATAAATCACGTGTACATAAGCATTCACACTCTTTGCTCAATATTTTGTTGATGCACCTTTGGCAGCAATTACAGCCTCAAGTCTTCTTGAATATGATGCCACAAGCTTGGTGCACCTATCTTTGGGCAGTTTTGCCCATTCCTCTTTGCAGCACCTCTCATGCTCTCTACAGAGAGATCTCTACAGAGATGTTCAATCAGATTCAAGTCTGGGCTCTGGCTGGGCCACTCAAGGACATTCACAGAGTTGTCCTGAAGCCACTCATTTGATATCTTGGCTGTGCGCTTAGGATCATTGTCCTGCTGAAAGATGAACTGTTCCCCAGTCTCAGGTCAAGAACACTCTGGAGCAGGTTTTCAACCTGGGTGTCTCTGTACATTGCTGCATTCATCTTTCCCCCATCCTGACTAGTCTCCCAGTTCCTGCCACTGAAGAACATCCCCACAGCATGATGCTGCCACCACCATGTTTCACTGTAGGGATGCTGCCCAGTTTCCTCCAAACATGACGCCTGGCATTCACACCAACGAGTTCAATCTTTGTCCCTTCAGACCAGAGAAATTTGTTTCTCATGGTCTGAAAGTCCTTCAGGTGCCTTTTGGCAAACTCCAGGTGGGCTGCCATGTGCCTTTTGATAAGGAGTGGCTTCCGTCTGGTCACTTCATCATACAGGATTCAGGCCTGTATGGTGATCTGGGGAGAAGGTCCTTCTCCCCAGATCGCTCAGTTTACATGGGCAGCCAGCTCTAGCAAGAGTCCTAGTGGATCAGAATTTCTTCCATTTATGGGTGATGGAGGCCACTGTGCTCATTGGGACCTTCAAAGTAGCAGAAATGTTTCTGTACCCTTCCCCAGATTTATGCCTCGAGACAATCCTGTCTCAGAGGTCTACAGACAATTCCTTTGACTTCATGTTTGATTTGTGCTCTGACATACACTGTCAACTTTCTTTCTTTCTTTGCAGCTTCTCTCCCCCTGCCATCCCCTCATTACCCCATCCCCGTAGAGACGGTGCCTGCTCCCAGACCACCAATAACCAGCAAAAATCTATTTAAGCATAAAAATTCAAAAAGAAAAAATAATATACCACCTTCAACTGCACCACAGACTAAAACAGTTAAATGTGGTCTATTAAACATTAGGTCTCTCTCTTCTAAGTCCCTGTTGGTAAATGATATAATAATTGATCAACATATTGATTTATTCTGCCTTACAGAAACCTGGTTACAGCAGGATGAATATGTTAGTTTAAATGAGTCAACACCCCCGAGTCACACTAACTGCCAGAATGCTCGTAGCACGGGCCGAGGCGGAGGATTAGCAGCAATCTTCCATTCCAGCTTATTAATTAATCAAAAACCCAGACGGAGCTTTAATTCATTTGAAAGCTTGACTCTTAGTCTTGTCCATCCAAATTTGAAGTCCCACAAACCAGTTTTATTTGTTGTTATCTATCGTCCTCCTGGTCGTTACTGTGAGTTTCTCTGTGAATTTTCAGACCTTTTGTCTGACTTAGTGCTTAGCTCAGATAAAATAATTATAGTGGGCGATTTTAACATCCACATAGATGCTGAGAATGACAGCCTCAACACTGCATTTAATCTATTATTAGACTTAATTGGCTTTGCTCAAAATGTAAATGAGTCCACCCACCACTTTAATCATATCTTAGATCTTGTTCTGACTTATGGTATGGAAATTGAAGACTTAACAGTATTCCCTGAAAACTCCCTTCTGTCTGATCATTTCTTAATAACATTTACATTTACTCTGATACACTACCCAGCAGTGGGGAATAAGTTTCATTACACTAGAAGTCTTTCAGAAAGCGCTGTAACTAGGTTTAAGGATATGATTCCTTCTTTATGTTCTCTAATGCCATATACCAACACAGTGCAGAGTAGCTACCTAAACTCTGTAAGTGAGATAGAGTATCTCGTCAATAGTTTTACATCCTCATTGAAGACAACTTTGGATGCTGTAGCTCCTCTGAAAAAGAGAGCTTTAAATCAGAAGTGCCTGACTCCGTGGTATAACTCACAAACTCGCAGCTTAAAGCAGATAACTCGTAAGTTGGAGAGGAAATGGCGTCTCACTAATTTAGAAGATCTTCACTTAGCCTGGAAAAAGAGTCTGTTGCTCTATAAAAAAGCCCTCCGTAAAGCTAGGACATCTTACTACTCATCACTAATTGAAGAAAATAAGAACAACCCCAGGTTTCTTTTCAGCACTGTAGCCAGGCTGACAAAGAGTCAGAGCTCTATTGAGCCGAGTATTCCTTTAACTTTAACTAGTAATGACTTCATGACTTTTTTTGCTAATAAAATTTTAACTATTAGAGAAAACATTACTCATAACCATCCCAAAGACGTATCGTTATCTTTGGCTGCTTTCAGTGATGCCGGTATTTGGTTAGACTCTTTCTCTCAGATTGTTCTGTCTGAGTTATTTTCATTAGTTACTTCATCCAAACCATCAACATGTCTATTAGACCCCATTCCTACCAGGCTGCTCAAGGAAGCCCTATCATTATTTAATGCTTCGATCTTAAATATGATCAATCTATCTTTATTAGTTGGCTATGTACCACAGGCTTTTAAGGTGGTAGTAATTAAACCATTACTTAAAAAGCCATCACTTGACCCAGCTATCTTAGCTAATTATAGGCCAATCTCCAACCTTCCTTTTCTCTCAAAAATTCTTGAAAGGGTAGTTGTAATACAGCTAACTGATCATCTGCAGAGGAATGCTCTATTTGAAGAGTTTCAGTCAGGTATTAGAATTCATCATAGTACAGAAACAGCATTAGTGAAGGTTACAAATGATCTTCTTATGGCCTCAGACAGTGGACTCATCTCTGTGCTTGTTCTGTTAGAACTCAGTGCTGCTTTTGATACTGTTGACCATAAAATTTTATTACAGAGATTAGAGCATGCCATAGGTATTAAAGGCACTGCGCTGCGGTGGTTTGAATCATATTTATCTAATAGATTACAATTTGTTCATGTAAATGGGGAATCTTCTTCACAGACTAAGGTTAATTATGGAGTTATACAAGGTTCTGTGCTAGGACCAATTTTATTCACTTTATACATGCTTCCCTTAGGCAGTATTATTAGACAGCATTGCTTAAATTTTCATTGTTACGCAGATGATACCGAGCTTTATCTATCCATGAAGCTAGAGGATACACACCAATTAGCTAAACTGCAGGATTGTCTTACAGACATAAAGACATGGATGACCTCTAATTTCCTGCTTTTAAACTCAGATAAAACTGAAGTTATTGTACTTGGCCACACAAATCTTAGAAACATGGTGTCTAACCAGATCCTTACTCTGGATGGCATTACCCTGACCTCTAGTAATACTGTGAGAAATCTTGGAGTCATTTTTGATCAGGATATGTCATTCAAAGCGCATATTAAACAAATATGTAGGACTGCTTTTTTGCATTTACGCAATATCTCTAAAATTAGAAAGGTGTTGTCTCAGAGTGATGCTGAAAAACTAATTCATGCATTTACGAGGGCTGTCAATAAAGTAACGGTCCTTTTTATTTTTTTCAAAAACTATATGGATTTCATTCATATGTTTTTACATCAGACATGCTTGAACCCTCGTGCACATGCGTGAGTTTTTCCACGCCTGTCGGTGACGTCATTCGCCTGTGAGCACTCCTTGTGGGAGGAGTCGTCCAGCCCCTCGTCGGAATTCCTTTGTCTGAGAAGTTGCTGAGAGACTGGCGCATTGGTTGATCAAAATTTTTTCTAAACCTGTGAGACACATCGAAGTGGACACGGTTCGAAAAATTAAGCTGGTTTTCAGTGAAAATTTTAACAGCTGATGAGAGATTTTGAGGTGATTATGTCGCTTTAAGGACTTTTCACGGTGCGAGACGTCGTGCAGCGCTCTCAGGCAGCGTCATCAGCCTGTTCAAGCTGAAAACCTCCACATTTCAGGCTCTATTGATCCAGGACGTCGTGAGAGAACAGAGAAGTTTCAGAAGAAGTCGGTTTCAGCATTTTATCCGGATATTCCACTGTTAAAGGAGATTTTTTTAATGAAAGACGTGCGGACGGATCCGTGCGTCGGGACGCAGCCGACGCGGTGCGGCGGCACAGGAAAAACACCTCCGTGTTGATAACCATTTGTAAAATCCAGGCAGCTTTTGATGGCTTTCAGTGGAGTGAGTATAAGAGAAATTGTTTAACAGGCAGGACATGTTCCAACTTGTCCTTAAGGCTTTCAACAGAGGTGTTTTTCCTGTGGCGGAGCGTCGCGGCGGCTGCGTCCCGACGCGCGGACCCATCCGCACGTCTTTCATTAAAAAAATCTCCTTTAACAGTGGAATATCCGGATAAAATGCTGAAACCGACTTCTTCTGAAACTTCTCTGTTCTCTCACGACGTCCTGGATCAATAGAGCCTGAAATGTGGAGGTTTTCAGCTTGAACAGGCTGATGACGCCGCCTGAGAGCGCTGCACGACGTCTCGCACCGTGAAAAGTCCTTAAAGCGACAGAATCACCTCAAAATCTCTCATCAGTCGTTAAAATTTTCACTGAAAACCAGCTTAATTTTTCGAACCGTGTCCACTTCGATGTGTCTCACAGGTTTAGAAAAAATTTTGATCAAACAAAGCGCCAGTCTCTCAGCAACTTCTCAGACAAAGGAATTCCGACGAGGGGCTGGACGACTCCTCCCACAAGGAGTGCTCACAGGCGAATGACGTCACCGACAGGCGTGGAAAAACTCACGCATGCGCACGAGGGTTCAAGCATGCCTGACGTAAAAACATATGAATGAAATCCATATAGTTTTTGAAAAAAATAAAAAGGACCGTAACTTTATTGACAGCCCTCGTATTTCCTCTAGGCTGGACTATTGTAATTCATTATTATCAGGTTGTCCTAAAAGTTCCCTGAAAAGCCTTCAGTTAATTCAAAATGCTGCAGCTAGAGTACTGACGAGGACTAGAAGGAGAGAGCATATCTCACCCATATTGGCCTCTCTTCATTGGCTTCCTGTTAATTCTAGAATAGAATTTAAAATTCTTCTTCTTACTTATAAGGTTTTGAATAATCAGGTCCCATCTTATCTTAGGGACCTCACAGTACCATATCACCCCAATAGAGCGCTTCGCTCTCAGACTGCAGGCTTACATGTAGTTCCTAGGGTTTGTAAGAGTATAATGGGAGGCTCCTCTCCTGTGGAACCAGCTCCCAATTCGGATCAGGGAGACAGACACCCTCTCTACTTTTAAGATTAGGCTTAAAACTTTCCTTTTTGCTAAAGCTTATAGTTAGGGCTGGATCAGGTGACCCTGAACCATCCCTTAGTTATGCTGTTATAGACTTAGACTGCTGGGGGGTTCACATGATGCACTGAGTGTTTCTTTCTCTTTTTGCTCTGTATGCACCACTCTTCATTTAATCATTAGTGATTGATCTCTGCTCCCCTCCACAGCATGTCTTTTTCCTGGTTCTCTCCCTCAGCCCCAACCAGTCCCAGCAGAAGACTGCCCCTCCCTGAGCCTGGTTCTGTTGGAGGTTTCTTCCTGTTAAAAGGGAGTTTTTCCTTCCCACTGTCGCCAAGTGCTTGCTCACAGGGGGTCGTTTTGACCGTTGGGGTTTTTACGTAATTATTGTATGGCCTTGCCTTACAATATAAAGGGCCATGGGGCAACTGTTTGTTGTGATTTGGCGCTATATAAATAAAATTGATTGATTGATTGATTTCTTTCTTTATTGTTTATTTGATGAGGACAATGCACATTAATGAACACTTTGTACATTTTCATGCCTTAGTGTAAATATGCCAGATTTAGCTGAAAGCTACAGAACTGTGGGACCTTTATATGTAGACAGGTGTGTGCCTTTCCAAATCATCTCCAGTAAACTGAATTTACCCCAGGTGGACTCCAGTTAAGTTGTAGAAACATCTCAGGGATGATCAGTGGAAACAGGATGCACCTGAGCTCAATTTTGAGCTTCATGTCAAAGGCTGTGAATACTTACAGTATGTACATGTGAGTTCTTAGTTTTTTTTAATAAATTTGCAAAAATCTAAAAAAAAAAAAGTTTTTCACTTTGCCATTATGAGGTATTGTATGTAGAATTTTGAGGGAAAAAAGAATTTCATCCATGTTTTCCAATCCATTTTTCCGGTTGTTGTTATTATGAGGTGTTGTCAGTAGAATTTTGAGGGAAAAAATGAATTTACTCCATTTTGGAATAAGCCTGTAACATAACAAAATGTGTAAAAAGTGAAGCGATGTGAATACTTTCTGGATGCACCATATATAATTTTCTATATAGTAATTGTCCTAGCATGTACTTGGTGGCTAAGGAACTGGCCTGCCAACATGTAGACTTGGGTTTGAATCCTGTTCATGCTACATGTTTGTGTCATTAGACAAGACACTTAATCTGCAATGTCTCAGTCCACCCAACTGTAAATGGGTACCAGCCTTGACTAAGGAAGTAAACTGTGATGGACTGACATGTCTAGGGTGAGTCGTGGACTCTTGTCCTACTTCATGGCATGGAAACCAGAGGTAAGCACCAGCCAAATGGGCCTCAGGCTCTATAAGGACTTGCTTCATATATTAATTGCCAAATGGTTAGGTGTGAGCTGTGCTCAGGTCTGCAAAGAACCAACAGGCCTGAGGGTCTATACAGGGCTTACGTCTTCTGTCTACATCTTCATCTCATCCAGGCTTTCACTGTCATTAGATTCAACACTACCTGGAAGTCCTTGAGAATGGGAAACATAAAAATGCATTAAATTAATGATTTTACTGTTTTGACATTGACAGAGGGCGTCAGTAAACAAGATAAACAAAATCTAACTATGGAAAGAATGCTATCTGAATGCTAAAGGAAACACACAACAGAAATCAAACAAGGCACTCTAAATCTTAACCCTGTTATGCTCGCTGTGCACCACCCTGCACGTCTGTGGATCTGGGTATGTGAGCACACATGCACCCACTTGGAACGTGTGCTTCTGAGACTAAAGAGTCAGACAGTGCCATATTGTGAATGAAATCTTACTACAGAGCAGCGAGTTTCCGCTCAGGCTGTTTTGCCAGTGTAGTGTGCAAGTCTGTGTGCATGCCAGCTATGGCTGGGAGGACAGATATCCTCTGTGTGTGTGTGTGTGTGTGTGTGTGTGTGTGTGTGTGTGTGTGTGTGTGTGTGTGTGTGTGTGTGTGTGTGTGTGTGTGTGTGTGTGTGTGTGTGTGTGTGTGTGTGTGTGTGTGTGTGCATATATATATATACAGACATATAAAGGGTTAAGATTCAGAATGCTTTGTTTATGTGCTGCAAAACACATAATCCACCACATGCCATACACACACATACCGAAAAACACATTTGCAAAGAAGTGAGATTTAGGGCAGGGCCAACTGGCTCACCCCGAAAGTTCAAGTTGAGTACCACTACAAATTATAACTTGACAGGTTAAATTACCCTAAGTACGTGTTATGTGCATGTTGAAGTTTATCAAGACAACTGGCTCCAGACAGCTGTTCTGGATGACGTATTTACACGCCAACCGGTATCTCCTCCCATAAGTAGGTCACAAAATAAAAACCTCCCCCTGTTAACTTACTACTATGTCTCAGAGCAACTAATGTGAAATACAGAATTGTTTGACCCATCTCTGGACAGATGCCCTACAATTGAGTTGTTGGGCACAAGAGTGCAAAACTATGGACTGTGTATATTCAGGACAAACCCTCAGTGACAACACCTATAGGTCTTCTGAAGAGCTGGTGTAAAGCTCAGATTGGCCAGGGTCAAATATCATCATGGTTGTCCCTGACTCTGCCTAACTCGTGGCCAACTTTTAAATGTGTAAACAGGCTGACCATGGGCAAGACTGCTGTGATCTTGGTGGAACAAATGAAGCCTGAACATGCCCCCATCTCAGAACAAGCCAAAAGCTAACAGGCTACCTCTGGTTTGGGTGCTTTATTAACATTATTTTAATGGACTGTGCAGTGGTTTTCATAACAGGTGATTTCAGTGCAGGTATAAGAATTAGGACCTCACTAAGTGTGGAATAACAGTGGAAATAACCTCACTAAGTTCCAGATACCTGCTAGTTAGTGCTAATGGTGCTAATATACAAATTAGATCATGCTGAAATTCTACGCAACAGAAATACTAGAGCATTAACTTCTTAGATGGTCCATTAGTACAATTAACAGCAAACCATATTATTTGTAATAAAAAGCTTCAAAAAGGACAAAAGGACAGTAGGCCTGGCTCATGGGCACACACTTGTCACTCAAAGCAAAAATGGTTCTCGTTATTCATAACTTTATGGCCTAAAATGAAGTTAGAAAAATTCACGCCTGTACAGATGTCAAGAACTAGAAAAATAACTGTAGAGGCCACAAAAGCTTTCATAGTAGTCTGTAAATATGTTTATTTCTGCTAACATTAGGATCCATAGGGAGTGGCCTGCGTTTGGAGACAGCCTGAAGCGGGCATTCAAGGAGTTGTAAGATCTGGCTTCCTTTATCAGCACAAGAGATTAAGGATTGTGTAAAATGAGAGGACAGCTAATTGGTTCATAACCTGTAATTGAGGAGATGTAATTGGAGTAGACTCACAGATGCCAGGTGCACCTTCATGAGGTGGGGTCAGCAGTTTGCCCTTTGACTGTTTGGAAGGCTGTTTGTGTGCATGTGCAAAGGAGTGGGTAGCAATACATGTGTGTGTGTTGGGGGCGTCAACACTTTGAAAGCAGGAGCCCCCCAAAGAATATCGCTGAAGCGTGTGCCTATTAAGTCCTGAAACCACAAAATCCAGTGTAGTGAAATCTGTCACAGCGGTACAACCACGCCCACTCTAAACGGGTATGCACATATAGGGGCACACATATTATACTGCTGCACCTCCATCTCTGCTGGAACTTTTTTTTTTAATCTGCTTTCAGAAGTGAAGAATCTACCGCTCAACATTTTCTCATGCTTCACATGCTAGGTCAATGTGATCAATGTGTTCAGAGCCCACCTAGCCAATAGTACACTGCTTCCAATCAATGTAACGGGCGATGGGTGCTAATTGGAACAGAGTGAGAGGGAATGGGTGATGCAGCAACATTTACTTTTTGCAGAAGTACCACAAATGCCGCACATGGTCTTAATGAAAGCTGCCTAATGCCGACAACATGCTTATTTAATCGCTTGGTTGTCAGATGTTTTTGTACAACAAACAAGCAGGGCAGAGGGTGTGCATGGAGGTGGTAGTGAAGTGAAGGCGGTATTTGAAGGAACATCTGTTTGTCCTGCCTATCTCCATGTGATTATCGGTAATTAACCACAACACCTGTAGTTGTGTGGCTGCTGTCACGCAATACGCTCTCTGGACTAATATAGAGTTTGGAGTACACATAAAACACGCAACAGTCTCCAGTAATCTTACCTTTGTAATGACTCACACTCATCTACAGTGGGTCTCTCTAACACGCCATCTTAGTGAATGTTGAAGCTGTAATTTGGACTACAGTATTTTTGAATAATACAAGAAATTGCAGAGTGTGGAATAATGGTGTCAAATACAAAGCATTTTTTAAATTAGTTCAGCACCCACCTGTTAAAAGTTTTGTAACAGACGCATAGTTATAACCTTTGCAAACAGAAGAGAACTACTTGTATAAAAAGCATCTCAATCCTCTGTAAACAAAGGAAAAACAGCCCCAAAAAGAAAAAGAAAAAAAAAACCATTTCTTTTAACACCATACCGATATGCTGGCAATATGACCTAAGTCATCCAGAGGCATACATTTTTAACTTATGGTTCAAATTTTAACCAAACTAATTTTGGACAAGTTATTTAAAATTACTGTCATGTCTGAAGTTTCATAAAGTAAAAATATCAGATATATGTTTTAGTTTTAAAGTAATGTGCTAATTTTTAAGGTTTTGTGAGCACATGCTCTGCCCTGCAGTGCATTTTGGGTAGGATGATGTAATCTCAGTACGTCACGACAGGACAAATGCATTTCAGACACTCTGTTCAGGCTCCACGGACAACAGCATTAAACTCTAGTGCCTAAAACTCTCTTGAATATATTCTCTGCGTTTATAGACGTTGATTTTTTTAATTGCGTTTGTTAAATTCCACGCATTTTAAATGTGAGCAGACAGGGATTATCTAGAATTTGTTTTGAAAGCCTCTACTGCCATCTAGCATCTACTGGCCAGTAGTGTTCATGGCAGTGTCTGGGAACCAGTAGATGGCAGTGTTCTATTTATTTTGACCCTGGTTATGTCAGATGATTGTCAAATCAACTTTTTTGCTTTGCAAATGGCTTTTTTTTTTTTACAAATGAAGTTTAAAAACAAAACAACTGCAAAATAATAATAATAATAATAATAATAATAACATTATTACAAGACAGCTCTGCAGCATTTGCACAGGCACAGTGCGAATGGTTGGATGCTGCTTGTAGCTTTCAGCAGCAGGATAACCTCACGATGGCCGACCACAATAATATATCAAACAGGTTTGATTCTCATTCGACCATACGATCGGCGATCAGGAGGTGGTTGTCAGATATTGACCGCAGCTTGATACTCCATGAACACTACACGATGCAGGACGCACGATTAACCTGAAACTTGGTCCAAAAAATTCCTGCATGAAAAATCATCTCGCACACTGTAAAGCACGTTTTACAACATCAAATGAATGTTGTAAAGAGAGAATGTGGAGAGAATGTGCGCAAACATGCGCACATTCTCTCCACATGCAAAAAATTTTGCGATGACACTTCCAGAGCTCCGTAAAAATGCCTGTTTTTACAAATAAAAAAATGAACACCAACACACAACAGACGTCACATTAACGTGTTGGTTTACATAATGAATGACTGAACCAATCACTGTTTAGCAGAGGCACGTTTACCCAGAATCCTTTGCGATCTGTCTCTTTGTTACAAAATGTCAGAATTAGTGCGTCATTCAACATTAAAAGACATATGTTATATTTTAACTTTGTACAAATGACAGAATTTACATTAATGGAGTTATTCTATCGGTATTAATGTTATTTATAAATCAACACCATAACTCAATATGACTTTATTTTTCAAGACCTCCGCATGACCGGAGCTTTGTCATTGATAGAGAGCTGGTTTTATGGCTGCTCTCAAGGTGCCTCTGTGTTGAGAGGGCTGTAATAAACAAGAGCTTCCAGCAAAGGCCGAATGTTAAAAGAAAAACATGTGGTCTCATCGTTTGGGTCTTGGGGTGCTTGGAGCGCTGTAGTAAACAAGAGCTTCCAGCAGGGGCAGACTGTTGAAAGAAAAAAGTGTGGTCTTATTGTTTGGGTCTGTTGTTATTTTTAATATTATTAGAAGCTATTAAATTTGTTTTACTAGTAGTTGTAAATGTGCCGGAGATAATATTGGAATTCATCTGTTATCGGTTATCTGTAACTTCCGATACATTTTTGGGTGGTTTATTGTTTTATCTTTATCTCAGATAACTTTTCAGTTATCTGATTATCTGTTATCATAGTTAATTTTTTGGTTATCTGTGCCCACCACTGCATATAAACCATATTATACAGTGCTCTCCAAAAGTATTGGAACACTTGGTATTTCACACATTTTAATTTGTTCATGCCATTTCAAATACAAAAACACAAAGCATAAAAATTCTGAAATTATCTGCCTTAAACACAAGCAAATCTCTGCAACTTCATATAAATTAATTAAAATATAAAATCCCAGATAATGGGCTGCAGATATAGTGGAACACTTTCGTATAATGCCTGTAAATAATCAGTTTTATTGCCAGTTTTCTTCAGACAAGTCAGGGGATGGATACATGAACATTTCTAAGTCACAAAATATGTCTTGGACTTTATTTACATCAATGATGAAGAAATAAAAACAGTATGGCACTCTATGGTAAATCTGTGTGGAGTAGGCAATTCTTAAAAACTGAGTGACTGTGCAAGAAGGAAAAGAGTGAGGAAAACCACCAAAACATCCTGACAGTCCAATGAAGTTATAGGCTTCTCTGGCTGTGATTAGAGAAATTGTGCATAGTGCATGTTTTGCATTTTGTATCACCAGTTATACAACCATGTTTGTTGGTTGTGCCGTGGTGTCACACTAAACTAAGCTAAGATGCTATATGCTGGACACTGGCTGATCTTGCTGAGGATGCCGTTTCTATGTTCACGGAGTCAGACAGAAAGACAACAACGAGTGACCGCTCTTAAGACGACATCCAGGACGTGGATCATGTACCAGCCCTTTGAGTTATTGGCTAAACTGAGCCAAGCCGGGTCTCGGTTTCATAAAGCCGTCTGATCTTTTAGTCTACTAAACTCACTTAGCCAACTAAGGCTAGTCGCCCAACATTAGCCGGCTAATCTTCGTTTCACATTGACAGCTAAACTTGTAGATTAGCCGTTTTACATTACTCAATGATTTTCACGGGTATAAGCCAAGAAACGCCCCCAATGCACGAGAGTTTTGTTTACTTCCAGGTTGGTCACAACCGCAACGTGTGTTAGACTCCCACCCGTTCCGGTGATGTGTATGTCCAGTCCCGCCCACACCTTCAAAACTCTGAGAATTTATGCCCACACGCAATAATAGTGATGCATTTACTTTGTCTTTTCCCCTCCCGCACAAGAAAACATGCCATTTATAGTATTAATAAAGAGATTTGTGGAGTTGTTTGTTTCGTTTCCCTGGCCTGTATGTCTTTTTAGGCACCAGTTAGGAATAGCGCTCCTATTTCATTGTTTTCATTTAGTTTAAAGATGTTTTCATATGTGTGCCATATATGAGCATGCAGTGTTGCTACGGCAACGCTCACTGCGGCTGTGTCTGTCTCTGTATGTGTACCTGTTGCTGTCTGCTCAATACGTGCCGAACTAACATCTCTCACAATTCGGCACACGGCACACGGCCCACTTGAAGATGTGGATGGTGTCACCGATAACTTGCTGAAAGGTCCAACAGGTGCCATTTTTGAGGTAAGATGCTGACGTTTTGTAGGCTAAAATAAAATTAGCCTCTTTTGTAGCAGGCTAGAAACTTTAGTTGGGTAACGTAAAACTTTAGCCGAGTAACCGCTTTGTGCAATGACTAATGTCAAAAGATTAATCAACTAAGTGAGTTTAGTCAACTAAACAAAATTAGACTGTTTTATGAAGCCGGGCCTGGGAGGCCCCAGTGACACCAGCAAGTCTGAAGACGGCTGACTGTGGGACATTGTTTTTCAGTGGATAAATGACAGCGCCACACAGTGGAACAATAATTCCACATGGTTCTGTGTGTGAACATAGCAGAAGTGAAATCAGAGTGTCCACGTTCACTTATGTAATCATTATTATTCAGTCTTATTATTGTTCATTGCAAAATACAAGAACTTAACTTTGAAAGTCAAATTAAAGTCAGAAAAAGTCAAAAAAGCTATAAGAAAACTGACTGTGTATACTCGAGTTATTCATGAAGTGGACACAGGTGGAGTGACCTTCAGCCAGCACCTGAGGTTATGTCACTTTTATGGCTAAAAATAGCTCTGAATCTGTGTACATTTTTCAGACACTGTATGGCTAATTTGCAGCTGCATCAGGACTTGCACAAGTTAAACAGTTGGAAATAATGATTCATAATGTGTCATTTTTACCCGAGTCCATCAAATATGGCCATTGGGTACTGCGAAGGCTTAGCGTCAGTCCAGTCCTATTACTGCCAGAGTCCATTCTTGGGACACAGACCTTGGACAAGTTCAAAGATGGCTAAGCTTGACCTATTTAAGAGGTATTTTAAGAGGTTAAAACGTCACATTCTGTTGCAATCTATTCAGGTTTATTTTTGAGTGACGGGCGAGGTTGCCAGTCAGAGTAGAGCTGCATCGTGACATCAGTGGCTTGTCTCTTCAAAACCATGTGTGTGTGTGTGTGTTTATATACATGTTTCTCATATATTATGTAAAAGATAGCGAGAAATAAACACGTCTAAAACTGAAAATGTTGTTTTTAGAACCTAATAACACCTCTGAACTTATTTACAAGACATTTCACGGATGTTAGCATGGTGACATCAGAGACTGGTAGCTAGCTGCTAAACTCCGTTTTGTTGGGGTGTAAATATATCCTCTTTGTCACATATTATGTAAAAGCTAGCAAGAAATAAACAATTCTAAAACTGAAAATGCTGTTTTTGTAACCTGATAACACCTCTGGAGTCATTTACAAGACATCAGCGTGCATGCTAACTTCTGCTAACTCAAAGCTAACTTCCTATAGAGTTAAATTTGTCTCATTAAAGGACATGTTTCATGTTTTTAACGTGATTGTAAGTGTCTCTGTACACGTGCTAATAATTAGTGATCTCTGATGTATTTTATTAAACTCACTCTGAGCGTTAGCAGGTGCATTTCCGGAAAATGTCTCACTCTGCAATTCTCTGCATTTTTCAGTGTGTGACGTCCTAATTAGCAAAAAGAAACCTCTCAATGACTGACAGACAGAGGGGAAAAGAACCTGCTCCATCCATAAACTAAGTTTCTGAGTTGTTCGAATATGATGGCTCGGACATACAGAGAGGAGACAACATGTATCACCCTGAAACTCTTAACTTTTTCAGAGTGTTGGATTTTGGAGCTTAAAGTGTGGTGACGCACTGTTTGTGTGGATGCTGGTTACTGAAGCTGTGGACATGGATGCGGGACATATGACACTGTTTTTAACAGACTGCCTGGACACAGGGATAGATTTGTTACATTGGATAAAGTCAGAATAGATTATTTCCAGGAGTTCATGGACGTTATTTTACATGCCACGGACAGAGCTGCAGCCGTGGCGGTGTCACATGCGCGTTTCTTTGATCACTTGAAGTTTACATTCGGAAATTAATCTACAACACGACGGTGAGCGTGGCATGTTCCCCGTTTGAGTTTTGTGGCTAGATGTTTTTTTAGAGTGTTTTGGAGCTGTGTATGTGTGCTGTGAAGCGTGCTGTGTGTGTGTGTGTGTGTGTGTGTGTGTGTGTGTGTGTGTGTGTGTGTGTGTGTGTGTGTGTGTGTGTGTGTGTGTGTGTGTGTGTGTGCGGTGTGCAGCTGACGAGACACTCGCTTTCCCCCGGCTGCAGATGTGTTTTTTAAAGTTTATTGCACTCATCATTAATCATACACAAAGCTGAACCTGGAGCAAAGATGGTTATTGACAGGCTGCGTTTATGACTCATGGCCGTGCAAGTGCACAGAAACCTCAGAGCTGCAGCTTTACCGTGACTCCATCAAAATTAACAGTTATCACTTAAAAACGAGTCATCATAACACGACATCACACTTATGTAAACTTTGGAATTAATCTGTGCCTCTGTTCTTAACATTATCAACTACATTCCACTGAAGCACACACTGGGATGCTTCTAGTTGCAACGTCACTTGTCAGAAACACCCGAGTACTCACGAGCAAGGTTGGGTAGGATTACTTTGAAAGAATACATGTGGATTACATGTATGTATGTATGTACATACATTTGGATTACTTGTAATCTGATTACTTTTGGATTACATTTCAAAGTAATCCTACCCAACCTTGCTCACGAGTACTTTGTTTTCGGACGTCTCCGTAGCTGTTTGTTGCAAATGCCGTATACTTTGAAACCGGTCACGGAAGTGCACAAAGTAATCCCGGTGGATCATCGAATGGTCACTAACAACCTAAATCTAAATTGTTATGATTTTGGTGCGACATGTCCTTTAATACCTGCAAATGCACAGACGGCGATCTACAAATATTCCTTGATTTGCACAACTTCCACTCTTAAAACGTAAATATTGTTTTTGATTGACTGATAAAGGGGCTTTATTGAACAAGTACAAATTCTATGTAAGATAATAGGATATTAAACAAGTGCAAATAATAAAGAACACATTGCTCATACGACTGAGGGTATTTTAGCATTGCATTATATTTTAAAAGATAGTGTTGATTGGAGTGAGGTATGCCTTTTAACAACAGTTTTGTAGCTGATATTATAGTTTGTATTGTTCTTATCATAAGCTTCTTAATCTTATTTTATCATTTTCCCCCCGTGGTATTGAAAATGGTATCAAGTATTTATCTGGGTATCTATCGAGTTTGAAATTCTGCTAGTGTGACAAACCTAGTTTGGTCATACTATGAGCTCTGTAGACTAAAGGCCCTATCACACCTTGACGATTTAGCCAGCGTATGTCGACAGCCCCATTTCAACTCAGCGGTTCTGGTCGGTACTGCATGGTGTGGTGCGTGTCAGAAACAGAGTAATTTAACATTGTTTTATTTTTTTATCTTAGTGGACATTTTCACTGTGTACAGAATGCTGATGAGTGGACTGGCTGTGGGAAACACTGCCGTGAATGAATGGAGGGCTGTCTCTTTAAATGTTGAAAACGCAGAGCGACTGCTTCCTTATCAGCAGACCTGATCAGGTGTGATCATTCGCTGATCAGGTCATCGCAGACCTGAATAATGAAACGCTGTGACGATTTAAATTTTTAAAGCACCAGTTGACTGCGATCAGCTGTGATCTGAATGAAGTGCTGTGTGACCTGACGGCATGGTGATCACCGACAGCCACAGCACTTTAAATGTTTAAACAGTGCATTAATCAGGTGTGATCACCCTGATCGATCCATCAGGTCATCTGATGATCACACCACAGGGACGGCGTTTTAAAAGTTTAAATCATTACAGCGCTTCTGTGTGTTCAGAGCGTGACACCCGCATGAGATGCGCACCTGCAGCAGAAAAACCGCAGAGGGACGTGCTTTAAAACGCGACATTTCCAGCCACGAATTAAAGGATTTTCTGAGGTCATTTTCAAAAATCAGGAGTTTTTTGTGGATTCATGTCCATCTGTCATGGTGAATTGGACTGAAATGAACAGATCAGACTTTATATTTTTTCAGTGTGTGAATGAAACAGTTGTTCTGCATACGGACTGCAGGTTTCAGCCAATCAGTGGCCAGCATTAATGGGCGTATTTAGACTTAAGAGTAAATTACAAGAAATGTCTGCCAACAATCACATAACTTACCTACAACTTATGTCCAGCAGGTGCGGGACGTATGAGTCACACTCTGGCATGCACTGAAAATTTTCAGCATGCCCAAAATTTTTTGAGGCCCTCATCTTATCAGGACGTACATCAGTGAGCTTCAGCGTGTTTCAAGGAGCTTCAACTTGCTCTTATAAAAAAACGTACCCTTAACTTATTGAACTTATACCAGCATTTTTAATACAGTTGGCATATGCTGGCTAAATTGTCAAGGTGTGACAGGGCCTTAATATGATGTCATTATTCCAGAGCCCCTCAGTGGCCACAGAAAAAGACAGAGAGAAGATATATTGTCCACAAGTGTTTGAATCGGGGGGTCCCTCTGTACACCGCCTCAATTGTAAAGAAATTAAATAATAAAGATATGTTTGTAGTGTAGACTTTCAGATTTGGCTTTAACATGAATATCATATAAATCATTTGGAAATGACATATAATTATATATTTTTTATAGACAGTCCAGAGACAGAGGCTATTAGTAATAACTCACACAAATTATACTGACTATCCTTCCACACACAGGGGGCATCTTTTTTTCTTTCCAAAACCCAATACCTGTACAAGCTGGGGTCTTAGGAAGTTCATACAAATCATCACTTTCACAGCAAGTTTTATTTAGACAAGTCAGATGATGGATACATAAACACTTCCAAGTCACATAATATGTCTGGGAGTTGATTTACATCAATCATGAAGAAATATAAATAGTATGGTACTGTATGGTAAATCAGTCTGGAGTAGGCAGTTCTCAAAAACTGTGACCGAGTAAGGAGACTAGTGAGGGAAGCCACCAAAACACTCATGACAATTCTGAAAGACTTCTACATTCCCATACGTAGCTGTAACTACTACATCACCAGTCACAGCTGCATGGTGAATGCAGCAGTGAAGGCTGACTTTCAACAAAACAGTTCAAATCTAGGCTCAGGTCTCCCATGTGCCTTCTGGCAAAGTGTATCTGAAATTTCAAGTCATATTTTTTTAAAGAAATTCTTCTTTGTACCACTTCAAATTTATCTACAAAGAATACTTGAAATTGTACTGCATGCAGACAAAT
The DNA here is from genome assembly GCF_902500255.1 of Thalassophryne amazonica. Lineage (NCBI taxonomy): Eukaryota > Metazoa > Chordata > Actinopteri > Batrachoidiformes > Batrachoididae > Thalassophryne > Thalassophryne amazonica. The sequence continues at coordinate 98,447,259 of NC_047104.1, read as the reverse complement.
ATAATTCATACACTGTTTGATTAAGTCATTCAAACACTTTTATTTTGTGTGCACACAGGATTCAAAGTGAAATTGACAAAGTGCTGGAATACATTTTGATTTCATGGTGATTTTGGGATTAATACCAGTCAGTTCACTCTGTACAAGAATCCAAAGAAAACTTCAGCAACCCTATAAAGGAAAGGTTTCTATGTGTGTCTGCATATCAGATTTTGAGCTATTGTATGAATGAAATTGGTTTGTAATCTTTTAAAAACAATGGTGTTGTTGAATTTTCAATGTTTACACTTTTTTCCCAAATATGTGACACAATTAAATAATGTGATACAACCTGATGCTTTCCTTTTAATTAATTCGAACAGACGTCAGTGTTCAATCCCTGAATCCATGTTATCATACATCCAAAATAAATAAATAAAAACAAAGCATTTCATGACAGTTCCTGTATGAACTACAGATATGTAGCAGGATGGGGAGAGAAAGAAGGACAAAAACAGAACACGCACATCATTACTGAAACAATGCATCCCTGTGGATGTGCAATGCCATACAATACTGTGTACCACTTTATTATTATTTTTTTTACAAAGTTTACCATTCTGACCCATGCTCAAAGCTGACATGTAATCACCTCATTTGGGTTTCATTAAATGCTTGCTCATTTGACACAAAGTCGGTTCCACCATGCTCACGGAGTCTCATCAATGACTTCAAACTGAAAGTCTCACAATCATATAGTAAGATTAGAAAAACCAGGACTCTTAAGACTTGGACCTTCATTATTCTGTAAAGACATCAGCAGTGTCGTATCTCTGGCCGGCAACTTCATGGCTCCACAGTCTAGCCAGATATCTTTCAACCTCTTGGGCTGAGGTCCTGGACACAATGATAAACTGCAAACAGAGCTGCAGGTGGTCCTCAAACCTCCTCTTGAGGACTTGCAACAGTATTAGTACTCCAGTCAACTTAAAATGTCTGTGATTGAGTCATACAGCTTCAAACTAAAAGAGAAGACTGTTTTCAGCTCTCCATAGGAGTAACTCTACTGCTACAATCTGAGATACTGTGGGTGGAATGGAGGGAAAGCCATCAAGACTGCCAGTCATGAACTAGAACAGAAAACACTTATGGTTATGTTGCTTGAGTGTGTTGACACCTAGATTTTGAACTGTCACTGCCTACATAGTGGATAGGCATATGGAACAAATATTAAGGTTTGGGTAAACTATAGAGGAATACTGTACACCCAGTGTACACACACACACACACACATATAAATATATATATATATATATATATATATATATATATATAAAAATCACCCCTCTCGTCGTTTTTTCATTGCGAGGAAATGGCGGAATGATTTGGGCTTTGTTCCATCAGAATTTTTTCAGAAATTGTTAGAGACAGGCAGCTGGAAACCATGCGGATAATTCACATGGCTTTCGGTGAAAATTGTATGGGCTTCACAGAGATTAAGGAGTGTTACTACCGCTTTAAGGACGGCCCACAATGGCGCACGGCTTGCCGCACTCCGAGCCACGATCGACAGGCAGAAACCACCACATCATTTCTAAACGGATGGCTGTGTCGATCCGGGACCATCGTGTGCAATTTCTCTGGTTATCACAAGAGCTGGACATCAGCCATTTTCCGGCAGATTTCACTTTTAACAAGAGATTTTGTCATGGAAAGCCGCGCAGAGGCTTTGCGCGTCACGACGGAGCCGCTGATGGAGCGAGACAAAGAACACCTCCGTTTTGGAGTGTCAGAGGACAAGTTGGCACATGTCTATCTCGGCTTTCAGTGGCTTACCAGTCGAGTGAGTATAAGAGAAATTGTGAAGAGCTGGGCATGTCCCAACCTGTCCTCTGACACTCTAAAACGGCGGTCCCGGCTCCACACAGCCATCCGTTTAGAAATGAAATGGTGGTTTCTGCCTGTCGATCGTGGCTCGGAGCGCGGCGCGCCGTGTGCCATTGTGGGCCGTCTTTAAAGAGGTAGTAACACTCCTTATTTTGGCTTCCGAGCCGATCTGATCTTTTAAATGATTAGTCTTGCTAATACCGATCCGATACCTATTTTGCAAGCATTAAAAAACACGGCCATTATTACTCCTTATGAAGACATGATTTGACTTCATTCTTTCGTTCACTGCATGACAGACAGAAAGCATAGCCAAATATATATAGTATAAATAAAAATGGAAATAGGAATAACATATAAAAATATAATTGATAATCAAAAAAATTAAAATATTGACACAGATGAACATAAAGCTCATGACGTTCCGAGAACACTAATCACTCCCACATTTTTTTAAGCACTCATCAGTTTTGCACCAGCCAGGCAACTTTAACTTAAACTTGACTTTTCAACTGGAGTGACGACTGTTCTAAGCTTGTCATGAACTTTATTTATATTTATGATAATATCTTGATTTTTGTTTGCAAGTTGATGAGCTTTCTACCAGTGTGTAGTTTTCTGGCTGATGTCAGCCATGACACACACGTGCCAGAAGGAAAATAAAAAATATTAGAAGTGCCAGACTGTGATAAGCTTCATCTATATATCTCTTATGAATGCAGTAACTTACTGAGCGAACCGTTTGGGATGTTTGCCTTGCGGCGATGACTGCACACCACAACACAGTCAGAAGCTGTGGGCACTGTGTGCTCATGCAGGTCGCCTTTGTAGCTAAAGACTACGATTCCCATGGTGCACTGAAAAGCTTATCTCATTGGCTAACAGAAAATATGAGTCATAGGTTTGATATGTCACTGGGTTTCCTGACGCTGATTGGGCAAAGTCTTCAATGTGGAAATGCTTTGGAGTGCACGTGTTACAAACGAACGTCCACCAGAGGACCGAGAACAGCACTTATGGTGGATTTAGAGAGTAAACAGCTTAATGAATAAGCCCAAGCCGCATGGAAAATCCTAAAGTGTCGAAAACCGGTTGCTATTCACAAGAATGACCCATTTTTATTGTCATATTTTTACTTTTTTATGGAGTAAAATGGACTTTGATGAATTATATAGCAATATACAACATTACTTTATGGGACATACAACTGGATATTATTTTTCTGTGGAGTGTCACGAACAAAATGTGCAATGATGCTGAAAACTAACATGAATTGGCCCATTACCATTCCCAAATCCAATACCAACCGATTCCTGTAAAATAGCCGTATTGGCCTATACAGTATATATATATATATATATATATATATACACACACACACACACACACACACACACACCCACATATATATGTGGGTGTGTGTGTTTGTGCGTGCGTGTATGTATTCAATTGAGTCTTTTTGTCCTTGTGTACGTGATCCAACAAAGTTGCATGTACCCCTCCAGTATCACAACAAAAACAATCCATACAAACAACACAAAACTACTCCCAAACAATCCCATACATACTGTACATATGTACTGGCCACATTAACCACCTCTGACTGGGGAATCCCGAGGTGGTTCCAGGCCAGTGTGGAGATATAATCTCTCCACGTAGTCCTGGGTCTCCTCACAACTGGACATGCTGGACAGTAATCCAAAGTGAGAGCAGAGATTGCAGCATCCAAGAAAAGTTCTTCTAAAACAGGTGAATGTTGTATGCTGCCATTTAGGCTGTGGCTGCTGACATTGCTTGCTTTGACATTAATAACTGTGTGAATGTTGTGGAATTTACATGCAATTCATATTTTTCCTGTAGCAAGGTATCACAATGTTGTGATGACCTTCATCTCAGGTGTTATTACGTTACTCCACTGGTTGAGAAAAGTAAGCTCATTCCTGACAAGGTCAACCACAAACGTTATCTCTGCACAATCAAGCTGGTAGCGTGTTACTCAATCATGCCGTTCAACATACAGAGAACATCTCTCCTTCCTCTCTGTCTTTCTGCTGGCTTGTCTGTTTCAGACACTCTAAGGCTTCTTAAAAGTCCTCCACCCTCCTCTTAACAGTTTTTCTCCTTAGGAGCTCTCTTAAGGCCTAAAATGCTTTGTGAATAACTTTCAGTGGTGGCCAAGTGGTTAATGTGCTTGGTTTCAGTGCAGAAGGCTCCGGGTTCAAATCCCACCCCTGCCACATTTCTCCATGTAATGTGGAGTTGTGTCAGGAAGGGCATCTGGCGTAAAATCTGTGCCAATTCAACATGCAGATCCACCTTGGATTTGCTGTGGCGACCCTGAGTGCAAACAAGGGAGCAGCCGAAGGGACTTACTTTTTTACCAAGAGAAAATTCTAAGAAATGTCTTAGAATTTGAGAAAATCTAAGCTTTTTCTTAGAATGACATCACTAAGAGCTACTTTTGGCCTTAGGATGCTTTGTGAATATGGGCCCTGGAAAATAAGGTAATATTACATGTTCCTCATGTGGACGACTGCTCCTGCATTTCTGAGCCATCAAAAGATGTAAATACGCAGGTAATTTTTCCAACCTCATTTAAATTATGTCTGGCACCAAAGTCCAATTGACTCCAAAGAAAAGCAGCCTTGTGCTGTGCTTTCGGTAGGAGTACAGTTTACACAGAAAACAAGCCTCAAATCACTAATCATGACAAATTTACAAATGCAGATGTTTTTTTTTTACTTTAATGTTTAGAAACAGTTACTCGATGAATGAACAGATTAAAACAAAAGTGATAAAAGAAGTGAGTTAGGGTGAGAGGAAGTAACATTACATACAGCTGCTTACTCAGCTTGTTTTGTTCATTTTGTTAATGAGAATTTACGGCTGACAAACTGAAAAGATTATGGAGCACAGGAAGAAAAAAAAAAAAACGCGCCTGACAGATATTCTGTCTGTCAGCTAAGTGGAAGTAGGAAGTAGCGGGAAGGGAAACGGCTTCAGCCAGAGTAAAGGCTGTTTCCCATGCACTGCCTGTTGTCTCACGTTGTTTATACAGTGCACAAGGTTAGTCAATGTGGCGTCCTGCCCAGAAAATCCCTGCAACACCACAAGGCACAGTGATCTTCCACCCACCGTGCAAAACGACTTGCTGCAGACTATAAAGAAAAGAACCATTTCTAGAATAATGAATATATAAAGATCCCACAACCCGGTCCTGGATAAGTGGTTGAAGATGAATGAGTGAGTGAGTGAGTGAGTGAGTGAGTGAGTGAGTGAGTGAGTGAGTATATAAAAAATGTTTCGCGACACATAACCTTTTTCAGAATAACTGTGTAAAAAATTCATTCTTGCCATCTTGCGAGACCAACAGTTGAAAGGGAGAACGTCTCATTGACACATTGATTTTTCACCATTTTGGTGGAATTTGCTGAAGATTAATTAATGTTCTTCCTTCTTTTGCCAATTTTACTAACACAATGAATACCAGTGGTTCAGGGGAAGGTCTAGTGAGAACACTATCATTCTGAAAACACAGTGGCCCCCAGTAACACCCTGGCCTACCCCCATCTCTAAATTACCCATGGGCTGACACCAAGGAGGTCCACTTTAGCTCTGTACTCTGGCCAGTGGCTGAGCAGGTCAGGACCTCCCCATTAGATACCAGGTCAAAGTCACATAGCTCTTTAGCTAAGGTGAGGGTCACTGTGATGCTCTGTCCAGCCGGGGTCAACTAGAGGTCTCTAGCCGCTAAGGTTCATGGCAATACAATAAAGTAATCAATCTGGCAGCTAGACCCTGGTCAATAATATACTCCCAGGCTGCAGGCTGCAGGGGGTCACCACCTGTTCCCTAGCCTCTCCTTGGACTGCCCTGGCCCCTTGAAGTACCTAGGTCTTAGGTCTCACCAACATCTTACAAAAAGAAAAAACACAAAATGCACAATCAAACCCATCAAACTCAGTCTCGAACCACAACAGAAACTACACACATGTTGTGAGTAGACAAAACTTTGATAACTACTGTGTAATGCATGTCAGGCACACACACACACACACACACACACACACACACACACACACACACACACACACACACACACACACACACACACACACACACACACACACACACACACACACTCAAACCTCCTGTCAGCAAACACCACTTTTTCCAACAAAACTGGACTTTATCTCTCCTCACATGAAACTGACTAATGTCTGGCATTTCATAATCCAAATTCTGCATGACTGTGTTAAGACTTTCCATAATCTTCTTTAAAAATGTACAGATTATACAAGGAGACATTGCTGGTCAAATCAAATCACAAATATGAGCTCTTCCAAGAAGGGTGAATATGAATAGGGTTTATGTCCCACAAAATCCCCACATACAGAAGAAGTAACTTGTATATGCAGGTCCTGAAGCTAACTGATATACATCCCCAAACAACGTAGTGTGAAGCAGATGAGAGTCTACAACTCTGCCTGGACAGGACACCAGTCCCTTGCATGTTACTTCCTCAGTCATTGCTGGTATCCATTAATGCTGGGTGGACTGGATAAATGAAGATGATGAAGATGAAGTCCCTTGTCCAAGGACTCAGACAGGTAACCTAAATTACAGACCAGGGCCCGGTTTCATAAAGTAGTCTAATCTTGTTTAGTTGAATAAACTCACTTAGTTAACTAATGTTTTGACATTAGTTACTGCATAAAGCACTTAGTCTGCTAACGTTTTGCGTTACCCAAATAAAGTTTTTAGCCTAGTACAAAGGAGGCTAATCTTATTTTAGTTGACAAAACGTCAGCGTCTTACCTCAAAAAACAGTGGCTATCATGTATCAACACTTGACAGAACAATCAAGAGCACCCCTACGTCACTCGTATTGCTTCAAAGGGAGAGCTTTCTCCACTTTTGGCTGTGATTGGAGCAGATGAAGTCATGATGTGTCTGTGACAGTTCTCACATTAGCCACCGGGCATTGCTGTTAAGCTGAGCAGTGCTGTGTGCACAAACAGGCTTGACGGAAGTGTAGAAGAAGAAACTGAAGAGTGAAACTGCTGGGCTAAAAGCTAAGCACTTCATTCTGCAGTTTGTATGGGTCCATAAATGTTAATAAAGTGAGTAAACCAAACAAATAGTTCATGACAATGACTAACAGGGAAGTAAAAAAAAAAAAAACATGTTACGCATTGGAGCCGTCTCTTGGCAACAGCACGTGCGAGGCTGTTATGCCTGTGATAACCGTCAACTAAAGTGAGACGGTTAATCTACAAGTTTAACCACTGATGTGAAACAGTGATCAGACGGATAATGTTGGCGACTAACCGTAGTCAACTAAGTACGTTTAGTAGACTGAAATATTAGATTGCTTTAAACTTTATGGCAGTTTAAATATTCCAAAGGTGCTCATCTTCAGTGATGCCATATCCTAAAGATGATGGCCCATAGACAGACACATGGCATTTTTGAGAATAAACTTGTATATATCCATCAATAAAAATCCTAATTTATACAAATTTAAATATCACTACAATACCAAGAATGCAAATTAGTTTTTTCCCCTCTGATTTTTAGAATAGAGTTGTAATTGTGGGTGACAAAGCAAGTATATTTTTTTTTGGGGGGGGGGGGGGGGGGTGACTTCTTAATAAATAAAATTAGAGCATTTTAGGGTATTTCTATTACATAGAAGTGTCAACCAAGCTGTGTTAAGTTTGGGAGTGGGTATGTATCACACCTAAATCATATTTAGAACAGGAGAATGTTGAAAACATGCAGAACTGTGGGATTTGGTGACATTTTATATTAAACCTCAAACAAATAAAATGTAAAAGGTAGACAAAGGTTTTACATGACATTCCCTTTAATAAATACCTTATTGTGAGCAAAGCTATTTTCATTTTCAAATCTGGTCCTTGAATGTTAAAATCTGAATGAAAAATATAATGAATCAAAGCTTTTTACACAGTTTCACATGTTTAACATACATGGCTGTGTTTAGTTAACGATTGTTAAGACTTAAAAGATTGTCCACTGACTCAGAAAACAGAAAAAAAGATTAACATATTTCCATGACTGTTATGTCTTCATATGCAAATAACTTTAAAGTGATTTACTTCAATAAGAAAAGTATTTAACACAGCTGTTTTTAGACACGTGTGCAGCACCACAGGGGAAAAAAAAAACTGTGATTTGAACAGCCTCACTGCGGAGCTGATCAGACTGCTGCAGATAAGCCAGAATGATTACTGATTCATGGATATTTGGTGTTATTTCATCAGGATTATTTTTCATTGCTGTCATTAAAAAACTATTTCTGACCTGGCAGAGCTTCCGTTAGCCTGGCGGGCAGCCAGGCCTGTAACACTGTAGGTGAAACACTGAATATTACACGTGAACAGACAGTACATGAGGTGGTTTTCCATTCTGACGGTCTGTCATTCATGTTCCGGTGTAACTGCTTTTAGTTCCATACCTTTGACACCACTGGTCTTTGGGAATGTTTGCCAACTTTATTAGCACTAAGCACAAGTCAGACTTCAATCTAGAGCCAAAAATAACTTGCAAAGGCAAGCACGCAGTGTTGTCCCTACGCAGCCCCGAACAAGAGCAATATCTAGTAAGTGTTCATGCAATAACTGCATGGGATATGATAAAGTTGTAGAGTATGTGAGGAAACTGTAATGATTACAATAAAACTTGGCACCTCTGATACTGGTTGTCCAGTTCCGATCCCACAGAGCAGGAGTGGGCAACTTGATCCAGAAAGGGCCAAGAGGGTGGAGGTTTTCTTTGCAGCCACTGACTCCACCAGGTGATTTCACTGATTAATATCACTTTGAACAGATGGAATCAGTTAATCAGTGAAATCACCTGGTGGAATCAGTGGCTGCAGAGAAAACCTGCACCCTCTTGGCCCTTTCTGGAACAAGTTGCCCACTCCTGCCATAGAGCTACTTGCTCTACGGTGGATAAATTATTCTTTATTTTCCCTACTCGTTAGTTTTCACAACAAATCGTCTGCACTGTTTCTCTCCTCTCTCCTTTCTGCTTGTCAGGAATGGAGGCAGGCAACATCCTTGACGGGTGCCAGGATGAGGCAGCAGTTAATTCTTGGCTGCCCTCCCTCACTGCTTAAAGGCAGGTATAGAGTTTCCAACAGCTCCAGCTGGCTGGATACAATGGAGATCTCAGTGCAGGGGCAGAGCTCCAAGCAGGTGAACTAACCTCTCTGCTTTTCCGTTACAGCCCTCCAAAAGAGGTGCCGCTTACACCCCTGCACCTTGCACTCCAGAGTTTACGCTATCTCACTAAAACTCTACCTAACCCAACCATTTTCTGGCCAAAAGTCACTATACCTCGTCTCATTTATAATCATGAAACTACAAAGATAAAATCAGAAATTTTGCACGACACAAAAGCAGAGCTCACATCAGCCATCGTATAGAACTGCAAGAAATTAATTTACAATGTTAATGTCTCCACACGCAGATGACAGTATTTTCACATAACCATCACCTTACTTATTTTTTTCCCCGACCAACAACATCAGACGTCATTAGCCAGCATAATCAGCATGACATTTGCATACATCTGCTGTATTTTATTGATTGCTCCTCATTCGTTAAGATTCATGGTATATAATTAATGACCGACCTCCTGGTGCCACACCCAAGGGACAGGTAATTCCACTGCATGCCAAAGGGATTTCAGCAAAGGGCACAAGTGGGCTTGTCACGACGGGCACGGGGCCATTAGCAGACGTCCCACTCCCCTCCCTGCCTCCGGCTGTCCTTGGTCCCAGGCAGCTCCTCTAACAAGGAGAGCCTTCCTGGGCTGTGTTAACTAAATGGACAATTATCTTGAGAACAATGATGCTTTTCACAGGGTCTGTGTTGTCATTAATGCAGTGGATCTGGTTACAGCAGCCAGCCTAGGCTAATTAAGGAATGCTGTCCGTGGACTCTCATGGCTTCTTAATTAAGTAAGATTTATTTCAAAACGGGAAAAAACAGACATTTTTGGTGGGCTGGAGGGAGGTTGTTTTACTTTCAAACTGTATCTGAATTTACAAATTTGGAGAAGTATTTTCACACAGCAAAGACGTGGTATTTGGCTGTAATACACTGAACTCAGTGACATTAAACAGAAGCCCTTTTCAAAGTGTTTCATGTTGAATGTGAAAAAGCTGTTCAGAGAAAATAAACCTGTGTATAATCACATACGGAGTAAAACCTCAAACATAAGAGCAAAAAGAAAGAAAGTGGCCTTGGTGGCCACCAGGACCCTGCGATTAGCAACAAGACTTTATAAAATGCACGCAAACAAAAGTCAACTTTACTTCTTCCTGCCTTTACACAAGTCCAGACACGTCCCACTGTGCCAACATTCAGATTTAAACTAACAGATAAAAGAATAGGAGGTTCACAATTCCAAATAACACAGCTGAATGTGCAGTTGTTTTTCTAGCGTTATTTGCCAAACTTTTGCAGACCCACTCATTTATTGTCTCACTGACTCATTGACTGACTCCATTATGACTATGCTGGCCCTGCTAATGGCAGATAATATATGTCCAGGTGTGAACAGGTACTAGTAACTGATGTCCTATCCGGGGTGGAGACTCTCATGTGCTCCAATGCTGCTGTATCTGGGGATGAGCACTGGTACAAACAGGCCTACACCGGACTTAATTCTTTCAGCTGTTGATTATTTTCAGGTGGTTGGGCCACGGTGCAAAACCAACCAATGTCCAACCAACCAATGTAACCAATGTCACCCAAAATCCAAGATGACATCCTTAAATGTCTTGTTTTTTCAGAGAGTTTGGACATTTAAAAAAACCGATGACTCAAAAGAACTAAGAGATTATTTTAAAAAAAGAAGTTGGGCAGCATGGTGACTTGGTGGTTAGCACTGTTGCCTCACAGCAAGAAGATAATGGGTTCAATTCCCACCTGTGGCCTTTCTCTGTGGGGTTTGCATGTTCTCCATGTGGGTGCGTGGGTGCCCTCCGGGTGCTCCGGCTTCCTCCCACATCCAAAGACATGCAGGTTAGGTGGACTGGAAACTTTGAAAATTGTCCATAGGTGTGCATGCACGTGTAACTGTGTTTGTTTGTCTGTATGTGGCCCTGTGACAGACTGGCGTCCTGTTCAGGGTGTACCCCGCCTCACGCCCTCTGACTGCTGAGACAGGCTCCAGCCCCCCTATTTCCCTTAATTGGAGTAAGCAGTTGAAGATGAGTGATTGAGGGATTATAAAAACAGTTGTTGATTAATTTAGTAATGGATGAATAACCAATGAATCCTTGCAACTCTACAGGGTTTCACTCAAAACTTTGGTCAGTACAATGTGACCTTTGAAGGTGCTAACACACATACCTTGTTTGACTTTTTTTTTTTGGTCTGAACCAAAACAGCAGGTATGAACGCTGCCTCAGACCACAGTCCAGATCAAAGGACCAAAATTTGGTCTGACCAAAATCAGGTGGCCTCAGTCTGGATCAAAGTCAACCATGGTCCAGTGCATTTTCAGTATGAAAACACTTTTTGGATGGTTTTGGATAAATTACTAGAAAGATGCAGGTTGTCACCAATTAAAGAGTAGAAGAAGAAAAGAAACAGACAATATTATCATGAATTTACCTGATTAGAACCTCACTGGTGTCTGTCTTTTCTCCTTGCTAACGATAAAACACAGCGACAGGTGATAACAGGTGAAACTATTTCCCTTTAGAGGACAAGTGGCGGTGTGTGCTGCTGGTGAAAATACCATGCCAGCAATGCAGGTTTTAATCAGAATGTGTGAATTCAATGAGAACTTTGCGATTTTACAGAACTGGGAGTTCAGAGTAAAAGTGTGACATTGACCTGAGCTGAGCTCACTGACTGGACTTGACAGAAGCTTTGTTGCCATTGTACAAGAAATACAACAAAATTTGTTTGGAAGCATCTCTTTTTTTAGCAGCTACAATGTCATAGACATAGAGAAGAAATAATCATAATAATTTAAAAGGTAACATAAGTAATAAATATTAAGTGTAGAATATGTTATATATAAATAGTCTGTATTAAACTAGTGCAAAAAACAGTTGTATCCATATATTGGACTGGGAGGTAGTAGTAGGTGTGTGTGTGTGTTGGGCGCGCATGACCCTGAGTCTGCTAGATGGAAGGCTGGTGAAAAGAGAGTGTCCTGAGTGGGCGAGGTCAATCAATCAATCAATCAACTTTCTTATATAGCGCCAAATCACAACAAACAGTTGCCCCAAGGCGCTCCATATTGCAAGGCAAGGCCATACAATAATTATGAAAAACCCCAACGGTCAAAACGACCCCCTATGAGCAAGCACTTGGCCACAGTGGGAAGGAAAAACTCCCTTTTAACAGGAAGAAACCTCCAGCAGAACCAGGCTCAGGGAGGGGCAGTCTTCTGCTGAGACTGGTTGGGGCTGAGGTCGATCCGGATCTTTAGTAAATTGACCAAATTGACAACAAGCCTCAGTCAAAGGCATCCAGGTCTACAAGCCAATCAATGACAAGTCTGGGGAGATACACTCTACATAGATAATGATGTCAAATCGCAAGTATGTCACACAGGGGTCCTCAATCTGGTCCTCAAAAACACCTGAACCTGCGCATTTTCCATCTCTGCCTGTTCTGCTACAAGCTGATTTGCTAATTCAGGTGTCTGTTAGGAGTTGATTGGCTGTGCACCTGAATTAGCAAATCACCTTGTGGCAGAGCAGGGAGAGATGGAAAATGTGCAGGATCAGGGGTCCTTGATTGAGAAACCTAGTTTGAGCACAACACTGCAGCATGAAACCAAAGTATGTAACCACACCAAACATATCCAAACATGAACCTGGGCTCGGACCTCGTTCAGGGCTTTTATGTGTGAAAACGCCTTTAATGTACTATCTAGCTGCAACTTTAGATCATGCCCTAAGTACTACAAAGGGAATAGTGCACATGGTCTCGCCTGTCTGGTTCTGGTCATAAAACTTCCTCAACTCACTCAAGACTGTCAAGCACCACCGAGACCCTAGAGTCTCAGCGTCGTCCTGCAGCACTAACAACACATTGTGATTAGAAATGGCTGGCTGACTGACTGACAGACGAAGTGAATGAGCTGGGAACAGTTGCTTTCCAAAAAGACAGCTGACTCTTTATTTCCCAAGGAACCTGCTGACCTTTTACACAGGAGAGGGCTGTTAGTCACCAGTCACTCACCACTGACTGACAACACGGGGAAAACTGAATGAGAAGGGGAATGCTCACGTTCTTACGCGCATGCGTGAGGCAGCGAGATGGAGCACAAGTCAGAGAGTTTGGTCTGTGCCACATTGTGCAGAATCCTTCCCATTCCTGGACTCTCTCTAAAGGAGGACGAGCACGTGTGCAGAGGTTAAGATGACATATAAGTGCACTCAAAGCCGTAGCATATCCTGTCTAATGACACGTACTTACTGCTGTATCAAGTCTCACAGACAATAGCTCTGCATTTCATCTGACAGACACCAAGTGAGCCAATTGCAGCAGCACAAAAGTCTGACTTTTAGCTGTTCGGTATCCGCTGGGTGTGTGGCAGCTCACGCAGGAGAGAGTAAATGTGTAAACACAGACACACATGAGTGCAGGGATCTGGTTTAGCAGGAATATATGTTCTTACACGCTGGGTATTGTGCAGGAGGTTACAGCTGTTGATTGTGATTAAAATGTAAACAAAAGCCGGGTTCAGTCAGAGGGCAAATATGTGAGTTTAAGAGCCGATCAGCCCTCACAGTCCTCCACACCCACTGAAACAATTCTTCACACCGCCTGCATGGCATGGCAGCATCGGAGACACACACAGACTGACAAAGAAAATCCATGATTCATCCTCCACACATGACTTGGATCAGATTTGGGGAACAAACTTTTAATCATGGAAACATTAAGTTTGATCATCTTCAAAGCATGATTCAGATCAGTTTCAGTGTGCTTTAAATAATTTTGTGGAAAACATATATTTTAACAGATATGGAGACAGCTTGAAGCATTTTGTTACAATAAACCAGTTACTTTTCATTATGGTAAGACAGGGATGAATTTCAGGTTCAGTGTCTAACTAAAAGACACTTTGACAATGCGTTTGATCAGATTATGCCCTGGTGCCGCAAGTCTCCACCATCCACCACCCTATGGAACCAGTTGCTGTGATCTTCATCACTGAGGCCTCATCCACATGGAGTTTAGGCGTATCCGCAAAAGTTTGGTATCATATTGGAATTTCAGCCACACAGAGTGAAAATGCTACTTTTTGAAAATAGGTCCCAGAGTGGATGAATCTGAAGAAGTGTGGACATCTTATACCGAACTTTTCTGAAATGATGATGTCATAGCCCCACCTCTGTATGCTCAGCCACTCAAAATTAATGACATGTTGTTGTTAACAATGTAATTTAACATCCTTTTTTGTTTTGTCTTGATGGATTCTTAATGGGATTTATTTTCATCGCTAGCACAATGCTGAAGAGATGAAGGATGTCTGTGGTGAACACTGATCATGAATAAATGGAGTCCTGTGATGCTAATAATTGCAGAAAGGACTTTCTGCTTTTAAAATAAGTATTACTTTCTTTTTGTGGGCAGTGGGACAAAGCGCCAGCGTCCTCCGGCTCAGGCTGAGAAACTGACACAGAGCAAACAAACACAGAAGGACTTCTTTAAAATTGCTGAGTTTATTCACAAGCAATGTCCACAATAAGGAATTAAAGTATTTCCAGACGTCATCGTCCAAAACAAGGGCATCATGTGGACAACAGTTTTCAGTTGTGACGATGAATTCACGCAATAGGTCAGATTAAAAGACTTGTATTTACTCTGTGTGTTCCGTTGCAAAGTTTTAGCTTCTGCTGCTACATTGATTAGCTCTTTACATCATTTATGCCCATGCTTCACATTTTTATATGTTTTTTTTTTGTGGAAGTATTACAGTGCCACATACAGGCCTTGCATATGTACCACAGCATTTTCCGGCAGTTTGAGCATTTGTGTGTGGACAGAGATATTCCTTGAATTGGTTGTTTATGGATCACTTTTTGAAAACAACAAAGAAAAAGATTGCATAGTTCCATTTCCATCTGGACACGGCCTGAGAGACCTGTGCATTGGATCCTGTTCAGGGAAGTGTTGCCACATGGCTGTAGTGTCACAGCATTTCCTCATAATGCAAGCTGTGCACCTCGTCAGAGTTTACCTCAGCAGCTACTACTTTGACACAAAGTCATTCAGGTGGCACCCAATGATTCTCCAGAACGGCCATAGAGCCCTCTATATGAAGAACTAGAGTGGGTAGTCAGCCAGACTTGCACACCCACAAGGAGACAGTGCCACCACTGCTGACCCAGGCAACAAACAATAACAACACGGCTGTAAGGCTCCTGTGTAGGTGACAAAACAGCGTAAGATACAGATAAAAATGCCTGAAAGCTGTGCATTACAGATGCCCAAACTGCAGAATGAAGGGAAGCAACATTTCCTTGTGATTTTTAATCAGTAAAATAAATGGGGAAAACGTTTTTATTTAGATTACTTCCACTTGAATCTTTCAGTAACAAATGTGCATGTGTAGTTTAGTGTAGTACTTAAGGCCCTGTCACACATTGACGATTCAGCCATCCTATGCCGACTTATGAACAATATGCCGAATATGCTGGCGTACATCTAATAAGTTATGGGTTAATTTTATATAAGATAAGAGCACATTGAAGAACACTGGTATAAGGCGTAGTACGGCAAGTTCATTGAAAAATTTTGGGCATGCAGGATATTTTCGACGCATGCCAGTATATGTCTGATACGTCCCACATACACGGGCCATACGCTGTAGGTAAGTTATGCGATTGTTGACACGCGTTTCTTGTAAGTTACTCAGAAGTTGAAATATGTCCACTGATGCTGTCCATTGATTGGCTGAAAAGCTAAAAGCTGCAGTCCTTATGTGAACAGTTTAGACTGTTACAAATATTAAAACTATTCACACACGGAGTAAATATAAAGTTTTAATTATACCTGTCCATTTCAGTCGGATTCATCATCACATCTTGATGAAAACTTATCCACATAAAGCGTCCTGATTTTGGAAAACGATGTCTGAAAATACTTGTCATGGCTGAAGAAACGTAGCATTTTAAAACAAGTCCCTCTGTGTTTTTCTGCTCCCAGGGTGTTTCTCAGCCTGAACCAGAGAACGCCAGGGCTTTGTGCCACAAGAAAATTATCATCAGTCGATTCTTTAGCAGTCTGCATGCAATGAATAAATTCTGTGATCCACCAAGACAAAAATACAAAAAAAAAAAAAAAAAAGTTAAATTGCTCTGTTTCATTCGTCAAGGTGTAATAGGCCCATTAGTAATTGTACACACTGCATCTAAGCTGCAGTGTAAATCATCCCAGATTCTGAATATTACTGCTGCAGAAACAGGAGACAAAAGGGAAACAATGCTTCCCTCCACAAGTGAGTAGGGGGTTGATCTTCACTTTTTCACGGTTTTACTGTCATGGTTTACACTTGTATTGTTTCCACATTGAAATTGAATCTGCTGTGCTTACATACTGGTACTTTATGTCATCTTTTTTTGCACTCTGATCATGTTATGGGGTGTCCTACGAACAAGGGTGTACTATGGAAGCACTGTAGTTCTGTCTAGTTCTTACACAGAACTCTGTGAGGACACAACTCCTCCTGACTCTTGTTGCTGGAGTGATTTCTGTTAGTTGCTTTCATTGAGTCATCGCTAACTACTGCCAACAGCTGTTTTGGAGAATATAGCAACAGAGAAGGCACAAGGATAAAACATTTTTCACTCTGTGTTGAAGTTTATGCACCACACGTGACGCCCTCAGATGAAAATGAAAACACTAAGTTTTGTGCAAAAAAGAGGCATAAAAGATGACACAATTACATTCACTTTCTTTTTTAATCCTACTCAAAACATAATGATGTTTAATGATTCCACTGAATTTGAGATGGTGAGCTGACTTTCATTCACATTAACTTTCTAAATCTGTTTAGTCTTGTTAAGAGACATGTGGGGTGGCTGGAGCCTATCCCAGAGGCCTATCACAAGGCTGACAAACATACAGACAGACAACCTCAGACGCACAGTTCACCTACTCTGCAGGTCTCTAGATGCATGAGAAATGAGAGCACCCAGAAGGAACCCACGCAGAAATGGGGAGAAGGTTCAAACTGTGCACACAAAGGACCAGATCGGATTCAAACCCAGGACTTTTTTGATATGAGGTAACAGTGCTAACCACTAAACCGCCATGCCACCCTTTGCAGTTTTAAGTAGGTCAAAATTATTATTATTACTTTGACATAAAGTTGTAACCTAAACTGCCCAAAATAACACCCTTAAGTTGACTAAACTCAAAACGTCTGTGCATCTGGTTGCCTTCAATTTTTCACCTTTCTCAGTTTTTTCTTACCAGTGCAAAAGCCAATGAATGCATGCACTAAACACAAGAATTTATGTGCTCCCTGTGATGGCAATGTATGGGTTCAGCATGACCCAACAGTGACTGCTCTTCACATCAACAGCAGCGCAACTCCTTCTATTTAGCCTGCTTTTAGCCTCTCAACAAGAAAAATGTACTGTTTTAAGTAATCCTTGTTTGTACTGACCATAATTGATTGGGTAATCCTGGTTTAACATGCACTAAAGCCAGTGCTTAAGAATCTATTAGGAGGGATAGAAGCTTAAAGAGGCAGGATCTAACCAAGGTTGACTGCTAGATCTGTGTTTCTATGCCTAGAAGTTGGAGGTGTTTGATGATGACCCCTTCTCCGCTCACCCTCTTTGAGACGATTCTCCTGCACTCCCATGTCCATTTATGCCATCAGTTCTTTGTCTCATGTACAGCGTTCGTCTCTGAGCGGTGTTACCGCGTTGCGTTCATGTGTCGACGTAGTGCCGGGCTTATCCTCTGATCACCTGCAGCAAATCTCTTGGAACTTTTTCCATCAACCCGCTGACACAGTTCTGGCGGTGTTCACATGGAGACACGCCCCCACCACCACCGCACAAGACACACTGCGCCAGAATATGCGTGTCAACTTGCCACAACATGCGCCATGCAACACACTCATCGCTGTCGCAACCCTGTGACAATCAACACAAATCTCACAACGTCAGTACGAGGACGAGAGATGTTATGGAGCTGGAGAGAGAGAAAAAGAGAGAAAGGACTGAGAAGAAGGGCAGACGCACTAAGTACAGGTCATGCAGCTGTCATCTTAGTGGCTCAAGGATCAGGCAGCAAGTGTGGATGCGACTGCACAAAAAGATCGACTGGACGACGGCTAATTCCAACTTCTCCATCTGCACTGACTGCTGCGGCTTCTACATGACGCAGGAACACGTGTGTAGAGGAGGGAGAGAGAGAAGAGACTGAAGAGAAGAACAATCCCAAGCAAGACCTCTGCCCTAACGGGGCCCACTACTGTAATTACAAGGCACAGATTTCAGATCAGGCACTTAAGTAGCCAGCTAAGAGTGGCCAGAAAACAAAAAGCTCTGTAATTATCGTCTGCCTGCTCTCTCGCTCTCTCTCTCTTTCTCCCTAGTGCAACTTCAGTTACCTGTCATGCTGCCGTTTTGTCAGGAGTCCGATGTTTCTTAGATTCTCCCTAATCCATAGCTGGAAGCAGCCCTGGCGTTGCGCCTGCCAGTGCAAAGATGCACATTTCAGCTTGCGGGGGGCGAGTGACGACATGGCACACAAAGATAGCAGAAACCTGAGTCCCCACAGCCTCACAAGCGCATGAATGCATTTTTTTAACAAGAGAAGGGAGGAAAAGAAGGAGGGGGAGTGTTCAGTTTGCTCGAGACAAAAGATCTATTGTGCAGTGAAACTTTATATACATATTAGAAACTCAAAACCCGTCGCCTCTGCAAGCAGGATTCTTGTAACTGTGAACAAGATAATATTACTGACCATTATTCCCGTTTGTCCAAAGAGAGAGAAAAGCCTTCAATCCTACTTTTCCTCGTGGTAGATTTTTTTTTTTTTGTCTCTCTCTGCAGGGTCATCTAATATCGCTGATAAGAGAGATGTGGTCTCCAGGTAGTTTTGTGGGCCATTAGGTAACACATTCCCCTGGTGGGGCGCAGCACGAGGCGCAGCCTGTCGGCAGAGATTTGCGCTTGGTGTTCTCCAACCTCGCTGGAACCATCTGCCTAAACTCTCAGGTGTTCCAGAAGGAATGCCGTGCCCATTCCTTAACTCGCTCATTCATCCGCTCACCCCGTAATATATCCGAACTACGTCTCCTACGACTCTCGCGTCACCCTAAGAAGAGCAACTATCTTTTAAACAGCCTGTGCTAACATTTCAGTCACCTGTAAGCACGCTGAAAGAAAACATCAGAGGATAGAATGAGAAATATGTTAGATGACTCACGCAAATACTTTCTTATATTTGAGTTTCAGCATGAAACATCAGTGGACACCTACATCTACATTGTAAGCACATCCACAGTGATAATACAAGGCCATATGTATATGAACAATTCCACAATTTGTATGAGGCCTCAAACCAGAAAAATGTGAGATGGTATGAAAAATGCAAATTTTAAAAAAGCAGGGATCCTGACATTTACTTTGAGCTCTATTTTATTTTTCATATTTCTTTTCTTTTCTTTTAAATGTATTATTATTATTATTATTACTGCATGTATGGATGTATATTAACAAACTAAATGTAGGTATTACTGTTAATAAAAATCATAACTGTTACAGCTAGTCCTCTTTAGACAAGTCAAGGCATGAACACATGAACATTTCCACTTAACTGAATACATGTCATGGACTTCATTTGCAGCAATCATTAAAAGGGAACTCTGACATTTACTCAACCTGAGTTTCATTTTCATATATTTTAGGGTTCATCCTTTCACTTGGGACAAATATGGTTGTAACTGGTGCAGTATTGACTCAGAGCACAAATATAATCACAGGCTAAACACTCAGCTCAGTTTTCTGTTCACAACAAGCGTGAGCCCCTCAATGACAATGGACTTGCAATCACTCAGTGGAGACCAAAGCTGATGGACGACCAGGGGGGTAAGGTAAGCGGCTAAATGCATAATCAATCAATTTAAATTGTTATTTTACATTTGGGTTGGGTAACTATGTGCATATTGATGTCCATGGGGTTCTCCTCCATGCTCCCAGACACTTCTAATTACTTTTTTCACCTGTTCAGTAGTCACAGAGAAGCAGTTTCCTCTGATGTGTTGAAATACATTATGTACCTATTTACCCCCTGACAGTGTTTGTGTTCTGAATTCATACTGCACTGACTATATATTATACAAATAATGGATGGTAAGGAGTCCAACATAGAGAAATATTGGATTCAGAAAAGTTCTATTGGACTCGGCTACGCCTTGTCCAATAGAACTTTTCTTCATCCAATATTTCTCTATGTTGGACGACTTGCCATCCATCAATTGTTATGTTCTCCACCCCCTCCCAAATTAAGAAAACAACAAAGAGTCATGTAAATTAGATCAATTTATTTTGTTTTGAACAGCATATGATTGATTCTGATGCGATGAATGCTTCCAAAACATCAGTAGCGTGCTTGTCTACCTTCTTAGTGTTTCTGGCATCCTTGGAGTTCAATATTTCCACCAGTTCCTCCTCTGTGAACTCAGCAAACCTCACTGGCAGACGATTTTCTGCTGCTGTTGACATGTTTGTTGCCATTTTTTCAACCAGCGTCTGTCAGCTAGTTCCTGACCTTCGTATGCCGCACTCTGATTGGCTAGCTGTTGGCAGTAAGCTCTAATGCTATTGGCCAGTGGGAACCGATCCAATATAACTTTTGGTCCTAGCCTTTTTGGTTCCTTTTGGATCCAACATAACTTTCGGGCTCCAAGCATGCAAAAAAACAGGTAAATGATGGACAGAAAGGCTAATCTGTGATTGGCTATTGCAATCTGAGTGGAGAACATACATACATACATACATACATACATACATATATACATATATATATATATATATGAAAATGAAGGCAGACCGTCAACATATTCAGTCACACTGACTGAGGTCAGCACATGAAGTCATATTAACCGCAGTAGATGCTAATGGTTAGCATCATCTGTGGTTGGCATCATCTGCGTTAGCACAAACAATTGTGCTAACCACAGTTGCCACTTTCAAGAGAGCCGTCATTAGTCAAATGCACAATATCAACACATAACATACAACAATATAACAATAGCAGGATAACTATGCAAGTAAACAACTCTGCAGTGTAAGCTAGCTTCATCATCAATAAAACAAGTGGAATAACCACAACACCAAAAACAATAACGTAAAAGGAGATATTACAACTAAGGGAGTGTTAAGTCTCAGTCCAGCTTGGTTTAAGCAAATTTGTGTCCACAAGCCTGAAGAAATTTGCCAAATAGTGACATCATCAGCTTCAGACGTGTAATTAACCTCCTACTGCAGCCGTGGAGTCAGGGAAAAGCCTGGACAGCCAGGCTCATGACGATAACCCCGACAACTTGTAATTATTTTTCTCACGGGACCAACACAAACACATGCATGAACAAAACACAAGGACTTGGATAACTTAATGCCTGCAAGTGCTAGCATTCAAGAAAAGGTGTGCAATGAGGGCATACTGTACAACTGTCATAACAACCAGCCTGTAACATCTAATTTAGGTTTAACGGCAAAGAGTGTGGTTCACTACAGATGAACTGTGTACTTAAAAACTAGCACCGGGCAGTATTTTGGTGTCCTGAACATAGATTAATACAACAAAGTATAACACTCTCATTTAATTATCAAATTACACTCCAAGCTGTAGTTTTAAACAAATTGCATACTTTATACAAATTCACTAAAAGGCCCTGTTATGTTTTATTGGGTATTTTTATATGCTGCTTGTAGCATAAGTAAATAAGAGGTTTGGGTTCAGCGTGGTGTCGCTCAGAAACACACCAAACCAGAAAAAGCTGAGTGGTCAGGCCTATAGGAAAAAGAAAAAAAAACAAAAACAACGTAAAGCCTGGGAAAGAATGGAAATTTAAACAAAAGACTAATAAAAGCTACTTAGTGTATGTGTGAAACCCATTTTCTAAACAGGTAATAAATCATGAATCCTTTTCATGCAAAAAAGAAAACACTAACATTGGGATGAAGGTGAGGTGACTCATCCTGATGTTTTCCATTTTGTTTCTGGCTCAGTCTTTGTATCATCATAAGGATGCTGGTGTTTAGATAAAAGACAGCTTCTATTTTTTTACAAGTTCCTTTAATATGGGGATGAGGTGGATGATTCATCATGAACAAGACTTGGATTCTGTCAGCCTAAGTTGTTCCATAGATACAGAGGTTAAACTTTTTCCACAGATCTGGATTTGATGTATGAAGAGCTCAGACACCAAACATCTTAAATGCAATGTCCATTAAAAGTGAGAAAACTGATGCAGGTGAATGGCTACAGTGTAGAGAATCTGATAAGTAAATACATTTTGCAGCAAAAACCCATTAGTCCTACAGGAAATCCAAGTCAAAATGTGGTTTGTTTGCAGAATCATATAAACACCATCAGAGTTTGTGTGCGAAACCAGCAAGAAGAGCACCAATCACTGGCATGCATTCAGGTTACATAAGGTGCATGATGGCTCCCAAGATCACTGTGTTTGTGCTCATGAGTTCACGAACCTGTTTTATTATCACCAACATGGAAGCGTAAATGACACTGGTCAGTCACTCAAAGCAGATCTGCACAGTGCACAATACACTGATGTCACACACTCATTGGTCAAGTTTCCAATGTGTCTTCAATGATTCTGCAACAGTTTAAATGGACTGTTTTCTGGGCATGGACTGAGTGGGTTATGCAGACAAACCAATCAACATTTGGAAATGAATGATTTTTTATTTATTTTTGACATTGTGATATTTTATTTGGTGCACTATAACCATAACATAACAAGAAAAGAGAAGTTAGTGAGGTGTACAACTTCCATCAGGTAAAAATCCTTATTTTACCAAACGTGATTAGGTGGACCTACTGGGTTTTGTGTCTGAACTCTTCATATATATGTCCGCCAAAGCCCAGCAGTCTTCTGTTTGTGTGTTCTTAACTGTAAGAGTGGTGGCACTGTTTCACCAAAACACAACTGAATTCAAAACCATTAGGAAACTTAATGCTAAAAACCTGGTTTCAGATCCTAATTTGAAGAAGGATGCCTGATCATGTCATCCTTCACCCAAAGTCTAACAAAAAACAAGCACACATTTATTTGTTTAAAAACACAAATGTATCCTGGTGACTTACACTGTTATCTCTACCAGTAAACGAAGATTATGCTTTCACTAGAATTCATCTTTCTCCCTATGTTAGCTCAAATTTTATAGAGGGCTGTCAATTTAGCCAATGATTTCCAAGTTGATCTAGTTTGTGACTTGGCTCATGGATCAGTTTTAAGATTTTGATAATATTGCAAGAGCTGGCCTTTGCAAAATTTTCACCAATTTCTGAGGGAGTTAACAAAAATAAATACATTTATATTCATGAGTGCCCAATAACAGAACATCATATATGCAGGTAGGTGCAGTTCAAGACATTGGCCACAATTTGTTCAACGAAGTTGCATATGAATGTTTTGTTATAACAAAAACTAGTAAGGCAACACACACACAAATCACTATTAGCAGGTTAACACAATGACACTATTATGATATATATTCACACTCACATAATCATGCGTGCATTTTAAATTTTAATAATAGCAATGGAATAATTATGGATCCATCATTTTGAAAATTCCCAACAGGATGGTTAGTTATTTATTGTGGCCATACATTGTAAGAACCATAACTTAAAATGCATGTGGGGGAGGTGATGGTCTAGTGGTTAAAGCGTTGGAATTGAGACCAGAAGATCCTTGGTTCAAATCCCAGCCTGACTGGAAAATCACTAAGGGCCCTTGGGCAAGGTCTTTAATCCCCTATTGCTCCCGGTGTGTAGTGAGCACCTTGCATGGCAGAACCCTCACATCGGTGTGAATGTGAGGCATTTGATGTATAAAGCGCTTTGAGCGTCTGATGCCGATGGAAACACGCTATATAAATGCAGTCCATTTACCATTTATGTAAATAAATACCTCATTGTTCATATTATATGATTTATATATTTAGAAAAATTCATTCCATTTTCAACAAAATGAACATAATCAGAACATAATCATAACCAAATACATATTCTTTTGTTATTATGTCATGTTTTGATTTCCTAATTTATGTTTCTTCACCTTTGTAAAACTTTGTAAAATCCTTGTAAGTGTTAGAGTGACCTAAGCAGTGGGTCACCCCTCTGAGTCTGGTCTGCTTGAGGTTTCTTCCTCAGTATCATCAGAGGGACTTTTTCCTCACCACTGTCGTCTGTGTGCTTGCTCTGGGGGTTGGTAAGGTTAGACCTTGCTTGTGTGAAGCACCTTGAGGCAGCTTTGTTGTGATTTGGCATTGTATAAAATTACATAAATCGAAAATCAGTGACCGCAAAAAATCATATTTTTGCCCATGGTATCCTTGGTGCATTTTTAATGGTGTGTTGTAAAGTGTTAACAGGGGTTGAAACTGTACCTCCTGTATTTACCTTTTGTACTAACCAGAAGCAAGAACCACTATCTGCTGAACAGGGAACAATAAACGCACTTTAAAATTTACAGGCCTCAACAATTTTGCACAAGGCCTCATTAGGTGACTTTCAGTGAACTGAAATAACTTGCGGACATGAAGGTGACTGTTCCAGCCATCCCCCATGGAAAGATGACATGAAAGAACAAGAATTATAGATGTCACACTGACTAAAAGTGAAAAGTGTTTTTGTCTGAGCTCATTCTTTGCCTCACACTGGGCTGGGTTTGGGCTGGCTGCACTGTGATTGTCTAGGCTTAGCTGGAGTATCAAGCATGGTTTGGTGTGGTCAGCTTAGACCCGGGGAGCCTTCAGAGTAAAGAGGGCTCTAAGTTAGTTTTAATAGGCACATTATTTCTACCCCTAACAACCACACATGCTCCACTCTGAGCCATTGGCTGTTTGAAGTTGGTAACAGCTGTAGTGTTCCAGCCTTTATTTAGAGGTCAGCACGCTGACTTCACTTAAAAGGAGTGTGGGACTAAAGGAGAGAGGGAGAGAAATAGAAGAGAAGGTGGTGGGAGGAGAAATAAAGAACACAGAGAGAGCGAGAGGTGAAGGAATGAGTTAAAAAAAGAAAGAGTTACTAGTGTGGCGAGGGATTAGCTGAGAGAGAGGTTAAAAGTTTGTAGAGTTGCATCTGGCCTCCTGCCTGCTCTGCTGTTTATTGCCTCGGGCCTGAAGATCTGGTGCCAACATTAACCGCACCTGAACCACTGTACAGCACACACACACACACACAAACACACACACGGGCAGGGATAAAACAGGAAGAGGCTGCACTCCACTCCACCGCTTTGGCAACATGTAACCGTGTCCCAGCCTTTTCTCCTCGCTGTATCGCAGCGTGTGCGCAAGCTCCGTTTGCAGATGCCAAGTCATGACTTCTCATTCTTTAATCCCCCGTCGCTCCTATTACCCTCGTCTTTCCCTTTCCATCTTTGTGCTCCGTCACTCTGGATGTCTGCCTGGCTGCAAAGCTACTGCCCTGCCTCAGCCAAAATCGTTCTAACGGTCTTCCCAAACCTGGTTTGACATCATTTCAAAGACTTTTCACCCCTCCGCGGTACGTTCAGCGAACTCCAGGCAGATGTGAGTTCCCGGGCTCCGTATGGGAGTCCAATTTGCCGTGCAGGCAGTAATGTAACACTGACAGGACTAGAGGAATACACAGGGTCACTGTGGGCAGAAATCACACACAAAGAAGAATGCCACCCACTGCACACTCGGGGGACAGACATCTCTCTGTTCAACTTCTCTCTTTCTCTGGAATTCCCCTTCATAATGTGCCAGCTTATACAGTGTAGCACATACATGCGTGTGCACGCACACAGACACGGAGTGATTTGTGGTGACTGAGGAGGGTCTGGAGGGAAAGGAGTTTGGGAGAGGACACACGGTGGACGGTGGTGTGTGATTTACGTGTTGGTTTACGTGTTGGCATCAGAATTTTGGCTCTCTGTTGGGACTGTTTACACAGAGACTGCTACCTGCTGCTTTGGACTTGAATTAACAGTCTTTTTCAAGACTTTTTTACTTTTTTACCTTTTTACTTTTTTATTTTTTATTTTTTTTTTTTACTGTGCTCCAACGCCTAAGGAAGACCTCTAACGGTCGAAACATCGCGACGGAGCACTTTTATCAGCAAACTTTCATCAGCGTTGGCAAGCTAACTAGCTTGCTAACGCTTTCGTTTTTATTTTTTTTATTTTATTTTTTTATTTTTTTATTTCTATTTTTATTTATTTTATTTTTTTTCTCTTTTAGCACTGTTGTCGTGCGTTATCTGTGCTGCTCCACAGCGTGTTTAGTTGATTTTTATTTTATTTTAGCACCGTTGTTGTGCGTTCGCTGTTGTCGTGCGTTGCCTGTGCTGCTTCATGGCCTGTTTGGTGCCTTAACTAAAGCACTCCTTCTGCTGAATCACCTTTAAATTATTTACACATTATTCACTTTGTGTGTTTTTAGGAATCCGCTAGGTTGCGTAGCTACTAGCTCTTAGCCGATTTAGCATGGCGGCTTCTCCTGTCTCTCCCGTACTTTTCTGCTCTGGGTGTGAAATGTTTAGTTATTCCTCGGCCTCCTTTAGCAGTAACGGTACTTGTAATAAGTGCAGCTTATTCGTAGCTTTGGAGGCCAGGCTGGGCGAATTGGAGACTCGGCTCCGCACCATGGAAAATTCTACAGCTAGCCAGGCCCCTGTAGTCGGTGCGGACCAAGGTAGCTTAGCCGCCGCTAGTTCCCCCCTGGCAGATCCCGGGCAGTCGGGAAAGCAGGCTGACTGGGTGACTCTGAGGAGGAAGCGTAGTCCTAAACAGAAGCCCCGTGTACACCGTCAACCCGTTCACATCTCTAACCGTTTTTCCCCACTCGACGATACACTCGCCGAGGATCAAACTCTGGTTATTGGTGACTCTGTTTTGAGAAATGTGAAGTTAGCGACACCAGCAACCATTGTCAATTGTCTTCCGGGGGCCAGAGCAGGCGACATCGAAGGACATTTGAAATTGCTGGCTAAGGCTAAGCGTAAATTTGGTAAGATTGTAATTCACGTCGGCAGTAATGACACTCGGTTACGCCAATCGGAGGTCACTAAAATTAACATTGAATCATCGGTGTGTAACTTTGCAAAAACAATGTCGGACTCTGTTGTTTTCTCTGGGCCCCTCCCCAATCAGACCGGGAGTGACATGTTTAGCCGCATGTTCTCCTTGAATTGCTGGCTGTCTGAGTGGTGTCCAAAAAATGAGGTGGGCTTCATTGATAATTGGCAAAGCTTCTGGGGAAAACCTGGTCTTGTTAGGAGAGTCGGCATCCATCCCACTTTAGATGGAGCAGCTCTCATTTCTAGAAATCTGGCCAATTTTCTTGGATCCTCCAAACTGTGACTGTCCAGCGTTGGGACCAGGAGGCAGAGCTGTGGTCTTATACACCTCTCTGCAGCTTCTCTCCCCCTGCCATCCCCTCGTTGCCCCATCCCCGTAGAGACGGTGCCTGCTCCCAGACCACCAATAACCAGCAAAAATCTATTTAAGCATAAAAATTCAAAAAGAAAAAATAATATAGCACCTTCAACTGCACCACAGACTAAAACAGTTAAATGTGGTCTATTAAACATTAGGGCTCTCTCTTCTACGTCCCTGTTGGTAAATGATATAACAATTGATCAACGTATTGATTTATTCTGCCTTACAGAAACCTGGTTACAGCAGGATGAATATGTTAGTTTAAATGAGTCAACACCTCCGAGTCACACTAACTGTCAGAATGCTCGTAGCACGGGCCGTGGCGGAGGATTAGCAGCAATCTTCCATTCCAGCTTATTAATTAATCAAAAACCTAGACAGAGCTTTAATTCATTTGAAAGCTTGTCTCTTAGTCTTGTCCATCCAAATTGGAAGTCCCAAAAACCAGTTTTATTTGTTACTATCTATCGTCCACCTGGTCGTTACTGTGAGTTTCTCTGTGAATTTTCTGACCTTTTGTCTGACTTAGTGCTTAGCTCAGATAAGATAATTATAGTGGGCGATTTTAATATCCACACAGATGCTGAGAATGACAGCCTCAACACTGCATTTAATCTATTATTAGACTCTATCGGCTTTGCTCAAAAAGTAAATGAGTCCACCCACCACTTTAATCATATCTTAGATCTTGTTCTGACTTATGGTATGGAAATAGAAGACTTAACAGTATTCCCTGAAAACTCCCTTCTGTCTGATCATTTCTTAATAACATTTACATTTACCCTGATGGACTACCCTGCAGTGGGGAATAAGTTTCATTACACTAGAAGTCTTTCAGAAAGCGCTGTAACTAGGTTTAAGGATATGATTCCTTCGTTATGTTCTCTAATGCCATATACCAACACAGAGCAGAGTAGCTACCTAAACTCTGTAAGGGAGTTAGAGTATCTCGTCAATAGTTTTACATCCTCTTTGAAGACAACTTTGGATGCTGTAGCTCCTCTGAAAAAGAGAGCTTTAAATCAGAAGTGTCTGACTCCGTGGTATAACTCATAAACTCGTAGCTTAAAGCAGATAACCCGTAAGTTGGAGAGGAAATGGCGTCTCACTAATTTAGAAGATCTTCACTTAGCCTGGAAAAAGAGTTTGTTGCTCTATAAAAAAGCCCTCCGTAAAGCTAGGACATCTTTCTACTCATCACTAATTGAAGAAAATAAGAATAACCTCAGGTTTCTTTTCAGCACTGTAGCTAGGCTGACAAAGAGTCAGAGCTCTATTGAGCTGAGTATTCCATTAACTTTAACTAGTAATGACTTCATGACTTTCTTTGCTAACAAAATTTTGACTATTAGAGAAAAAATTACTCATAACCATCCCAAAGATGTATCGTTATCTTTGGCTGCTTTCAGTGATGCCGGTATTTGGTTAGACTCTTTCTCTCCGGTTGTTCTGTCTGAGTTATTTTCATTGGTTGCTTCGTCCAAACCATCGGCATGTTTATTGGACCCCATTCCTGCCAGGCTGCTCAAGGAAGTCCTACCATTATTTAATGCTTCAATCTTAAATATGATCAATCTATCTTTGTTAGTTGGTTATGTACCACAGGCCTTTAAGGTGGCAGTAATTAAACCATTACTTAAAAAGCCATCACTTGACCCAGCTATCTTAGCTAATTATAGGCCAATTTCCAACCTTCCTTTTCTCTCAAAGATTCTTGAGAGGGTAGTTGTAAAACAGCTAACTGATCACCTGCAGAGGAATGGTCTATTTGAAGAGTTTCAGTCAGGTTTTAGAATTCATCATAGTACAGAAACAGCATTAGTGAAGGTTACAAATGATCTTCTTATGGCTTCGGACAGTGGACTTATCTCTGTGCTTGTTCTGTTGGACCTCAGTGCTGCTTTTGATACTGTTGACCATAAAATTTTATTACAGAGATTA
Organism: Thalassophryne amazonica; assembly: GCF_902500255.1. Taxonomy (NCBI): domain Eukaryota; kingdom Metazoa; phylum Chordata; class Actinopteri; order Batrachoidiformes; family Batrachoididae; genus Thalassophryne; species Thalassophryne amazonica. The sequence goes on along the minus strand of NC_047104.1, from coordinate 98,417,760 downwards.
GAGCATGTCATAGGTATTAAAGGCACTGCGCTGCGGTGGTTTGAATCATATTTGTCTAATAGATTACAGTTTGTTAATGTAAATGGGGAATCTTCTTCACAGACTAAAGTTAATTATGGAGTTCCACAAGGTTCTGTGCTAGGACCAATTTTATTCACTTTATACACGCTTCCCTTAGGCAGTATTATTAGACGGTATTGCTTAAATTTTCATTGTTACGCAGATGATACCCAGCTTTATCTATCCATGAAGCCAGAGGATACACACCAATTAGCTAAACTGCAGGATTGTCTTACAGACATAAAGACATGGATGACCTCTAATTTCCTGCTTTTAAACTCAGATAAAACTGAAGTTATTGTACTTGGCCCCACAAATCTTAGAAGCATGGTGTCTAACCAGATCGTTACTCTGGATGGCATTTCCCTGATCTCTAGTAATACTGTGAGAAATCTTGGAGTCATTTTTGATCAGGATATGTCATTCAAAGCGCATATTAAACAAATATGTAGGACTGCCTTTTTGCATTTACGCAATATCTCTAAAATCAGAAAGGTCTTGTCTCAGAGTGATGCTGAAGTACTGACGGGGACTAGCAGGAGAGAGCATATCTCACCCGTGTTGGCCTCTCTTCATTGGCTTCCTGTTAATTCTAGAATAGAATTTAAAATTCTTCTTCTTACTTATAAGGTTTTGAATAATCAGGTCCCATCTTATCTTAGGGACCTCGTAGTACCATATTACCCCATTAGAGCGCTTCGCTCTCAGACTGCGGGCTTACTTGTAGTTCCTAGGGTTTGTAAGAGTAGAATGGGAGGCAGAGCCTTCAGCTTTCAGGCTCCTCTCCTGTGGAACCAGCTCCCAATTCAGATCAGGGAGACAGATACCCTCTCTACTTTTAAGATTAGGCTTAAAACTTTCCTTTTCGCTAAGGCTTATAGTTAGGGCTGGATCGGGTGACCCTGGACCATCCCTTGGTTATGCTGCTTTAGACGTAGATTGTGGGGGGGTTCCCATGATGCACTGTTTCTTTCTCTTTTTGCTCCGTATGCATTACTCTGCATTTAATCATTAGTGATCGATCTCTGCCCCCCTTCACGGCATGTCTTTTTCCTGGTTTTTTCCCTCAGCCCCAACCAGTCTCAACAGAAGACTGCCCCTCCCTGAGCCTGGTTCTGCTGGAGGTTTCTTCCTGTTAAAAGGGAGTTTTTCCTTCCCACTGTTGCCAAGTGCTTGCTCATAGGGGGTCGTTTTGACCGTTGGGGTTTTTCATAATTATTGTATGGCCTTGCCTTACAATATGGAGCGCCTTGGGGCAACTGTTTGTTGTGATTTGGCGCTATATAAGAAAAAAGTTGATTGAGTTGATTGATTGATTGGACACTGGGAGTGGAGCTATGTTCCTTGTTCTTCTGGGCCCATATTTGCAAAGCCTCCCTTGTACAAAGATTTGCTCCTGCTGACGCCATTCTAAGAAAAAGGCTTAAAATTATGACATTTTTATGAAGAAATTCCCCTTCAAATTAAGAGTAGATCCCATGGGTGGGGTATGGGACCTACAATTAATATCACAGTATTTTTTCAGTTTTTGGACAGTGATGGGATTGTGTCATAGTATTGGTGGTTCTGCACTATATGACCCCTTCAATAATTGTCTTTCTTCAGCAAGAGTTCAACCCGGACTATTTTCATTTTCAAATCTGCTCCTTCAAAGTTAAAATTTAGATGAAAAGCATCATGAATTGAACATTTGTACAGGTTTACATTTAACAAATCAGTGGCTATGTTTAATTATCACTCATTAAGGTTTAAACGAGCATAAAGTGCAAACGACAACAACATAATCACAGTTAAATCAGTTCTATGATCAAAGTTATGTCTTCATATGAAATGTACTTTATAGCCACTTACATACATACACTACCAGTCAAACTTTTGGACACACTTCAGTTGAATAGGAAAGGTGTCAATTAAATAGGTGTATTGACTCATGTGTGGAGCTCAGCAAAACAAGAAAATAAAATAGTAATTGAAAGCACGACTACCTACAGTCTCTGGTTCAGATCATCACAGCCTCAGCACTCCAGTGCTGATCAGAGCTGTGCCAAAATGATTACTGATTTCCACATTAATGGACACTTGGTATTATTTTTCCATTGGTGTCATAAAAATATTACTGGCCTGGCAGGTTTCTGTAATATAATATGGGGAAAACTGATTTCTCACTGTGTTTACAGTATGGAACACCGGTGATGACTATGACACTGTTGTACAGCTCAGAAAAACAAAAGTTATTCAAAAAACATGTTAACCCTTTCCCAAGGTGAAAAAATTAAGAGAAGGTGGCAGAACTTTTCACCCTATGGGGCTGACGGCTAAGACCAAGCTTTACTAAATTATAAATAACTGTTGAATAATATGAGATAGAAACTTACTTTTTTTTTTTTTTTTTTTGCTGAAAAGTTAACTCTGCAGACTTTTGAGCCAGCCATCGGCCATCTTTGTACTCCCTCATAGAAGCTGTGTGATGACGTGCTCAATGGCAGTGTCCAATCGGAATTGGTTCACCGTCACATGGTTTTCCAAAATCCAATCGTAGGGCAGATTTACCTCACGTGAAAAGCTAAAGATCGTTTTCAGGAGTGATATGTTACTAGTTAGCCCGTTTGAATAGCCCCCTGGGTGCTCCAATGAGTACATACTATTAGTACATACTCAGTGCGCCCTGTGCCATTACGCACAGCGATCAGTGAAAGCAGGAGCACACGGAGAGCCTGTGATGACAATCTCACGTGCTCAAACAAAGAGTGTGTAACTTTCAGGATTGCTCCACTAGTTTGCATGTGAATGTTACTGGATAACTCTGTTGCTTTCTCTGTGTAAAGCACTGTTTACCATATCAATGGACAACAAAACGCATAGACCAGTTTGTATATATTGTTCAAAATGTGCATTTGTGTTTATTGTTTGAACCTTATTGTTGTACAGTCTTTCACACAAGACCTCAAATTACCTTTATAAAGTGTCAAAACAGTTGTTTATTATAGTTTGCTGTGTGTGTTGAATAAATGTGTGTGGAAAATTATTTTTTGCTTTATTTTTTCCTTGCCTATTTTTGATTGAAAACCTTAATTACACTTATAAAACACAACAAAAACATATATATTCTTAAAGCACAGGTTGTCCTGAAAAAAGAGGCATAAAACCTGATTGTGGGATGCAGGGAGAGCTGTTAACAGCAATAATAAAACATTTATGCCAGGCGAGTTGGCAATTGCTGCTCTATCCAATGTGGTGTTGTAGACCTTTTACTTGATTCCATGAGGTTTGCCTTGTGCTGGCTAACAATGCTTCTTTATTCACCTTATTCAGGAAGTCAGGGTGGGAGGCTCCATTTTGGCAAGCAACTTCCGGTTTGCCACTGCATCTAATGATTAGCTAGTACGCTAGAAGTGTCCGAACATGAGCAGCATTAACTGTTTAGTTCGTGGGTGCCACAACAACTGGAGGAAGAGGAAACTATCGCTTTCAGAACAATGTTTTGAAAAACCCACACCGCTGCATCCTTACCCAGAGAAATGGTTGGGCAACAACGCTCTGTTGAAGAAAACCACGGCGGATGCTAGTGAGACAAACGGGTAAACTGTGTTTGTAGCGTTAGCTGCTATCTAATTTACTCATTTTCTGGCGTTTGATACAACCAAGCACTACATGAAATAACACCATACGTATATTAATGTTACCTAATCTTGGCATTACGGTGGTACTACTTGTCGGGTAGTATTTTAACTTGATTCAAGGAGATATTGATAGGCTTCAGTGCTTTTATAGTTCCTCATAGCCAAACCATCCACACAAAAGTAGTTAACAATATCGGCATACATAATCAAGGGCCACTTTTTCATGTCTTCTTCCCACTCTGTTGTGAACCGTGGGTGAGCCAGAGTTGTTCCCTTTGAGCTTTTCAAAAAGGTTTTTTGTTTCTACCTGTGTAATGACTTCAATTTTTCTATACTGAAAACACCGCTCAGGGGAAGTCCTAAGACAAAACGGAAATGCCTCTGTTGTAAAAAGTGGGCGGGGCTGAATAAGGTGAACAGACTGGACAGAAATCTTAAAAACCGCTGATAGCCCCCCGCAGTTGCATTCAATATCCAGCATGGTAAATACAATAATTAAACAATAGCCAACAAGAAAAAAAAAAAAAAGCAAAAAGCTTGCTGGATAAGAAAGCCCATGTTTTTAAACATTTTGATGGCTACTTTTACAGTGTGGGTTACAATTAATAATTACAAAGACTGCCTAAAATAATATTCATCATCACATCATTGCCTTAATAGAGACTAAATTCTAAGACAAAGACAAATTTGATTTAACTGTTAATTCTTTGCCCAGGATCACTAACAGTGCATTTTCCTCAGTTTTTTTTTTTTTTTTGACCATCCAATCACATCCTTTTGAAGAATGTCATACTGAGCTGGCGTCTTTTTTAGGCAAAGTTAGGAGCTCTCTCTGAGAACATTCAGAGAATGTCTGTGAATACAGGCCCTGGTAGTAAGGAAGCTTGGAAGTCCCCACCGTACCCTCTGTACTGCACCCGCACAGCCCTGGCCTAGTTCTCTGAACTTCCTATGGTCAGGGATTCTAATGCTGATGCAGGTCAGGTTCACATGCACATCAAAGCCTCGCAGATTAATGTGAGTCAGTAGATCTTTACATCTTGGGTGAACCTCATAAAAGCTCTTGGCTTCTTCCTGCCACAACAGTATCCAAGTTCACTTTGGCCTGACAGGCCCTGCCTTTGCTTATGGAAGTAATACCAGATTACAGAACAACTGTTGTTAAATGTTGATATAATGTGTTTTTCCCCCGCTCGCCGTGTTTGGACAGCTGTTCTTTAACAGCGGGGCATCTCGCAGTACTGTTCATGTGCCGTTTACTTTGTGCAGAACTGACATCTCATTTCAGTTTAATAGTCATGAAAAATATATGGAAGTGGAAGAGAGGGAACTTCTGCATATGATAAAAGCTGGCTGAATTGAATCGACAAGTATGTCCAGAGCGTTTGGCTGATTCTTTTCTTTCGTTCTAGACTGCAGATGGTTTGCCTGAGAGTACTGTGAGGGTTAATTCATCCTTTTGTGACTCAGGTACACAGGACGTGTTGCGACAGGCAATCCACAACTTCAACATGCAGTGCACGGATTTACACAGCCCACAAAAAAGTAAAGGGGGGGGATTTACAGCACAGGGAGACAGTCTGACAAAACAAAAGGAGAAGCGGAAAGATGAACACCTCCTTAACAACATTCTTTTCTTTGTTATGTCAAAGTCAGGAGGTGTAAAAACACTGGTCATAATACACACATTCATAAAAGGCTCCACCTTGAAATGCTTGAGGTGAAACAGGTGGAGGCACACAATGAGACAGACAAGAGGTCTACGGGAAGGACAGGGGGCAAGAAGGGTCCAACCAATCATAAAACTCACCGTTCAAATCGGATCATGGTTTTTAGTCACAGATCTGATCCTTTTTGTTGTTGTTGTTTTTAATCAGCAAAGCAAAAAGATAACTATTAAAGGATTATTAACCAAGTCTCCCCGTACAGACCAAGCAAGCGAGGTTAATAATTCAGTTATTACATGGCTATTTTATATGTATAAACACACAAACTTACAGTATCACCGAATATGCTGCTAATGGTGTTGGGCTTGTTCGCTTTCTTCACCTTCGCTAGCTAAACAGATGGCCCAGTCATTAGCTGGTAAGCTTTCAATCCGTGTGTTTTTTTCCAATGCTGTTTAGATATTTATGGAGTACATTCATGTCCAACTTTGTTTTTCTAATTATGTTTTTAGCTTCCTGCTTTGTAACAACAATACGCGTTGCAGACCGAATGTCATGGTAACCGGTCCAGATATGGGAAAATAGCCGACCAGTACTCAGCCAATTAGAGCACTCGTAGCGTCGCAGCCATATAATAAAACCATTTATTAAACAACTGAAGGAACAATTAAAACAAGTTTTGCTTATGATCCCGAATAAAAACAATATGTTTCAATAATATTTTATTTTAAATAAAATCATGCTAGGTACTGAAGTACCAGCCCCGCTGAAGGGGCTCAGTGGAATTCCTGCTACTATGGCCACGCCCACACTAAGCTTAGTGGATTCAAGATGGTGAAAACATTCTTCGGCTCCTGATATTTCTATGTGATTCAGTCTGTGTTTGAACCCCAACATGTGCCCAGCCTGCACCAGTCTGTTTTTTGAACTGCAACATTTCATTGAGATTTACACAATTACAGTATTACTTAAAAAAAGTCACTGTAACAATAAATCTGTATTTATACATATTATTAAAATTTGGCATTACTTTGCATTTTGACTGTTGAAATGTGTGTGTGGGGGGGGGGGGGGGGGGGGGGTTGATCACAGATCAACTGTGGCTTGTTACACCACTAGTTATGAGCACAATTACAAACGGTAAACAGAGACGCTAAACAACATCTTAACTGCATCCTTTGCTTCTCTCCATTCTTCCCTCTGTAAGTTCGTAAACGTGAGGACCCAACAGTCTGGAAGCTCTCCCACCGTCCAGATGCTCCCTGTCAACACTGAGATTCCAGAAAGGAAGCAGAGCTTTACAGCAGCAAGCTGCACACACAGCCAGAACCTGCAAAGACCAGGAGCCAGGAGAGGACAACCTGCTCCACATAAACACGGACCTCCCTGTCTCTCGCCTCAGCCACTGGTTTTGCTTCCTGTCTCAGGATGGGCTTGGGTCACAGCACACCATCCTAGCCTGAGAACAGGGAGCGAGACGCGTGGGCCACTCTCTGCCTGCCACCGTCTAGAGGTAAATAGCTATTGGCTGCTCAATAAATGGCTTCAGTGAGTTGGAGTGAGGGGCATTTCCCCCCGTACACACTTTCCCTGTCTTGACAAGCATGTATTGACAGAGCAGTTACACGCTAACCCATTGGGGGAAATCCTCCACATTGTGCCCCAGGCAGCTGATAAATAGAACTCATACGCTACCTATAAGCATAATCTCCTACGTAAAAGTGCACAGCACGTACACACATTGCTCAATACTGCAGGACTAAAGCACATATAAGTGTGGCGGCTTTATGCTATATAATGGAGTAATCTGATAAAGCTGTGGAAGTGCAAAGAGAAGACGAGAGAGATTTACAGGTGAACAGTGGTGGACGTTGCTGTCTGTCTCAGAACTGATACTGTCTCTTTATAAACTACCATACAATCAAAATCTTATTTTTTGTGTGTTCTGTAATTCATACGATAGGATGACAGGTAGAGCCAGGAGACCCAAGTTATAATTCCACTCTCACTGGCACCTCCACTAAACCCCTGGCCTTAGCACATAAGTTAGCACCAAGCAGTCCTACTCAAGAAAATCAGATCTTGACTAAACGTCTGCGATAAAAGTGCATCAGGATGTCACTCAACAAAAATCCAGTATGGACAAAATATTAGAAGAGTAGAAAAGTTTTAAAAAAAAAACATTGTAAGGCTCCTAAAAAAGACTGATCCAGGGTATTCCGTCCCTATACTGATGTATTTTCAACAAAGGCAACTTGTGATTTTCTTTGGATTCCATTCTGAAATACAGCACACTGCACCCACTTCAACTGAAGTGACATTATATGTATTTTGTAGTTACTGTTATCAGTAGACACAGAAAAACATATCCCATCCTCTTCCATATGGGGGCCGATGTGAACAGTACACAGAACCCAGTGACAGGGTACGAGGGGAGGAGTCAGGGCTCGACACCCTAACGGGGGAAGAGCGCTATCCTGTCTCGTCCTCCCTCCCTTCCACCTCTTTCATCTCCGATTTACAGCTGATAAATAGCTAGGGGTGCAGCACTCACTTTCGCTTTGTGATATGATGTCAGTAACCTTCATTGATCTGTGGGCGAGCCAGCAGGCCTTATCACTGCCTCTCCCTTGTGATATACTGTGATCCAAGGCATTGACTGCTTTTTAATACACTGCACTTTAGGTAGCTGTGTCGCAGGCTAACCACCCTGCCTACTAACACCTGAGGATGGATTTTACAGCACTTGCTGTGATGACTGCAGAGATTATAGAAGCTAAATGTGGGAGCGCCTGCCAGCACTGTGATACTACTGCCTATCGTTGGACCAACAGGTTGAGACTTGGGGTCATTTCTTCTGATTGCATGTGGCCAATCAACAATATGTTGTAAAAACGTGCAGGTTTTGACTCAGGACCATGATCCAAGTCATCACAATCACGCACCAGTCATCCCCAACACACAACAGACCTCTTTCATCTCTTGCCGGAACCTTTCAGTATCATGGTTGTGTTTTTAAGTCTAATCAAGCACCTGTGTCAGAACATAAAGCGTGTGTTGACAGGGCCCTGAGCTCTTAGCTGGGCTGAATTAGTGCTGAAAGCCACTTCTTCCTGCCAAAATTACACATGCACTCACTCAGAGGTAAGCACAAGTTGATTGCTGAGAGTTGAACCAATATCACGACTACCTTCAAAGTGCCGATAACGTGCCATCGCTCTGACCTCCAGACATTGACACTGGCACACAGTTAAGAGCTGGAAAACAGAGGTTTAATGCAAGCACTTGGCAGCAGCTCTCCGCTTGTGTGCGCAGCGCCAGAGGAGACGACACTTAATGCAAATACGAGCAGCATTCACACGACGCAAACTTATGTCTAAGTGTAACTATATAACCTCGAATATGCACAGAGCTATACCCCTGCTTACCACCACCCCATGTACACAGGCTGAGGAAGGCAGCAGATAAAGCAGACTGGACGACTAGCGGGAGAATTATCCCAAATATTGATTTTAGCTGCTGGGTATTACAGAAGGAAGCAGCGGGTTTATCAGGCCAGGATCCCTCTGCACTTTCACTAACCAAAAGAGTATTTTCCAGGCTTATCAGGCAAAAAGCCTATTACTGATGGTCTCAGCCACCCCCACAATGAGATGGAGAGAAAAGGTGGCCACCATAATGTAGGCACTAGATAGGTTAGGCTGCATGGCACTTTTTGTGGACCTCTAACACTTATCCAGCACTTCACAAAACTGGAATAATATTCATAAATTCAACACCAACACAATACTCCTCAGGGGTGCTGAAAAGGACTAAATGTATGTACACTCAACAAAAATATAAACGCAACACTTTTGGTTTTGCTCTCATTTTGCATGAGATGAACTCAAAGATCTAAAACTTTTTCCACATACACAATATCACCATTTCCCTCAAATATTGTTCACAAACCAGTCTAAATCTGTGATAGTGAGCACTTCTCCTTTGCTGAGATAATCCATCCCACCTCACAGGTGTGCCTTATCAAGATGCTGATTAGACACCATGATTAGTGCACAGGTGTGCCTTAGACTGTCCACAATAAAAGGCCACTCTGAAAGGTGAAAGGTGCAGTTTTATCACACAGCACAATGCCACAGATGTCGCAAGATTTGAGGGAGCGTGCAATTGGCATGCTGACAGCAGGAATGTCAACCAGAGCTGTTGCTCGTGTATTGAATGTTCATTTCTCTACCATAAGCCGTCTCCAAAGGCGTTTCAGAGAATTTGGCAGTACATCCAACCAGCCTCACAACCGCAGACCATGTGTAACCACACCAGCCCAGGACCTCCACATCCAGCATGTTCACCTCCAAGATCATCTGAGACCAGCCACTCGGACAGCTGCTGAAACAATCGGTTTGCATAACCAAAGAATTTCTGCACAAACTGTCAGAAACCGTCTCAGGGAAGCTCATCTGCATGCTCGTCGTCCTCATCGGGGTCGTCGTAACCGACTTGAGTGGGCAAATGCTCACATTCGCTGGCGTTTGGCACGTTGGAGAGGTGTTCTCTTCACGGATGAATCCCGGTTCACACTGTTCAGGGCAGATGGCAGACAGCGTGTGTGGCGTCGTGTGGGTGAGCGGTTTTCTGATGTAAATGTTGTGGATTGAGTGGCCCATGGTGGCGGTGGGGTTATGGTATGGGCAGGCGTCTGTTATGGACGAAGAACACAGGTGCATTTTATTGATGGCATTTTGAATGCACAGAGATACCGTGACGAGATCCTGATGCCCATTGTTGTGCCATACATCCAAGAACATCACCTCATGCTGCAGCAGGATAATGCACAGCCCCATGTTGCAAGGATCTGTACACAATTCTTGGAAGCTGAAAATGTCCCAGTTCTTGCATGGCCGGCATACTCACCGGACATGTCACCCATTGAGCATGTTTGGGATGCTCTGGACCGGCGTATACGACAGCGTGCACCAGTTCCTGCCAATATCCAGCAACTTCGCACAGCCATTGAAGAGGAGTGGACCAACATTCCACAGGCCACAATTGACAACCTGATCAACTCTATGCGAAGGAGATGTGTTGCACTGCATGAGGCAAATGGTGGTCACACCAGATACTGACTGGTATCCCCCCCCCCCCCAATAAAACAAAACTGCACCTTTCAGAGTGGCCTTTTATTGTGGGCAGTCGAAGGCACACCTGTGCACTAATCATGGTGTCTAATCAGCATCTTGATATGGCACACCTGTGAGGTGGGATGGATTATCTCAGCAAAGGAGAAGTGCTCACTATCACGGATTTAGACTGGTTTGTGAAAAATATTTGAGGGAAATGGTGATATTGTGTATGTGGAAAAAGTTTTAGCTCTTTGAGTTCATCTCATGCAAAATGGGAGCAAAACCAAAAGTGTATATGGAAGGTTATGTGCTAATGGAGTTGTGGCCTTCTCAACCATCTCTTCCACGTCTCTCCCTCTCTCTCGGGCTGTCTCTATTGTACAATGTCATGTGGTTTTTGCAGATGAAGAGTATTATCACAGATAATGGGAGATCCGTGAGCAAAACCTAACGCAATTCTTAACCATAACGGGGGTAAAGGAGTGTTTTAATTACTGACTAAAAGATACAGAAATATACATGTGAGGCATCTATCCTACTATCCTCGGTTAGGGGGGACTTTTGTAATCTATGAAACCTGAAAAAAGCTGCTGCATTCGCGCGGATGAATTAAGAGCGCTCTTGTTCTCTTTTCAGATAAAGATGATAGTCAGTTTGAATGTCTGCCCATTTCACAAAGTTAATAATGAAAAAAAGAGCAGAGATAGAGGAAACTTCCTTCAGCAATCATTGTAAAAATCCATATGCTGATCAATGTGCAATCCCAAGGACTGTCTCAATACATATAAAATATAGGCAACAGTGGTTTAAAATGTCCTTGACAAGATGTAAATATTACTGGAGAAATAAAGGCTGGGTGTAATGATTTACATATTTCATCACGGATGGCAATGAAAGAAAGTGATTAGAGAAAGAGAGCACATATTGGGAGAGACTGAGCAAGACAAACTGTTAAACAGTGAAATGATAAAAAAATTACATCCCACTGGGATCGCCCAGGCTCAAGGTTTATCAAGCAATAATGAGACATATTGGATTAAACGGCATCAACCAGGTGGTATAAACTGCATCAGTTAGAGGTAGTCTTATTCTCGCTAAAGCAGTGGTTCTCAAACTGTGGCATGTCAGCCCTCTGAGAGGCACAGCATGACTACAAAGGGGGCGTGCAGGAGGAGGCAAAAATATTCAATCTTACTGAAAGCGAATGACTAAAGATAGAAACATGTACTCCAATTCACGTTTGTAATGTACAAATGGACAATTTTTAACAAGTCAACAAGTAAATCAGTTTATGTTTATTCAGTGTTTTGTCATTACCCATAATGCAATGTACTGCTAAGCAATGGTGCATGCGCGCAAAATTGCTAGAATTGTTCCCATGATTCTCGACTCATTGAATCACAATTTTTTACGCTAAATTTCTGTTTCTTCATAAATATGTCGACCCTAAGATCACCAAAGCCTAGTGGACAGTCAGCCAGGCAAGTTGTGGCTGTCAACATTTCTTCAGTGCATTTTTGCTCAAATACTTGAGAAAACACTCCAAATAACTCAGAGTAAAGAGCACAGTGCCAACCTGAGGAGACTCTTCCAGAGATTTTGCATGCATGCACCACTGTGTATCAAAAGTTACACTGCATTATGGGTAATGACAAAAGACAAAATGGAGATTGAAAAGGTTTTCAGAAAGAACACATTCAAATTTTCATTGTTGCCACTCTCCTTCACATTAACAACATCTGCTATGCAACATTATCAACTTTTATTTTTGGAAGGGGGGGGGGGGGTGGTACATGCGTGTTTGTCAGATTTGAAAAGGGGTGTGTGAAAGATAATGTTTCCGAATCGCAGATCTACAGACAGTTTTTATAGTGCATTAACATACAACACTAAACAAATTCACAATGAACAACACGATCATAATCCCACAAGTGATGGATCTGGGCCCACTGAATCATGGTCATCCTCAGCCTTGGTACCCTCTAAAGGGGCAGTGCTCATCTGCCTACCGGCCTGACTTTTTGTCTCCGAGTCAGCCCTGTAATTTGCTTGGGGCGGAGATAAATCTTATCTCAGAGACCTGATTAAGTTTTTAATTTACACACCAATCAATAGCCCAGGTCTATTGGCAATGTGTCTAAAACTCTATTTACTAAAGGATTCCCTGCTATCAATTGATCAAGGACCCAGCAGCCATAAATTATAGGCACGAGAGAGAGAGAGAGAGAGAGAGAGAGAGAGAGAGAGAGAGAGAGAGAGAGAGAGAGAGAGAGAGAGAGGAAAAAGCATGAGAAAGTAGTATGAGAATGAAATAATGAAAGAACCCGGCTGTATGTGACTGATCTGTGGACAGAAAAGAGATCTAACCAAAGACTAACCCAAGCACACCTCTGAAGCTCTGCTCGAAACCCTGCGACAATAGTCATGTGACAACTGTTGGCATTTTATCCATATGGCCTTTGGAAGTAATGGCAGGATGAAGTGGAGTGTACCGGAGGTGCAAATGACCAACTCGCTCTCTCCCACTTGACGTTCCAAACAGTCAGACCCAGAATACCCATGTTAAAAACCTGGGCAAATCTGGCCTCTCATTTCCGGCGCCCTTTCTGCACGAGCATCATTATCTGTTTATAGTGCCTATTTTCCCAGTGGAACAGTTAAAAAGGAATCTGTATGGGTCTGGGTTCTCCACAAGAATTTCTACACTCTGCTCCATGGCAATCTGTGGGAAACTAAAGGAAGGATTGTTCAAACTTCGATTTACGCCACCGTGACATCCAGGAAGCTTTTATTTATTTATTTATTTTTGCTATTGTCTATTTTCAGAGGTTCAGATGTTTGTTTAGATTAAAGAAGCTGGAAGGATTAACCATGCGGCAGCGGAACGTCACAAGTCTAAAGGCTCTGACTGAAGTTAACAAGGCAATCTTCACCTGATTTCAGAGCCTGACCGGCACCATTCTGATCCCATGCAAAAGGCCACAAACACAGTTCACACTTGTCTCGGCTGTTCCCATGCAGTGGAAGCGATAGGGGAGGGGTGCGGGGGCAGTTTTATCACTGTGGAGAAAGTGTCGTCATGGCGGTTCTACTCTGACCCTGCTGACTCGCCAATTCCTTAACATGAGATCATTTTGGACAGCTGACCTCAATATGACTACGCACTGAGGACGAAACAGATCCAATTGAGCTTCTTGTTCTCCACGCTGTCCCAAGAAAGCTAAAGCACAACTGATATTTACCATATACAAAAGCCTCTTTATTATAATCCTGCCGCTATTTACAGCATTTAGAGGACTCAAGAGAAGTACACAAACATCTATTCCCTCACATTCGCCCACTCGCAGTAAAATTAATTCCTAGAATACTTGAATTACACTTTGTCTTCAACTTCACTCCTCTCACATTCCTGATATTACCAAATATCTCCAGTTATTGGGAAAAAAATGCAAGAATATCATCTTCTAGCTTCATAGCAAGTCAGCCAAATGGTACTTGTTCCACCCAGTGCTTAAAAACACCAGCAGACAATAACATGATAGAAAAATACTGCAATGAATGCATGGAATGATGGAACACTCTACTTTGTCATTAGTGGAAAATCTGTCTGTTTTTTTAAAGGGGGGATAAACATGTGTTATAATTACATGTAATTATAGTTGGAAAAACTTCCGTATGAATCACCTCTGCAGCTGGCTGATGTGCCCTCCTGTCCTCACCTTCATAGCTCACACTCTGGAGACACAGAGGCTGTAAGGAAGACAGGCCGGCTCATGCTATGCCAGTGGATGCAACTTGTTGGTCCTCTGCAGGATTATCTAAAGAGTCACTGACGGATATGTATAATCAGCCCCATCCCCGTGTTTCTCTCGCTCACTCTGCCTCCCTGGCTAATGTCTCCACTTGATTCGATTGAGGCAATTAGGCAGTAATCTATAGAGTTAGAGAGTGATGGAAACATTTCCCACTGTCCTCCTCATGTTTCTCAGAGCTGCTATAATTAGCTAACTTTGTTTCTCATTAAACATCAGAAGTATTTACATACCCAGATCCAATTTGGCTCCGTAGAGCCCATTCCTTTTAAACTGTCCTGAAACTCCCAAAACACGTCTGTAAACTAAAGAATGAGGGAGCTGTAATCTGAGGTGATATCATTCAGACAGGGAGGGTCCACTGGTCCTAGGGTACGTTGGTCCTAATCTCTTTATATTATTTGATGGTGTATATATTATAACCCCAAACTGGTTTTAAAGTTCACAAATAAATGTAATGCTTTCAAATAGCTAACAAACCAGATTGTTTTGTTCAATTTCCAAAACTAAAATATATGATTCTGTTGAAATACACCCTTAATTGCCTTTAATTGTACTGTTGGATATAAATTTGTTGAATTGAAAATCAATAAATAATGGTAATTCACCATAATTAAATGGATTTTTTTTACTTGTCACACTTTTGTAACATTACTTAACCCACTTTAGTGCAACATATACCCCACCATAAGTGTAAAAACAACTTCAACATGCTCTCCTCAATACTAGGACTAGGATTAGTGGACCCGAGGACTAGTGGGAAGTTCCCCATTCAGACATGTATATCTTTACTGATAACATGTACAGTGTATTATCAAAGTACAGATGAAATAATGAATATAAATAACTAAGTTGGTGATCATTCTGGAGAAGTGTGTGATGGAAATCATCCTATTTCTGTTTTCAGTCAAACACAGGCCCACTTATGTCCTTTAATGCTAGATAGACTGCAGATAATTTTCATGAAGAATGTTCAAAATAGTTTGGGGCACAACCTTTTAAAAAAAATCTGTTTTCTTTTACTTTTGTAATGTATTTTTTCTAAATATATTTTGGCTGTTTGCCAACTGCTTGGTTTGCCCAATTTACAGTCATGTGATGATGAGGTCATGCTGTACATTGAAAACACAAAATGTATTTGCTTTGTGAACTGAAACTGAAGGTAAGGTAATCATAGTGCTGCAGCTAGAAATTCCATATGATACATTGGAAGCCTGATACTTGATGCCTACCATGATATCAATACATTTATGTGCTATACTGCTTATATTAATTTTTATTTAAATTTAATCATTCATTCATTTTTGCTGTCACCTATCCGAGTCCAGGTCGCAGTGGCAGCAGTCCAAGCAGCTAATCCCATACTTCCCCATCTTTGGCTGAGTCCTGTAACTGTCATGGTTTTAAGGTGACAGGGGGTAGGGGCATGAAAATGTAAAGATGAAATACTAAAACCTTCACCAGGTTAGACTGTATCTTTTCAGAACAGTTTGTTCCGGCCTCTGCTATGTCTGAATGGTTGAAGCCTGAAGAGTTTCATGGGATGTAGCCCTTAGAAGAGTGTACACCTTGAACTGGGGCACAGCCACTGTATATCACCGCTATGCTAGCCACATCTACAAGCTAGCATGGACAGCATTGTAGCACTGAGCAGGTCACAACACCAAGCTAAATAATGAAACCATCAGCCAATAATACAACCCCTGGCAAAAATTATGGAATCACCGGCCTCGGAAGATGTTCATTCAGTTGTTTAATTTTGTAGAGAAAAAGCAGATCACAGACATGACACAAAACTAAAGTCATTTCAAATGGCAACTTTCTGGCTTTAAGAAACACTATAAGAAATCAAGAAAAATAATTGTGGCAGTCAGTAACGGTTACTTTTTTAGACCAAGTAGAGGGAAAAAAAATATGGAATCACTCAATTCTGAGGAATAAATTATGGAATCATGAAAAACAAAAGAACGCTCCAACACATCACTAGTATTTTGTTGCACCACCTCTGGCTTTTATAACAGCTTGCAGTCTCTGAGACATGGACTTAATGAGTGACAAACAGTACTCTTCATCAATCTGGCTCCAACTTTCTCTGATTGCTGTTGCCAGATCAGCTTTGCAGGTTGGAGCCTTGTCATGGACCATTTTCTTCAACTTCCACCAAAGATTTTCAATTGGATTAAGATCCGGACTATTTGCAGGCCATGACATTGACCCTATGTGTCTTTTTTGCAAGGAATGTTTTTACAGTTTTTGCTCTATGGCAAGATGCATTATCATCTTGAAAAATGATTTCATCATCCCCAAACATCCTTTTAATTGATGGGATAAGAAAAGTGTCCAAAATATCAACGTAAACTTGTGCATTTATTGATGATGTAATGACAGCCATCTCCCCAGTGCCTTTACCTGACATGCAGCCCCATATCATCAATGACTGTGGAAATTTACATGTTCTCTTCAGGCAGTCATCTTTATAAATCTAATTGGAACTGCACCAAACAAAAGTTCCAGCATCATCACCTTGCCCAATGCAGATTCGAGATTCATCACTGAATATGACTTTCATCCAGTCAGCCACAGTCCACGATTGCTTTTCCTTAGCCCATTGTAACCTTGTTTTTTTCTGTTTAGGTGTTAATGATGGCTTTCGTTTAGCTTTTCTGTATGTAAATCCCATTTCCTTTAGGCGGTTTCTTACAGTTCGGTCACAGACGTTGACTCCAGTTTCCTCCCATTCGTTCCTCATTTGTTTTGTCGTGCATTTTCAATTTTTGAGACTTATTGCTTTAAGTTTTCTGTCTTGATGCTTTGATGTCTTCCTTGGTCTACCAGTATGTTTGCCTTTAACAACCTTCCCATGTTGTTTGTATTTGGTCCAGAGTTTAGACACAGCTGACTGTGAACAGCCAACATCTTTTGCAACATTGCGTGATGATTTACCCTCTTTTAAGAGTGTGATAATCCTCTCCTTTGTTTCAATTGACATCTCTTGTGTTGGAGCCATGATTCATGTCAGTCCACTTGGTGCAACAGCTCTCCAAGGTGTGATCACTCCTTTTTAGATGCAGACTAACAAGCAGATCTGATTTGATGCAGATGTTAGTTTTGGGGATGAAAATTTACAGGGTGATTCCATAATTTATTCCTCAGAATTGAGTGAGTCCAGATTTTTTTCCCTCTGCTTGGTCTAAAAAAGTAACCATTACTGACTGCCACAATTATTTTTCCTGATTTCTTATAGTGTTTCTTAAAGCCAGAAAGGTGCCATTTGAAATGACTTTAGTTTTGTGTCATGTGTGTGATCTGCTTTTTTTCTACAAAATTAAACAACTGAATGAACATCCTCCGAGGCCGGCGATTCCATAATTATTGCCAGGGGTTGTAAATCACATGGAACTATAAGATGTATTATTTATTATTAATATAAGATGTATTATTTTGTTACCCTAAGGGCCACTTCACAGCTCCTATGAGCGAACCACAAAAACACTGAGCTGACAGGCAGGTGTGCAACAATGCCTCTGCGATGGTTTGTGCACGTGGGAACACAGTGCGACCAGCTGCAGCATGTATAACGACATCACGCAGCTGCTGTGAAAATAAAAAATACATGTCACCCACGGGATTCCAACCTGCACTTTCCAAAAGCTCTGACTGCCAATCAGAAACTTTACCACTGAGCGACCATCGCTGTCCTGTAAAAGGTGCGGGAAAATGCCTGATATCAAGAAGAACATGGACGCATTTAAGAAAAAATAAAACCACACAGCATATAAAACACCGCATTTTATTGAATCCCTCTTATCAAGCGGGCAATACAAGTATGATCCGTCTGTTCCTCTGTAGATCACCCATGGTGACAGATGAAGAGTCATGAAATGACATGAATGAGAAGTAGGGCGCTCTTATCAAGTCCACATCTGCTGGTGGCATGTCCAGCCAGCCCCGCGCACGTCCTGTCCGACATGTGTGTCTTGTGGACGGCATGCTGTGGGACAGACACCGCGTCATGTGGAACATAGCTCACGTGGGTGGTGTGACATTCAGATCGCCTGCTGCGTGTTATGATCTGATGCTCCATTTCACCTGGGGTAGCCTGTCAATGTGTACAGCGTGCTTGCACTTGCTGAAGCCCATTGCACCAGTGACATATGTTTTTATGCGTGTCCACATGATGACAGCAAGCAGACACACATGTGTCACAGTGGATAGTTGTTAGTTCATGTCCATCCAAGCACGGTACGTGTTCCCCAGCCATGATGTCCAGAACAACAGATCTCCACAACTGCTCCGGTGGGCGGCCACACCCCCTGTCAGTTCAGCGCACACACCAACATGTCACTGTGTCTTTGGAAAGCCATACTTGTGGGGCACTGAGACAAATTTCACATCTAGCCTGACAGTGATCGTCTGCAGGCTGTTTTTGGGATGATAGTGCAAATGGCCACAAATTTTCTAAGTGCCATGCGAGCGGTGTTAGATGTTCGTGTGTGTCACCTGGAATTTGGCCGACACCTCCTGTAAGAGGGTTCAATGGGCTCTCACAGCGCATACACTGCCTTTCAGTTGCTGGTGTGTGCAAATAGTTGTAGCAACAGGTGTACAAGGCGTTGGAGGCAGCTACGATTTTACAAGTATTGCATAGGATTCCTGCTTCATGTGCACTTCATGCACAATTTGACCAAATTTGCACTATGTGTGAAGTGACTCTAAGTCACATAATAGCTGCTATTTTGAAAGGAAAATGAGTACTTAATATAACTGTTTGGATACAGATGTTTAGCAGGAGAACAAGTCAAGTTTACAGAGTCCTGGTGCTTCATGTTGACCAATTCATGGTTTTATATTGACACACTATTTCACTGAGGAAGCCCTGAAACATTTCACCAATGGAACGATTTCATAATACCACATTTCAAAACCCAAGGAAAAATGGCAGCTTCTCATAATGTGGTAAAAGTACTCAGGGAAAATCTACAATGACATGAAACAAAAACCAGCTCAGCTCTCAGCACATGCGTTGTTTTGAAGTTACATATTGAAATTAGAATGAATGAGCTTGTTTGTCAGCTTCTTTCATTTCCAAAGGCTATGCCTGGTGGCTGCCAAAGACGCCGCCGCCGCTGCCGCCGCTGCCGCTACTGCCGCCGCTGCCGCTACTGCCGCCGCTGCCGCTACTGCCGCCGCTGCCGCTTGTGCAATAGAATGAGTGAGAAGTAAATTTCAACCAGCGGCTCACAAACCTGACACAGATTCATTTTGTCAGCTGTACTTTAGTAGTAATTAATTTTTCTGAAAGTAGATACTATCCCAACAACAATTTCTTTCAACTCCAAAACCTGGCAAAGTAGCTGGTGAAAATTTAATAAGGGGTTTTCATTGGCTGACACAAGCATCCTTCGAGAGCTCCTCCTCCTGTCACAGTGAGATTTTCCTTTCTTGTTTTCTCAGAAAAAAAGAAGCCGTTCCTGTATGAATGCCCAGTGATCTGACACTGTGGACACGTCCTACAGCCGATATCAGCACACACGGACTAGTAGCGGAATGCATAAATAAACAGAGCAAGAGGTAGAGCTGTGGGTAGGGGTCCAGATGGGCAGGCGGGGAGGCCTGTCCTGGGAAAGGGTCGTCCCAAATCTTACACGCCCCCTCCTCAGCACCCCTCTGGGCCTGTATGGAAGACTGCAGCTCGTCTGGCCTGAGCAGCAGAGGGTTAAACTGCACTGTCCAGTCACAGGCGTGAAATGAAACAATGAAATAATGGCTGCGAGCAAGCGAGTGAGCGCTCAAAGGCAGGGGGCAGGGCAGGCGTGCGGGGGTGGAGGGGTGGGGGTGGGGGGCATAGGCTCCTGCAGATGTTGCTGGGCTTTGGCGGGTCACACAATCACACGTATTAGCATTCCTGATGGAGGGAACTCGGATTAGGGGGCCGTATGCCTTTCTTGACTCTGTCAGAGCAGAGAGACAGAAATCCCGGACATGTGGCGAGGAAAGGTGGCAACAAGGAAACGCACCCTCACGCGGTGTCATGAGGAGGGACGCGAGAGCTTGACATATTTTTATCAAATCAACTAAAATGACTAATGAAAGAGTTTAGCAAAGAGACAATAAAGAAAAATTAAGCGTGTGATAGTGTGATGTGTTTGTGAGGGCGGGGGAGCAGCTCCACAGGTAAAAGGAACGTTTCCATCGCGGCTGAGTGATTGAATGAGCAGAGACAAACGGCTTTCTTTCTGCTTTGTATGTCTGACTGGGTGAGGAAAAATGAGAGAGCAAGTAAAGACAAAAGCATTTCTGAGTGCATGCATGCTGTCCTACCCCCCCCCCCCCCCCCCCCCCCCCCAGGACAGGGGTCCAGAGAGGCCTCATATTTCTGGCTGCTGTCAGGGTGTGAGGCAGAGACAGCGAGGGGCAGCTGTTTTCTACGAGGTGCCCTGGCTCCCTGACACTCGCCTTTGATCCAACTTGGCTTCCTTGGCCAGTGAATTCTCCCCGTGTGTGTGTGTGTGTGTGTGTGTGTGTGTGTGTGTGTGTGTGTGTGTGTGTGTGTGTGTGTGTGTGTGTGTGTGTGTGTGTGTGTGTGTGTGTGTGTGTGTGTCACAGAGGGCATGGATGAATGCGGGGCTGTAATTTGCGTTGTAAAGGGCACAAGTGGTTGCAAATCACAGGGTTAAAAAGAAATGGAGTGAGAGGAAACAGTGAACCACGACTTGTCTGTCTTTTGTTTTAGCAGATGACAAATAATTTCACAGTAATGCAGCGAGTCTCGTTTGATACAACATACATGGAGGACACAGGTGTCAAGGCATAATGAAGGATGACAAGCTGAATCCCAGCTGCCTCACATTATGAGCAGTTCTATTTAGGGCTGACATTTGGCCCCTCTCAAACTCAAGTGACTTTATCACATGACCAGTTGATATCATGAGGTCAGAAGCATCCACGAGCACCACACTTTACTCTGTCATTTTCTCACCTCCAGTATTTATAAATATTTATTATCGCTGATATGGCAGAGCACATAGTTCAGTGGGATTAGGAGTTGATTCCTGATCATGTTACCTGTCTGTGGATTTGGACAGGACACTTCATCTTCAGTGGTCCAGTCCACCCAGTTGTAGATGTGTACTGCTCTTGGCTGGGGAAGTAACCTGTGCCAGACTGACGTTCCATACACGGGGAGTTACAGACTCTCAATCACTTCATGCTGGTATAAGCATCAGGAACGACAGGCCACAGGGCCTATGTAGGACTTAGTTCTACTTATTATCTCTGGTACAGCAGAGTGGATAGGACTAACCTACAGACTAGGATTAAATTCTAAATGTGTGCTTCAGATAATCTGTCCATGTCCTTGGACAACATTAACCCAGTCCACCCAGATGTTTATGGTATTCGCCCTATTGAGATATCCCATAATCCCTTGCACGCCAGAGAGGCACTGCAATTAAAACAACATGGAGAAACCACATGATAACAATTAGAAATGAACATTATACTACCAAAAGAGACTGCATGCGAGACCCCTGAACACTGCGAAAACAAATGTTCCAAATATTCCGTGTCCGTTTCTTCAACCTGCGTGAAATTTCATGAACGCAAACCGAATTTCACAAATCTTATATATTACTCTGGAAGAAACAGGGCAAACAGTGTTGTAAAGGACAATAAGCAGGCCATTAAAGAGCAAACGTCACTTTCCCCCAGAATGACATGAACAGGAAGTGATTGCAGCTCACGGCAATTCCCACGGTAAATAACGGAGAAATCACTTGAGATTCTTGCGTGTTTACATAAAACAAGCACAATGACAACATCTAAAAACCCATAAAATATATTCACGAGAGTTTTAGGCACAAAATACAAAGAGTTTTACCTGCGATGTTGATGCCCATGTCTGTCTGCAGAGGTTAAATTACAGCATTATCAGAGCATCTCAGTGTTGTTGACATCTCACAGTGCAGCCACTCCTCTCTGAGATTTTGTGAGATCTGAAACCTCAATAGGGCAAATGGGCCTTAGCTGAGGAAGTAGCCTGCAAGGGACTGGTGTCCCATCCTAAGGGAGTCATAGACTCTCATCTGCTTCACTCTACAGTATCATGGGACAGGCACAGACCCAATGGGCCTCAGGGCCTGTAGGATTTACTGTATTTTACAGAGCATAAATCACACCAGAGTATAAGTCACACTTTTTATGTATTATCAGCTAGTGTACTTTTATATTGGTAAACCCCAAAATAAATATAGTCAGCATTATTAAATAGTCAGTATTATTATGAGTAGGAGTAATGAATGCATGACTTTTCAGTCATACGTTGCACCTCATATGGACCTGACTTCAATTGGTTTTGCTGAGCTTGAAACTGTCTGTTGTGTTTTCATGTGCATTTCTTGACAAAAGAATGACAGACATTTTAGCTACATGATGCCAAAATAAACAGCAAGGGATTGACTACCATTTTAACACTTGAGTGTAGCATCTCAGCTGAATGAACCAAAAGAAAAAAAAAAAAAGCTGTGGAGTGTTTCACTGTTGCACTGCTTGTCTGCTTTCTGAATTATAGTTTCTCTGTACGTGGAGATCAGGCAGCTCCACCATATGTGCACACACACAAAGTGACAGTGAATCAGGTGAAGTGACATAACATGTTATTCACAGTTAATATGTGTTTTCTCCAAAGACTGCATAATCCAGCAAGAAAGTTTTCAAGAATAAGTCCAAATTGAGTTGTTTCAGTGTCTCACTGCACAGCTCTGGTGTGGGAACACTGTGAGTTTAAGCCGAATGAAAGCGATAAGCCATGAAAATTTGTGCGAATTGGCTGTTATAAGAACTTAGTTTTTGTTGGGTGATTTTTTTTTTTTTTTTTTAAGTTTTATTTATTTTGGATAGTTCATATTTTTCCACATTCCAGTTCCTATGACTTAACATGCAACAGTTAATAGCTCATTGCTCTTTAAAAGGGTACTGATATTATAGGTGGAAGAAAAAGCTTAAAATCATAATAATATTGTTAAGCGCAAAATTATTTCTGGAACTATACATTTTTTAGCAAAAGTAGTTATTGTGATACACCTAAATGGCTATGACTCTCTTATTCCAAAATCAAACACATGATTATACGTTTGGAACAGCTATTGAGTTTAATATGGCTGAAGCACCTGTTGCACTTCAGCAGAGGAACGTGTTCTGCAAAGTGCCTCTGTATAAATAATAAATAATATATGGTTGTATAAATAATGGTTTTTGCAAATACCTCAAACACTCTACTGTGTATACAGTGTATCTGTAAAGTATTCACAGTGCTTCACTTTTCCCCACATTTTGTTATGTTACAGTCTTATTCCAAAAAGGATTAAATTATTTTTTTTTTCCACAAGCAATACCCCATAATGAGAATGTTAAAAAAGTTTGTTATTAATTTTGCAAATTTATTAAAAATAAAAAACAAAGAAATCACTTGTACATAAGTATTCACACCCTTTACCATGATGCTCAAAATTGAGCTCAGGGGAATTGTGCTTCCACTGATGATCCTTCAGATGTTTCTAAAGCTTAGTTGGAGTCCACCTGGAGTAAATTCAGTTGATTGGACATGATTTGGAAAGGCACACACCTGTCTACATATAAGGTCCCACAGTTGACAGTGCATGTCAGAGGATAAACCAAGCATGAATCAAAGGAATTGCATGTAGGCTTCTGAGACAGGCTTGAGTCAAGTCACAAATCTGGGGAAGGGTACAGAAACATTTCTGCTGCTTTGAAGGTCCGTATGAGCACAGTGGCCTCCAATCAACCGTAAATGGAAGATGTTCAGATCCACCAGGACTCTTCCTATAGGTGGCTGTCCGTCAAAACTGAGTAACCGGGGATGAAGGGCCTTCTCCCCAGATGGTGGAGTGGCCAGACGGAAGCCACTCCTTAGTAAAAGGCACATGGCAGCCCACCTGGAGTTTACCAAAAGGCACCTGAAGGACTCTCAGATCATGAGAAACAAAATTCTCTGGTCTGATGAGACAAAGATTGAACTCTTTGGCGTGAATGCCAGGTGGCATGTTTGGAGGAACCCAGGCACCACTCCTACAGTGAAGCATGGTGGTGGCAGCATCATGGTGTGGGGATGTTTTTCAGTGGCAGGAACTGGGAGACTAGTCAGGGTTGAGGGAAAGATGAATGCAGCAATGTACAGAGACATCCTGGATGAAAACCTGCTCCAGAGCGCTCTTGCCCTCAGACTGGGCGACAGTTCATCTTTCAGCAGGACAATGACCCTAAGCACACAGCCAAGATATCAAAGGAGTGGCTTCAGGACAACTCTGTGAATGTCCTTGAGTGACCCAGCCAGAGCCCAGACCTGAATCCAATTGAACATCTCTGGACAGATCTGATCATGCCTGTGCACCGACGCTCCCCATCAAACCTGATGGAGCTTGAGAGGTGCTGCAAAGAGGAATGGGTAAAACAAAGATAGGTGCACCAAACTTGTGGCATCATATTCAAAAACACCTGAGGCTGTAATTGCTGCCAAAGGTGAATCAACAAAGTATTGAACAAAGGGTGGAAATACTGATGTACATGTGATTTCTTTCTTTTTTTTTATCTTTAATAAATTTCAAACACTTCAAAAATTACATTTTTTTTTCATGTTGTCATTTTGGGATATTATGAGAAGAATTTTGAGGGTAAAAAAATGATTTACTCTGTTTTGGACTAAGGCTGTAACATAACAAAAAAGTGAACTGCTGTGAATACTGTCTGGATGAACTGTAAAATATAACATTTGGCAAAAGGGAAAATGTACTTTTTTCATATTTCAAACTAAAGGGTAGTCAAACAGTGCATACCTTTGGCAAGGCCCAAAGGCAGTCCTCTGATGTACAGGTGGTAGCACTGTTTTTCCCACATAGTGTAGAAATACAGTACGTGGGAATTATTCATTATTTGCAGTATTTGTCTCTTCTAGATTGGACTACTGTAATGTTCTATTTTCTGGTCTACCGCAGTCCAGCATTAGGGGTCCACCTTAGTATTTTCTCTGCTTTCCTGTCGATTTACTGCTGATAAATTATACCTTACGTATAGGTTTTCTGGGAGACTGATTGTGCTCTTTCTCTCTGTGTCCGAGGTATGGGTAGCGGGACAACTACTGAACACAGGATGCCAGACTGCACACTGCATGGACATTTTCACGGGAAGAGGCCCACTGACGGTATGAGGACTGCTGGATGACCCCTGACTGTGACATAACCGCTTGCATGTACTTTTCATCAAATACATATTCTTTTGTTATTATGTCATGTTGTTTTGAATTCCTGTTTTCTGTTTGTTCATCTTTGTAATGCTTTGTAAAAACTTTGTAACTGTTAGATTGGCCGAAGCAGTCGGCCACCCCTCTGAGTCTGGTCTGCTTGAGGTTTCTTCCTCAGTACCATCAGAGGGAGATTTTCCTTATCACTGTCACCTGTGTGCTTGCTCTAGCAGTTGGTAAGATTTGACCTTACTTAAGTACTTTGAGGCAGCTTTGTTGTTATTTGGTGCTATATAAATTCAATAAATTGAATAAAATTGAAATACTATAGAAATCAACTGTAGAAATGTAAAAAATATATCAGTTAAAAAATTGTCCTACATTCACATGCGGTCCAAATATGCTGCATAATCAACTGTTCCTTAGCCCAAAGCTGGCATCTCCACCAAATTTCATTGCATTTGATTCCTGTGAGTTCTGAGAGATTTTCCTAACAAGAGACAAACAGATGAGGCAGAAAAAAGAAGAAAAAAAAATCACTTCCTTGGTGTAGGTGCCTAGGGATGGGTATCAAGAACCGGTTCCTTTCGGGTATTGTTGCTAAATGATTCGATCCACCGACATCAATAACCTTTTTACTTAACGATTCCCTTATTGGTCCTTCAGAGTGGTCGTTGTTTTTGGGGGTGTTTGTCAGGAAAATTCTAATTTCTCTAAATTGATTACAGACCCTGCAGCGCGTCTGTAATCAACTTTTCTGCAGCACGGCTTTGCTTTGAACCTTGAACCAATCGAAGCAGTGATTCGCAGATCAAAGCAGTGCTTCGATCATTGCTTCGTTGATTAATTTTTTTCTTTCACTTTCCCCCACTAAAACCCTAAAGAGCATATGGCTGTGAGTATTATTTACTGTTTTTATGTTAAACCGACCTGTTATGATCTTCTGAAACAGTTGATAGATGTATTTTATAACTTAAAAACGGGACCGATGCTAACATGTTAGCATGTCTATGGCATTTTCAATGTTAAAGTTAGTATTAAGCAGTTGCAGCTGTCAAGCGTTTGTTGTCATAAAAGAGTCAAATGTATTACAAATTGTAATATTTTTTAAATTTATTTTTGTTTATATATTAATATTAGCAAGCACAACAATAATAGTAATATAATAACTAATCTAATGATTATATACAATTTTAGAGAAAGAGACAAAAAGAACCTGAATAAAAACACAAAAGAAAATATAAAACCAACTAACAATGAACATACATAAATAAATAAATACATACATACATACTGAAATAAATAAGTGTTTCCTGTGAACACCTAGTGACTCTTACACCTCCATTTCATCCCTGTCTTATTTAATTTTAATGACAGTTTGTTTCAATGTGTTAATTTCTTCAGTGATTTCCTCCAGAACAATCTGCCAAGCTAGAAAACTGCTGCATCCTAGTGAGAGCAGAATACTTTTTTCTCACCTAAATTGATGCTGCACTCACTGCAGTTTATTGTCTGGAATAGCCCCAGATTGCATTTCAGAGCTTCTAGAACTGAAACATTTTCGTGCACGTGGTGTTGGGGGGTAATTTTGGGTTTCAGCTTTTTTTGTTTTTCACCACTTTCATCCCTGAATATGTGAAAACGTGAGTCACTTTTGTGCGGATTAAAGTTACGAACTGGGACTCCTGTCTTGTTACGAGAAAAAAACAAGAATCGTCCTCCGTTCTGTTCACACAGCTCCAAACACCGCGGCTCTCTGCTGAGTCAAGTTAGAACAACAGAATCCAGTCGGAATTAATAACTTCAAAACGAAACACCATTTTGTTTATTTTTATTTATGTCCAGAGATCAAGGATACAGTGACCGATTTCATATTTATTTACTTTAAGACTCAATGAAATACATAGAAAACCTGTAAAGCCTACTTTTAGCACAAAATTCACAAAAGGTATTGATAAGGGAATCGATAAGGAATTGGATCGATAAGCAGAATTGATAATGGCATAAATATCGATAAAATCTTATCAATACCCATCCCTAGAGGTGACTACATTGCATTGCATTAAGAGATTAATGCGCATTGTTGACACATTGTTTACAAAGTCAATCCGGAACACCTCTTATACAGACACAAATAGATGTGTCCCATCCTACTGACTGTGGATCTTATTGTTTTATATGCATGCAGCCGTGGACTACACAATGTGCATTATGCATGTGACAAAACAGGTAGTCCAAAAGACACACGGTGTGTTTTACAAATGTGTTTTTATGCACTTCCAATGCTTGATAAAAATTGTTAAAACTTTTACACAGGCACTTGTGTTGACACAAGAATAACATAACCTGAGGTATTGTTTTTAAATCTATGGATTATTTTACATATAGTCAAAGGCAATGAAACAGTGGTGTGGATGTGTGCAGTCTGTATGGTGCATTTGGATGCAACAAAAAACAGGATTTCTGGTAATAATTACTTCACCACACCTCCCCATACAAAACCTGTCCCATCAAAATAAATTATCCAATGAATGTCTATCAGTCATATTGCACGTATAAGAATATTTTTTTATGGTGGCAGCAGATGATGAAGATATATTTTGTGACTTTAGTGCTCTGCTGACCACTATCCTTGATCATTGATAAGGTGAGAAACCAGACCTCTGTTTAACCCAAATATTGCTGAAAGAATTCAAGACTGTATGATCTAAGTAGTAATAATAATATTAGCAATAATTGTTAAATTGAATAGTTGTCTCAGTGACATGCCATTCAAATTCCATAAACTATCACTGTTTGTAATCACACTCCATGTCCCCATGGCAGAAACCAGTTGGACCACGCACCAGACCACCTCCGCACGTCGGGCCAGACACGCAACAGCATGCCTCACCCATATTGGCCTCTCTTCATTGGCTTCCTGTTAATTCTAGAATAGAATTTAAAATTCTTCTTCTTACTTATAAGGATTTGAATAATCAGGTCCCATCTTATCTTAGGGACCTCATAGTACCATATCACCCCAATAGAGCGCTTCGCTCTCAGACTGCAGGCTTACTTGTAGTTCCTAGGGTTCATAAGAGTAGAATGGGAGGCAGAGCCTTCAGCTTTCAGGCTCTTCTCCTGTGGAACCAGCTCCCAATTCAGATCAGGGAGACAGACACCCTCTCTACTTTTAAGATTAGGCTTAAAACTTTCCTTTTTGCTAAAGCTTATAGTTAGGGCTGGATCAGGTGACCCTGAACCATCCCTTAGTTATGCTGCTATAGACTTAGACTGCTGGGGGGTTCCCATGATGCACTGAGTGTTTCTTTCTCTTTTTGCTCTGTATGCACCACTCTGCATTTAATCATTAGTGATTGATCTCTGCTCCCCTCCACAGCATGTCTTTTTCCTGGTTCTCTCCCTCAGCCCCAACCAGCCCCAGCAGAAGACTGCCCCTCCCTGAGCCTGGTTCTGCTGGAGGTTTCTTCCTGTTAAAAGGGAGTTTTTCCTTCCCACTGTCGCCAAGTGCTTGCTCACAGGGGGTCGTTTTGACCGTTGGGGTTTTTACGTAATTATTGTATGGCCTTGCCTTACAATATAAAGCGCCTTGGGGCAACTGTTTGTTGTGATTTGGCGCTATATAAATAAAATTGATTGATTGATTGACTGATGTCAGCCACAGTCCATATATATATATATATATATAAACTAAAAGGAGGGGCTGAAAGCTGATTAAAAATGTAAAGTAATTTGTGAACAAAATAATTTTATTTCTTTTTCCCAAAATTTGGACAAAACTCATCCATTTGTTTCTGAGACGTCTTGCCCACAAACAAGCAGATCTATATAAAAAAAGTGAGGTGACCACATAACCTACTGACATTAACCAACATTAGTGGTACTATAGTGTTATCATGAAAAAAATGCTTTACCATACTATGACGTTATTAAGAAAAAGATGGAAAAAAATCTCAGTGCATCAATTTACAATTGTCTTCAGGCACACGGCAAAAAAGAAAGCGCTTGTGACTCCAAGCGCTTATAGAAATTCTATTAAGACAGGTGTACGTTTGTCCCCAGCCAATGAATAACTGTCTCTACAAGTTAATATTTGCTTCTGTCTGCTCATAAATTTCCATTGCATTAGAATCTGACCTAAATGCATTTTTATCACCCGAAGTAATTAGCTGAGCATTACTTGTAGGGAGGAGTGAGTGTGAGAGCAATGCACTATGAGGCTGAATCCTTCCTGAATGGGTGGTGGCTAGATGAGAGCTCCAGGAGGGGATGGGTGCAGGGTAAAGCAGAGCTGGGCCACCAGATGAAAGAGGAAGTAAACAGGGCCAGAGTGCTGCTTCTTTAATCTACTACATTAACTCCAAAACCACAAGGGGAGGAGCCAGCATGCAGGCAAACGGCACAGCCACACAAAAGGGGAGTGTCAATGAGGGGGTAATAAGGAAAGACAATGAGTAAACAAGCAGGGGAAGTCCAGATCTGGTGTGCTAGAAACTCCCCGCTTCTCACTGCTTGGCACACACAAAGGCCTGGTGTAATTAGTCACCCCAATAGGTTGTTTAGCATTTGCATATAAATGCCCTCACAGGCAAACGCTAAACACGCTGACACAAGCCATGCCCAAAACAGACGTTTGCCACACCTCTACCCCTCCAGCGTGTCTCAGGGGTCCATTTATGTTGAGGTACCCCCCCCTTCCCTCCGCTTTGTACCCACTGCATGCAAGTTGGCATCCATGATAGAGAAAGCAGACAGTGCAGTATAGCATGAGCGCTCGCTTCTTGTTTCCACAGAGATTGTGAAACATTATTGCCAGGCTTCCTGTTGAAGCCCCACACAGCCGTTTGCTGTATCAAAGTATATTTTGACCTGACCACAAAACTCATGCTTAACAAGAAAGAAGGTACAGGTGTCAACATGATGCTTTTCTAACCTAGAAAAAGGTCCCTCTGTCAAAGCACAAAAAAGCATATTAACCCCAATCCCAATCCAACCCCAGCCACATTCAAACATGACAGAGCAAGACGTTCTTGCGTTCAGATCCCCAACAAAAAGCAGGTCCTTTCTGCGTGGACTTTGTATGCTCTCCTCATGCCTGCCTGGGTTACCTCCTTCAACATTAAAAAATCGAGGTTAGGTCGATGGTACTGCCACTGTCTGTGACTAAAGAGCCTATCACAGTGGCGTATTCGTAGAGCTGCTCATTACAGCGTATCGTCTACGCTGTAATGAACAGCTCTACGAATACGCCACTGTGACAGGCCCTTAAGGCAATGTCTGCGGACCTATTAATACTAAGGTTGGAGAATATGGCCAAGGTGTCAAACATTATGAAGGTATCCCATATTGTTTGGTTTATTTCGTCAACATTGCTGAGGAAATGAAGTCATACTCAAGCATTGAAGCAGGTGACTTTGACAACCCTCTCGATATAAGAGACGTGCAGTCAGACCTTGTGTTGGTGGTGGCATAGCATATGAGCTTGCCACTACCCCCGCATACCCTGTGTTCAAATTAGCTGTTGTCTAGCACTCTAATGGGTCACTTAATACCTAGGTTTCAAAAAATATATATCCATGATCAACTGTACAGATGAACAGATAACTTCAGCCTGGAGTTGAACTGTGAAGATCATTTGTTTGTGTACAGACCCAGCAGCCAGTATTTGCCATTTCATGCAACGGCCCAGAAACAGGTCATTTCTTTGGTCTAGTGGTTAAGGTGTTGGGCTTGAGTCCAGAAGATCATGGGTTCAAATCCCCGCCTGACTGGAAAATCACTAAGGGCCCTTGGGCAAGGCCTTTAATCCCCTATTGCTCCCGGTGTGTAGTTAGCGCCTTGTATGGCAGCACCCTGACATCGGGGTGAATGTGAGGCATAATTGTAAAGCGCTTTGAGCATCTGATGCAGATGGAAAAGTGCTATATAAATGCAGTCCATTTACCATTTACCACATATATATATAATTTTTTTAAGTGATCCATATCTGATACCTGCCTTTCCATGGTTTGGATCTAAAACGTACAGGATACAAAAGTGTAGGTTTGCACATTTGGTAATTTTATAGGTGAATGTAAGCAAAGCATTGCTTTTATCCAGGTACCCCGCCCAACCCAGTTGCTCAAGGTCATCACAGTGGACCTGGTTGAGATCCACATCGGGACTGAGCATGTTTTATGCCATTATGCTTTTCCTGGCACAACTCCACTTCTACATGGAGAAATTGTGCAGCTCCTGGTGTTCCTAGATTTTGAACAGTCAAGAACTAATCAGGACATACTCTGCTTATCTTGTGAGAGCTGATGAGATCAGGTGTGCACAGAGTGGCACGGATGCACCATAAACAAAACACTGCAATGGACAAGAAGAAAAAAAGGAGCGAGAGAGAGAAAGACAGAGAGAGAGAGATGTTTCGATATGATCCTTCTTCTTATAAGGTCTTTAAAAGGTCAAAAAAGTCTTCAGATGGAGGAGTAGAGCATGTGTTGCAGTGTGGTCGTGTGTAGCAATGACTGTTGTTACCTCTGTTCACTAAGACCAAAATATGAGGGCTCAAAATGAGTTGGAATATGAAACTCAGTGTTCATACCAGATATCTTACACATTTCTGATTTATTTCCACATTTGCATGCAGCCCAAATCTGATCTGAGAACATCCCATATGACGTGTATTTTTTAACGTTTGCTCAAAATACCTGAATCAGGATGCATGTACAGCCGCTAAAATGTAGATTTACAGACCTGAAAGTGCAACTATTTGCCCAAATTGCATTAAAAAGAAAACTCAGCACACAAAACAACAAAGTATCCCGATTGCACATTCTGTGCAATAAAATATAAAAGTGCAATATTCTGTGTATAGTCTAACAATTTTGGTGTGCAATATATACTCAACAAAAATATAAACGCAACACTTTTGGTTTTGCTCCCATTTTGTATGAGATGAACTCAAAGATCTAAAACTTTTTCCACATACACAATATCACCATTTCCCTCAAATATTGTTCACAAACCAGTCAAAATCTGTGATAGTGAGCACTTCTCCTTTGCTGAGATAATCCATCCCACCTCACAGGTGTGCCATATCAAGATGGTGATTAGACACCATGATTAGTGCACAGGTGTGCCTTAGGCTGTCCACAATAAAAGGACACTCTGAAAGGTGCAGTTTTGTTTTATTGGGGGGGGATACCAGTCAGTATCTGGTGTGACCACCATTTGCCTCATGCAGTGCAACACATCTCCTTCGCATAGAGTTGATCAGGTTGTCAACTGTGGCCTGTGGAATGGTGGTCCACTCCTCTTCAATGGCTGTGCGAAGTTGCGACGACGAACTGGAGTCAGGTCGAGACCCCGATGAGGACGACGAGCATGCAGATGAGCTTCCCTGAGACGGTTTCTGACAGTTTGTGCAGAAATTCTTTGGTTATGCAAACCGATTGTTTCAGCAGCTGTCCGAGTGGAATGGTCTCAGACAATCTTGAAGATGAACATGCTGGATGTGGAGATCCTGGGCTGGTGTGGTTACACGTGGTCTGCGGTTGTGAGGCTGGTTGGATGTACTGCCAAATTCTCTGAAACGCCTTTTGAGACGGCTTATGGTAGAGAAATGAACATTCAATACACGAGCAACAGCTCTGGTTGACATTCCTGCTGTCAGCATGCCAATTGCACGCTCCCTCAAATCTTGCGACATCTGTGGCATTGTGCTGTGTGATAAAACCGCACCTTTCAGAGTGGCCTTTTATTGTGGGCAGTCTAAGGCACGCCTGTGCACTAATCATGGTGTCTAATCAGCATCTTGGTATGGCACACCTGTGAGGTGGGATGGATTATCTCAGCAAAGGAGAAGTGCTGACTATCACAGATTTAGACTGGTTTGTGAACAATATTTGAGGGAAATGGTGATATTGTGTATGTGGAAAAAGTTTTAGATCTTTGAGTTCATCTCATACAAAATGGGAGCAAAACCAAAAGTGTTGCGTTTATATTTTTGTTGAGTATACATTTCACATTTAACATTCAGAAATGCAAGTTAGCATTTTGGATAGGGACAGGGTGGACATTATTCTTATAACATTAATAATTCTGCTGACAAACTGTGTTGTTTATATGGATGTTTGTTGCCGCCCAGTATTATTCTGAGGTTCAGCAGTGAGGATAGTTTCATCTCAGAACTTCATGTTTTACACAGTTTTCTTCACTGCCCAACCTTGAGTAAATATTACATTAATCTTACAATAACATAATTACTAAAAGTACATTATGCTGGTAGGTAGGTAGGTAGTCACATGACAATGACATTAGTTTGAATATTTGCAGTCCGAGAGATGTGGCACACACTGTGACAGATTGAATACATGGATCGGATTGGATTTAATTAATAATTTGTTTGGTAGCAAAAAAAATGTCTAATGTGTTGGTTTTCGTTTGATTTCAGGCTTTGATTTAATGACCTACAAATACCAACTGCCGGTGTGCAGCGCTTCCGAACGCGAACAGAAGATAAACAGATAACATGGATAAAACTGCCTTCACATGTCGGCAGTCAGTGGCAGGATAAAATGGATGTTCTATTGTTTTCCATGAGAGATTGGTGGAAAAATTACAATTCCCGTAGCAAATGGATGTTTTATCTTTAACAAGAAGAGACAGAGAGAGACAGATTATTTAAGTGCAGCGAGTCACCTGGTTTTAAACAGGTAGAAACTTTTTAAACTGCCATCAGAGTCAGGGTTTCCTGTTTTAATATAATGCTGTACAAAACATTTCAAATAAACAAATTATTGTCTATGTCATTATCACTGACAAATTATGGCACCTCTCATCATCTCCTGCAGTCTGCCACTGAAGACAGAATTCTGCTATGATGGTTTTTCTGCTGCCAATATGGAATAACAACTTCAACTGGGTGTTCACTGGTAAGCTACGAACAAGTACAGGACAAAACAAACATGCAACCACCAAGAATGCTCTCTGATGTCATTTCAAAGTTTTGAGCATGCACACAACTTTCCAGTGAATTTGCCAGACATCAGCTGATAAGGAAAACATTTAATGAGTGAGAAAGGGATTTGTACAGGACAAAAATGGACACAATCGAGTGAGCTATTTCTTTATTTTTTATTTGTGATGAAATCAGACATTTTATTCAAATAAGCGTTTCAACAGATGTTGCATCAAGCCCACCCCCTCTTCAGGCAGAATTTTGCATAGGAACACCTAGGGCACTCTGACGTGTGACTACTGTATGTTGCTCAAAATAATTGCATTGGTTCTTTTTGCATGTGCACAAAGTAATTATAGTTGGCCACTGCAATTTCATTTCAACAATGGGCCCATGGTCTTCTACAGTTGCTGCTCAAACTGCAGCAGGAGAGATTCTGAATAAAGCCTGAGCCAGAATCATATATCACTGATCTGCACTTTTTACTTCCACCTTATCACCCCTACAATGACACGTTGCAATGTTTGTTACATGCATATTGTGGAACAACTCATTCTGTTTGTTTATGTCCATTGAAATAACTCAAAGATTTTTTTTAAATCCCTTTTAAAAATCTATGTAGTCACTTCCCTTGTCCCTTCATGGGAACATCTAAGGCCTTTTTGCATGTTTAATCCTCAAAGTACGTCATCGCCCTCGATAAGCATGAACAGAAAGTTTAGCCTGAGGACAACACTCTCATTGGGCATTTACATGGGTTGTATTTTCCAATCAAACTGATTGCCAAAGAACAGGACAAGGGTCATTAATCTGTTCAGATTTCTGCTCAGATTGACATATTTCATGCTAATATTAACATTCATTCTGACTAAAAATGGATTATTAGGGTCCATGTAAACACTGCTAGTCTCATCCGCTTCATGCTCTGGAATCCCAGGATAAGGACCAGGACCACCATTGGATTTCAGGGTGTATATAGGAGTTACTTCTTATGTAACATTATCCAGATCCACACAACACTGCATGTTTACAGACATTACAATCCCATATGTGCATTTTCAAATATAACACAATGCTAAAATAACGTCAGCCGTATAAGCATACTACTAGGAAACAGAATGTAACCTTTTGACCTCTTAAAATAGGTCAAGGTTAGCCATCTTTGAACTTGTCCAAGGTCTGTGTCCCAAGAATGGTCCCTGTGAATCTGAAGACCCTGGCAGCAATAGGACTGGACTTATGCTGAGCACAGACAGACGGACAGGTGGATGGATGCAAACTGTTCATAATTCCCGATGGCAAAAATATGGCCATCGGGTAAAAATGAGCACCATGTATTATTTCAGGACAAGCTGATGAAAATTCCCTGTGTTGCAACACTGACAAATGTGAACACAATATTTCTTGGATCCGGTTCTTTCCTTGCTCGTACCTCACAACTCCACCAAATTTCAGGACAATTGTTCAATAACATTTAAGAGTAATCTTTGTGGTAAACAAACCAGGAGATGAAAACATAAACTTTTCAGTGATTAGTAAAGTACACTCACATGCACTCACTCACACACACACCAAAGAGGTGTGTTTAGGAAGCCAGAGGTCTGCAGAGTGTGAGAAACACGTGTTCTGCTGTGATCAGGGTCAAAACATGCAGACTTGTTTAATACACACTGTCTGGCAAGCAAAGAGAAAATAAAGAAAAAAAAAAAAAACAAGTGCTGCAGTTAAACCTGAGCTGGCAGATTATGGATTTGGAAAAGCTGATTATGCATTTGTGCTTCCTTGCACATTTTTTTCTTATTGTTATTTCTGAAAAATAAAAATAAAGGACTTGCGCGTCAGTTTTATGCTTCCTTTTCTCTCCACTGTTGTTATGACAGTGGTAATTCATACAAACAACCAAAAAAAACAAAAAAACAAAAAAAAAAATGATAGAAAAGAAGGAAGTGATGACACGGGTGTCTGCCCCCGCCTCCCCCTCCCTGCACCCTGACCCCCACCTCCCTCTCCTCTGCAGTGCTAACCGTGGCTACACACTTATCCTGCTGCTAGGAGGCGAAAAAGGTCTACAGAGCTCCTGCGTCGCACAAAAAGGGCCACTTCCTGTGTTAATCCGGAGCCCGGA
Source organism: Thalassophryne amazonica (assembly GCF_902500255.1). Taxonomy (NCBI): domain Eukaryota; kingdom Metazoa; phylum Chordata; class Actinopteri; order Batrachoidiformes; family Batrachoididae; genus Thalassophryne; species Thalassophryne amazonica. Next base: position 98,381,152 of record NC_047104.1, on the reverse strand, counting down.
GCACAGCAGCACACGTCTAACCAGCCAGCCCTGTTTGCGAGCGCTCTGTGAGCCGTGCGTGTGGCACAGGAAGGCACTATCTGTGAGCATCGATGGCTTGGTTCCCACCTGCATGTGTCCTGTTGTTCTCCACTACAGGGCATGATCCAACATGAGGAAACACCTGGCTGCGATGACAGGCGCACAATGAGACGCGCCTGTTTTGCAGCCGTCCTCCTACTGAGGACGATCTTCATGATGCTGCCCAATTAAACCTAATCTGTCCACCAATTATTTATTTCTCTTAACTGCAGACGATGCGGTACTTAGGAAGACGAGGCTCCTGGAGAGAGAATAAAATGGAGCAAAAGAGAAATATGGCACTTGGCATGTACCCCATGAAGAAAAAAAAAATACTGTACAAAGTGCATGTTGAGCCTACCTCTGACTTCCTACATGTGATTCAGCTGTGTGTTGTTTCCTGCTTCGCACCACAGCGCTCACTCTGCTTAGCGCCCAACTTCAATCAGTCCTGATGCAAACAGATGCTTTTTCCTCCACCTAATCTGAAATGTTGCATCTTGCACTCACACAGCAGGTTGATTATGACCAGACGCGAAGACGTGTCTGTCTTTGCACTCTGGGTTTCTGTATTTATCACAACACTACCATCAGCGTAAACCAGCCCGAGCCCTGATCTTCATTTATTAAACAGTAGGGAAAATGAACACCATGGTGACCAGACGAGGCAAATGACGGCACAAAGCCGAGGTCACCAGTCTGTCACGGCCGTCTAGCCCTGTGCCGGTCCCGTGGGATCAGCCCTGCCCCCACCCGTTCTAACCGAAATCTCAGCGCCGAAGCATCAGACGTCAAACTGAAAACTAAAGCCAGAAATCTCAGCATCAAATCTCTAAAATGCCACAATTCCATCACCACCACGAAGACCAGCAGACACAAGCTTCTATTAAACTGAATAAACATGCATTTTTAGCTGCTCAGGAGAGCATCTCCTCCTCCTCGAGCTAAACACACGCACACACTGTAAATTTCTCATTTTCTATGTTGCTGTGTAGGAGTCTGCATCATGCTAATCAATTTATTATAAGGCACTGAGGTCCTTATGTTTGTTCATTTAACACAGAGAAAATAAGAAAGCACATTTGTTTTAGGCACAGTGAGACCTGGGGATGAAACCAAGCATGTTACACAAGGAGGAAGGAGACACACACACACACACACACACACACACACACACACACACACACACACACGGGACAGAAACGCCCATCACAACAATGTTGAGGTCCAACACTGTGGATTTCAGGAAATGGTGCTTTAATTGCAGTTTGGTGTTAGGTTTAACAGAGACTGCACGGAACGCGGTCTGACACCTGGCATAAATACTTCAAACTCAAGACACTGCCAATTATAATTCAGCCAATCAGAAATCTTTCACAAATCCACTGACATGCTTGCTGCAACAGCCAAATACTTATTTGCCGAGATGAGACGGGATGGCGACAGACATACATGCAGTATATTTTCTTTTTAATTGCAATGTGTGCAAAGGTGGGACTCTGCTATAAACAATCATCTGGGCATCCAAAAATAATACCACCAACACCATGCATTATAATAATACATATCCTCACATTATCTATTGTTTTTCACTGAAGTGATTGCTTCATTATTGCCATTAATACAAGATCAATAAAACTGTTGCATTCATTTATATTGTTCAGTAGGTATAAGACTAGAACCAGTATGTTCAATTTGATAAGTATCAGGTGGTGGTAACTAGGAGTGCACCAACCTAAAATGTTCTACTCTATATATATTTAGTCTGATGATATATAAAATTAAATAATAAAATCTGACATTGCACATCTGACTCATGGTGTGGGCTCTGTATGTTTCCTTTAGCTCCACAGAACATGTTTCACAGTTTGAGCTGATTATTTGTTTGATAGCTAGTTTATCAAAGTACATCCAGACAAATGCATTTATTAATAATGAGTTGTTTTAAAGACAGCAGAAATGGTATTGGATTAGGATTGGTATCAGCGGATACCGAAAGTTCCAGTATCGATATCAGACATGAAAAAGTGGAATCCTAGTGGTAATGGTCTCAATCAGTCTGTACACTGAAATTCCGATAGACATACAACACTCACAATATTAGAACAATTTTATTTAAAGGCTCATATTCTGCAATGTGGGTTTTAATGTACTTTTTACAGTAAATGGGGTAACGTTTTTTGCTATACGTGCTCAAATTCCCACAACTCTATGACTGGGTATGTACAAATTCCCCTGCTATTAGCAAAATTTGGGGCTGAAAAGCCTCATTTTAGACTTCTGTATCATAAGTTATAAGAGGCAAACAGCAGCTCCTTCACATTTAAAGCAACACGCACAAAAACAGGATATTTTTAGTGACCTGAAAAAAGAGGGCACATTGAGGATGCTGTACTTTAGCGTCTCTAGTGAATTTTTGCCCATTTCAGTAACTGCTTAGAAGCAACTGAGGACACTATCCAACACCTAGCACAAAGTTGCTAGTTTCCAACTAACACAGTTATCATTTTCACTCCCCGTGCCACTGTCGCCGACCGAACGCCCCCCCCTTAAAAATCGGTCTGTCCTGCCTTCACTGTGTTGTCACTGTGCCTTCACTGAGCATGCATCATTTCTGAGCATCACCAGTGATTCACCAATTATCATCTTGTTTCTGCTTCAAACTGCACTCCAGTCATTATCTATCTCAGCGACAGATATCTGAAGCTTCTGTACAACAATCACTTCCACATAAATTCAGCATTATTTCATAATAAAAGATGGGGGACCGATCAGAGCGCGACATCAGCACATCTGAGTCTGATGTGCTGCTGCGTCTACGTCATTTCAGAGCGTCAGCAGCGATTCACTGATTATCGCCTTGTTTCTGCATAAAACTGACTTTAGAATGATTTAAGAGGTTTTGATTTGTCATCTGATGGTTAATAATCACATTGTTCCCTTTGATTGCTTTGGATGTACAGATTCAGACTCAGAGAGTCAGACTCAGTTGTGCTGCTGTGGTGCTCTGATCACTCTCCTGTCTTTTATTATGAAACAATGCTGAATTTATATGGAAATGATTGTTGTACAAAAGCTTCAGATACCTGTAGCTGTGACAGATGATGACTGGAGTGCAGTTTTAAGCAGAAATGAGACGATAATCGGTGAATTGCTGCCGACGCGCCGAAATGATGCATGTGCAGTGAAGACGCAGTGAAGGCAGGGCGGACCAATTTTTAGAGGGGACCATTCGGTCTGCGACACCGGCATTATTTTTGTAGCAAAAGTGCTTGGACTCATCTATGTGTACATGGGCATGTTGGTCTTAAAATGAGGTGTGGTCAGGTGCATTGCTAGCACTTTGCCATAGAGAGGCAGCAGAAAATAACTGGATGCTGTGTCCAGTGGAAAATTACAGGAGGCGCTCTAAGGCTTCACCTCTGCGATCTGCTGTGGATGATAGCTGCTACCGGTTACAGTTGTGTGGTTTGATGATTTGAATGCAGAAATAGTTGCTCACCAGAAAACCTCTCACTACTGAGTTCACCATCTACATAGCAATGGACCAGTTGGTGGTGCAGCAGTCTCTGAAAAGCAATAACCGGTGACAATCCCATGATTATTTTGTGATGAAATACAGCCCCTTTGCACCCTGCACTCAGATTACAAACCATGGACACAAGTTTACAAGCCCCCAATGTACCTGCATGATGATTTTTAGACAGTGCACCAGAGACTGTCAAAATAGATCCCCTAGTAACTGATGTTGGCTTGTTAAAAATATGTATATGACACAATTAAATATTAATCAATAGCCATAAAAAATGTGTGTGATCTATTATGTTGGAGGACTTTTAAAATAGTCAGTATGCAAATTCCAAAAAACATTAAAAAAAAAAAATCACGAACAAAAGATAATTTGTACTTCTTGACACAATTTCACAGAAAATGAAAAATAAAATCTGAATGTGTCTGTGCAGAAAAACAGCTTACGTATCTAAATGAGCAGTATCATGTTTTAGGTTGCACATGCACTCAGAAGCAGGCCCTCATGTGTTTGTAAGGAAAAAAGAGAGAGCGACAGCAAGAGAGGGAGAGAGAGAAATATAGCAGCAGGAGCCTGGAAGAGAGCTGACATCAGAGGACTACAGAGGCTACAGCACTTAGAGGCCATTTTATTGCTTTGCTGTGGTCAAGTGCGGTGCTCCGAGCTCAGTTCCACCACAACAATGGCAAAGAGGGCCACAGAGACAAAAGAGGGCTATCCCTGCTTCTTAACCCCTTCACTGCCGCCACATCGGCCGCCTGGGGGCTCCGAGGCAACAACACCCGGGAGCGAGGAACAACGCGTGCAACTGCAACCATCTCACACACACACACACTGCAGAACAACAAAACACACTCAGGCATCCCGCAAGAACCTAGCACTGTACAAAATGTGACAACCAGGAGGAAACAGCGGCCAACGTCTCCTCAGCCCTCTTACACCGAAATACACTACAACCTGCTCTACGTTTTGTCATCTTCGCTGCTTCCTCTCTCTCTCTCTCTCTCTCTCTCTCTCTCTCTCTCTCTCTCTCTCTCTCTCTCTCTCTCTCTCTCTCTCTCTCTCCTCCATCGGGATACACAGACAGGCTGCTACCCATTTGCAAGTGAATTACACTTTTTTTTGTTACAAATCTCTTTTTTCTGCGTCTGCATGTGTGTGAATCCAAAAAAGGAAAGAAAGTGTGAGAAGGAAAGAGTGCTCCTTCTTTTCTTCTCTCTGTAATCCTGAGCGAGATAAGCTGTGAGGTACGCTGGGAGGAAGTGCCGCGGTCCGAGCAGCTATCGGACGCGTCGCGCATGCAGACCTCTGAGCCAACGCGGACGCAGTGCAAAGCAGGAAGCTAGTTTACATAAATACAGCCTAAATAAAACCACCTTCAGCTGAGAATATGAAAACATGCAGTGATATTGAAGAGAAAGTGAGAAATAGTAACATTTAATTAAATACATTAAAATGTAGAAGGATAAGTGACGTGTATCAGTGGGAAACACGAATGTGTGATAGTATAGGAATGGCAGGCGGGACTCCGTGTTCATATCGTTTTACGTCGCTCGTTATCTTGCTTTTGAAATCAGCTCCAGTCTGCTGACCGACAGGAAAGAAAGACGCTGATAGCTTATGCACACACACACACACAGCGTGTATTTGAAACACAAGTTATGACGTTGCATAACTTTAAAATCCACATCAATGCCATCAGGAATTTTTAGATGAAAAATCTGTTGCACAACAGACAATATGGAGTATTCACCTCATTTTACTTTAAACCTGACACTCTGTGTGTGTGTCACACACTTTAAATTTCACAGACACACATAAACAACGTGAGGGCAGTTATGAGTGCGGCGCACGGAGCTCACAGGAACAGGAAGAGGGTGACAAAGAAATAAAAAGACGGCGTGTGTGTCGTCAGAGTCACGAGGCCAGAGGGGGCCCGCGTTATTGTTCCTGGGCTCAGTAGTGGAGGGAGAAAGCCGACCTGGGCTGCCTGTGTCTAAGCGTCCGCCATATTTTATGCATTCGGTCCTTTGTGATGATAAGCGCCAGCAGCGGGGCGGGAGGAATGTTGGCCTGCCGGGGTCCAACAGAGGGGTGGCTGTACAGACCGCTGCTCGGTTAGCAGCCTTTGGAGCTGCTGCCGTCAGCCCTTGCCTCACCTAGGTGCACGCAACGCCGTCATTCCATGAGGCAGTCACTGCAAATATGAACTGTGCGCGGCGGCAGCGGCCGTGGTGCACCCACACACCAGCTTTCCTGTCAAGTCCTAGGATGGGAAACGCACCACACAGGTCTGCTGTGGCCAGCAACGCAGCAAAACACAACAGCATGATTGTGAACAATAAATCTAAAATGATACTGCAACACTTTAACGCTACTAATGGAATAGAAATCTTTATCAGTTAAGACTGCGCGTGCACATGCACAGTCACCATCTCTACCCCAGAACACACATAACAACACACAACCCAATAATACTGGAAATGGAACCCCCCCACTTGCCTTTATGACATCACTGTAGCAGTGCTGTGTTTGTGATAACATGTATCTGTTGTAGCATTTGAATAGAAGTGCTGGATTTTTTTTTAAATTAAAATGAATCATTAGTACAAAAAAATTAAAATATTTAACAAGACCTTGCTGTGGCATATTTGGCATAAATGTTCAGAAATGCAGCATCCACACAAATCAAGTCAATGCTTCAAACCCAAGCACACAGACACATGCATGTCTTCTCAAGACATAAATCTACACCGCCGCAACGATTTGGCTAACACTGTTAACACAACAACATATTGTGAAACAAACCACAAAAAATAAATAAATAAATAAAATGAAATGAAAAGACTGACACTATCAAAGATAAAAAGCTCAAAACAGGATAAAAAAATGAAAAATTAAAAAAGGAAGTGGGGGCGGGATTACTGGGGTTAAAGGGGAGTCCCGTCAGAAAGCAGAGGACTGTTGGGATTAAAGGTCAGCTAAAACATACACACACCTGAACATGTCATCTCGCCCTTCTCACTGCCCCCCATCCTGCCTGCTGCTTTATGATACCACAATATGCAAACTGGCCTCGGCTGCAACACAACTGGAAGAACTGGTCTGAGCTGCAGGACCTTACATATAAAAAAAAAAAAGGCACACAATACATCTAAATTTTTCATCTGCATCTACACATCCGGCCACGCGGGGGTAGCCCTGCTAACATATTTAGATTTGTGTAGCTTTGCCTCCCATATGGAGCAACACTCAGTTACACAAGACGAGTCAAAATTTCTGTTATGGTGACCGATTACCATAAAATGTAAAATGTACAAAATAATTTAGATTATGCAGCTGACAACAATAATATCTGTTTGGTATCCGTGCTCTTTAAAAAAAAATAATACTAAGTTCGGTGTGCTGAATCTCCTGTGAAAGTCTGAGCCTACTGTTCACCCAAAGAGGGCTCTCTCCAACCGAAGACCTGGCAGCGAGCCTCCCCGTGGTGCCCGACAGCAGATAGGTGGGAGATAAGGAGGGGGAGGCACACTGAGAGGAAGAGAAGGGGTGAGGACAGCCAGAGGCGCTGTCTCCCCCAAACCGTGGAACACGCCTATCCATGATGACTTTCCCAACTGGATGCGATATACACGTTCATGTGACGTCTGAACGCCGCCGCCGTCGTCATCCGGAACGGAGAGCCTACAGTGCAAGAAGCAGGAGGCTGAGCAGCACCTCGCTTAGGGAAACTGCCACCACAGCGCCACAACTACTACTACAAATACCGTGCTCGTGTTGTGCACAACGGCTGGACCACATGAGCTTTGTGGATAAATCATACAACCAGACTCAGTGTACACTGGACAGCACGGCGACAAACACACGACGGCGCCAATTTCAATCATTTTAATCCAAAAATAAAACAGCACTGTTTATTATGACAAGTCTAAAGCCTGTAAATAACTCTGAACTCAGTCGCAATGTTCCATAAACATGCAGTGGTGTAAACATCCTTAACCAGTGGGTTTTTTAGAATAATAATTATTATTATTATTTACAATACATGAGTGGTATACTCCCATATTATTGTAAAAAAATCTGCAAATGTAATATATTTCCCATGTTTGCTTAAGGTATGGTTAATAACCAAATTATACAGAAGTGTGTTATTTAAAAAAAAAACATTAAAATGGATGACTTAAAAAAATTAAACCTGCATATATAAAAGGAAATTAAAAACATGTACTCTAACCTTGCTTGATTTACCACTAAAAAAAATAAATAAATTCAAGCATCATTATTATTTCATAACGTCATGCTGGTACACGGCACTCAAATGCATCACTTGCACGATGACAGTAATATATGGGAATAGTTAGCTTCACCAAACGCTGACAAACACACATGTGACACAACACACACACACACACACACACACACACACACACACACACACACACACACACACACACACAGCCAATGACATTTCTAGACCTTTGACAGTAAGTGACATAATTAAATATAAATATGACAATGGACCCAGGTGAGAAAATAAGACAGGTGAGATGACGGAGAACATTTCTGCTCTTTTGTTTTGTAAGAGAGGACAGAGCGAGGGAGGAAGATGAAGATGATGGTGGTGAGGAGGAGGAGGAGGAGGAGGAGGAGTGCAGGTATCAGGCGGGAAAAGGAACCGGATGACATCAGTTTGGGCACAGGAGCAGCTGTACCTGTCCTAAGCACTGTGCAGGCCCAAAACTGAAACTATGGGGTCAAAAACATTCAAACGAAAAGGAAAAGACAAAAAGGCGATCGCTGTGTAAAAACACTGCTCCTCTGGAAAGCTGGAGGTCTGTTTGTGTGACCTCCTATGTGGCCCATGGCTATCTGACCCCTACACCCAACCCCCTCCATGCTACTAAGCCCCTCAACCATCCTACCCATAATCCCCCATCCGCCCGCTTTCTCTCTGCCTGACAGCCTTGTATTTTTTTTTTATTAAACCTTTTACTTGCCTATTTTTGTTTCTCCTGCCCAAAACTAAAGCCAAAGTCTAAAATCCTGCAGATGCTGACAACCACAAGTGCTTTGTGTGGCTTCCCCAAACATACCAACATCACCCTTTACTCCCAGACTCTCTCTCTTTCTCCCCCATCTGCCTGGTCTGCAAAAAAAAAAAAAAAAAAAAAAAAAAAGGGGGGGGGGGGAGTCCTCTCTTTCTTTTTTATCTCCACACTCACTCCATGACCCCTGTCCCCCCATGTTGCTTGCTATCTGACCTCCTACACCCCCCACACCATCACCACCCCCATCAATGGTGCACATATCCTTTCCTGTGCGCGCACGGAAAAGCGCTTTCCTCCTTTTTTGCGCGTCTTTCAATCGCTTAAAAATATCCAATGATGACCGATAAATTCTCTTGCACGGGTTTCACTCCGCGTGGAGATTTCACTCGGTAAATGTCAAGATCAAATGCATTTCTGTAGAGGGACTTTTTTCGCCGAATTTAGTGCAAAAATAAATTTAAGAAAAATAATTTTGGAGAGGCCCGAGCAGCCTACCCTCTTTATTAGTATTATTTTGTATTTTCTTGTAGTTGTGTGTATTTTTCTTCCTAAAACGACGTTAAGTCGCTGCGGCTGCTGCACACACGGAACCTGAGTGTGCGCTGTTAAAGCGGATACTCTCCGGGGTCTCTGGGGTTCTCAACACAAACTTCACTTTCAGAGTGATGTTTCTCGAAAAACGTCCTGAAAGTTTAGATGCGGTCCAGCCGAGGAGTGTTCGGAGGCAGCAGTAGGAGTGTGCTCGTGTATCTCCTCCGCTCCGGGCTGTCCGCCTCCTCCGAGCTCCTGCTGATCCGGTCCTGTCACGGAGGAGAGAGACCCGGGGCTCCGTTTTTCCTCAAGCCCCGTTACGCACGCACACGCCAATCGATTTACATGTGACTTCGGCCGGGGGAAAGAATGGAGAGGGGAGAAATATTACAAGAACGCACCAAAAAGAGGCAAACATTTTTTTAAAGGGGGGGATGGCGAAAAAAGTGGGGTTAAGAGAAGAGAAACGGGGCGGAGGGGACGACGCGTTCCACAGACGGAGAAAATATCCGCGAGGATTTTTTTTGTTTTTTTTTCCTCCCCTGAAGGTTTTGTAAGACGAAAACTCCTGGATGTGTGTCAAATGTGCCAAAAAATGAGAGAACCGGCGAGATTCTCCGCAGCCGCCCGGACGCACGCGGACCCACAAGCTGGACTTGGAGCTCCTTTTCCGGGGCTGCGCTCAACGAGGAGCCGCCGCTGCTCCGCTCTCTCTCCCCACACCGCGTGTCGAGCCTCTGTCGGGCTCCTCGACGCCGATAAAACCCCGCGTAGGTTTTTCCGAACCGGGTCGAAATGCGCACGTTTGTGCGTAAAAACAATGTGTTTTTTTTTTCCCTTTTGGTTCTTTTTTTTTTCCCCCTCCACGAACTGCGGAGATCGGACTGCATTTGCCCGTTTCTTATCTCCCGCACACGGAGGAGGAGAGGACGGAGGCTGGTGTACACACAGGTAACAAATAAAATATCGACAATAAAACAGACAAAAGGAAGTTGCATGAAAACGAAGTTGTGATCGCCGGTTATTCCTCGCAGTGTGAGAATAACCAGCTCCGCTAAAAAAGAGAAAAAAGTAGGAGCAGACAAGAGGAAAGAGCACAGCGAGGAAAAGGAGATCGTGGAGACACAGAGAGGAAAAGACACAAACGCAAAGTTCAAACTTACAATTTCTCGCTGCCGCTTTGTGATCCTCGCTTTTTAATCCAGTATTGAGACGATTTAGCTAAAGATCCCATCAAGGCAAGTCCCCCTTTTGGTCAGTTTGCGCTTAGGGTGGCAAAAGAAAGATCATTGTTGTTGCGGAGTGTTACAAAAAAGAGGAAAAAACCCCGAAGTATTAGTTGTTAAAGGCGATATAAAAATAATTTGGATGCAAAGCAGGCGGTGAGTCTTGTGTTAGAGGGAGCGAGGAAGAGGTGAAAGTGAGATCTGATGATTGAAAAGAAAAAACTCTTTGGATCTTTATTCCTGCTAATTAGTTTCCTGCAAAAAATGGCTGTGATTAATTCAGTGCGCATGTGCTTCATTACACAGGCACGAAGGGAAGGGCTAATTAGCCGCCTTCTGGATCAATAAGATTCAGCAAAGGAGAGAGAGAGGGAGAGAGAGAGAGAGAGAGAGAGAGAGAGAGGGAGGGGGCCCGGGGAAGGAGGGAGGAATGGATGGATAGATACAAGTAGGAAAAGACGAAAGTAATGATCAGGAATTGAAAATATGGAATTAAGAGCAGCGGAAAAGTGTGAGTTTGATGAGAACGGGGGGGAAGTTGGAGCTGCGGGCGCGCCGCGAGCGCGCTGTGCCGCCGATATTTAGACTTTTAAAAACATTTTCTACTCACATTTTGCGCATTTTGCCCACAAATATATGCACATACTTTGACTATTTACAACGCATTAGCGGTCACACGTCGTTTTTTTTTTTTTTTTTTTTGGTCTTCTCTTCAGTTTAAGCACGACACAAGACAGAGATTTAACTTATTAAAACGCATAACCGACTTATTAAACCCCAACTAAAAGTGATGTTAAATTACCCACCGTGTTTTATTGTAATTACGCATCAAAAGAACAATCAAGAAAAAGGTCGATTTGTGCTCATGATTATATTCGAGATGCCGCCGTGTAATGACGTTTGAGTGCGCAAAGAAAACAGGTTATTGTATATTTTCAGCCATGCACGCGCATTTGGGTTTGTGCATTTTTAAGCACTGACATTAAGGTGCACAAACAGAAAGTTTGCACGCAGATTTGCGCGTGTGCGAGTCGGAAAATGTTCACTTTGAGCCTGCGTGATACAAAATATGGACCTGGTGTGTATTTAATGTTTAGAGCTGCATGATAATTTAAAAACAAATGTGATCGGTTTGACAATAACACGTTAATATAAACCAGAGGAGTATGCCCACATTATTTGATTAAATAAGAAAAACAGATAAATATTTAAGGTAAATAAATAAAAATAAATACATTCTGCTTGAACGTGACGATGACGACACGACGTGGACTCTGACAGCCAGCTGTAAGTTCAAAATAACACCTCTAACTGTCACAAAATAATGCTTCATATATATAAAATGTACCATCCGGTCATCTCAATCATAAGATAACACGTGCGCTTTTTCAGCAGTAGAATTATGGAAATATGAGATTTCTAAGTGCAGAAAAAAAAATCATCTGTGTGTGTGTGTGTGTGTGTGTGTGTGTGTGTGTGTGTGTGTGTGTGTGTGTGTGTGTGTGTGTGTGTGTGTGTGTGTGTGTGTGTGTGTGTGTGTGTGTGTGTGTTCGTCGAAACCTCACAGTGCCACATGACAATTTGCTTACATTTTGACAAATATGCGAGTGTAAGTGTTTAGTAAACATAACCAGGTTTTCTTAAAGATCACGTGACGGATTTGGACATTTTATCTGTCAGTAAACCGCTCGGGACAGAGTGTCAATACTTTGTCCAAAATAATCAAGTGTCACAGTTGCGTGGATACGTTTGGACATATCCGGACTTCACTTCAGGTTTATCATTACCTTCTCACATTTATAAAGAATAAAACCACATGACAGTCAGTGTTTGCTATCATATTAATGTTTTTGGAGTAAAAATGGTTTCTTATTATCTTTCAGGAAATTATGCGCAACCGACGCAAAAGTGTCCTCGCTGTGTTCCTAAACTCAACCTTTGAGTTTCTTTGTTGTGATATATATATATATATATATTATTGTTATTTCTCAGAAGAAATAGACAATTCTTCACTCTGGCGTGTGCACACTCTCTGTACAAACAGCTCCATAAAGTCCTGCTCCCATAAGATGCTATTTGTTGAAACAATGCGGATCTAATTGCGTAAATTCCGGCACAGTGACTAACTGTTCAAACGCTGTAGAATTCAGGGGATGATCTGTAGATGGGTGATTTTTTTTTTTTTTATATTTTAATTATATATATTGTTTTAATGTGCATGTTGATAGAAGTGCCTGGCACGGATGTAGCAGCTGATTTTCCTTTAATGCACACACCAAGCTGCATATGAAATATACATTCAGGATTTAGCAGAGGCCTTTGACTTTAGAGTGTGTGAGGGTTTATGGAGACCCCACGTTTCCACGCTGGGAAAACACGACAAAATCTGTGATAATGCACATTGTGTGACCAGGACCCCCCCCCCCCCCCCTTCCTCCTCTCGTGGCTGCTGCACTTGAGCCTTCCACAAGCCAAAAGGAGGCACTGATACCTGATCTGATACCTGATTTTACGCATGTAGCACCAGCTCTGAAAAACAAGGAAACTCCGTGCGCCCCGTGCGCCTTATGCACACTGCAGAAATCTGCAGGATTCGTCTGCTCTTTGTAAAAATAAAAAAAAATAATAATAAAAGAATAGGTTGGAAATGGCATACGAGATGCGTTATAAAGGAGATAATTAATACACGTCTGGTGTAATTTGAGGCTTGTAGGAAGCAGCTTGGAGCCACTCGGTGGCCCGACAATGCAAAGTTGAGTTTACAAATGTTATGCAAAGGCCTCTTGACTGTCACGGCTCCATCACTGACTGGACTCAGTCCAAACAAGACGCTTTTAGGGACCGTGCGTCTCTGAAAAGAGGGGGGTTGGGGGAGTGGGGTGAGATCGGGGGGAAGCGACAGGGTCTGAAGCTTTTGTGTCGCCGACATTCAACTGCGCCTCTCTGTGGGAAGGATAACTGTCCACGTGCCAGCCTCAATAGGCACACATCGATGAGTGGCATTGCAAATTCAACACAACCTGTGGCTATGACAGTGACAAAGAAAGGCGCTGCAGCTTAAAATGCGCCAAACGCGTGGCGCGCACGGATGACCATCAACGGAAGTTCATGAAACAAAAAAGCATCAAAAACTTCCAATATTCTACTTTATATTTAATTCATGTGGAACACACAAAGGGAGACGAAACGTAATCAAAGATTTTCGCTTTTATAAAGCTTTGGGGTTGGATAAAAAAATCAAACAACTGTAGAAAAAAAATGACAGTCCATTAGAAATTCTATGGATTTTTAGATGCTGCAATATTAACACATTTATGTTCATGTTGTGGTAAACACGGAGGAAAATGGCATCAGACATTCTTTAGTAAACAGTTTGAGTGAGATCAAAAATATTTCCAGATGTTCATTGCGGGGAAACATCTGTAAAAACGGTTTGATTTATAAGTTGGGAAAATTGCATTTATTTCAGTTATTGTTGAGGTTAATGAAAACACACGTTTTGAAATAGCAGGTGTGTAAGTGGACTGATAACGTTCAAGTTTTATATGATGCAGAAGAGAGAATATTTTAAAACTATATTACATTGTGCGTAAAATTAATCACATTTTAATGGCACTATAATTCCAATCAGTGGCATAAAAGTGTTTAGTTGACCATTTATTTTATTTATTTATTTATTTATTTATTTGTATTTTATTATTATTATTTTAAGAATAGGGCGGACAGTTTTGGCCGCATGCTCGTACACATGTGACGCGCTCTCGTGTCCGGCTCTGTCTGCAGGGTGCAGCCAGGTGCAATGGGAGCGCCCTCTTATGTTCAGCCTGACCACAGGGATCAAGCAGCGCATCAACTTCTCACAGCAGCCAAACGTCTGCACACCAGCTGCGAAAGTGCAACTCCCTTTACTCCTCACATTAACCCGTGCGCGCGCACCCAAAGCTTAGCAATAACCTGGTGCAAATCACAAAATAATGCTTAATGTTTGCGCATTTCCAGATGATAATATGATAGATTTGGAGTTCGAAAAAAAGGCGCATCTGAGATCACAAGAGGATTTGACCTAATTAACGCAAACATCAACACAAATATGCATATATTCAGGTTTTAAAAGTTCACGATAATTAAATTAATTATCTCCAAATGTTTGAAGTCATGGATGTTATTTTTTTAAGCTTCTGTATTTCACTTCTGGATGTTTTTCCAAGCGTTTATTTCATGCATTGACTCCACTTTTTCAAAAGCAGTGTTTGGGTTTAGCGCTTTATCTGTTTTATTTGCGTGTCATGTTTGGCACCACACTGAAAAGCCAGGTTTTTAATTGGCGTTGTTATTTTAATCCTGCCTGTATTGTATCGAAAGACTGAATAAAACTGCTGTTCACTGTGTCACAAGATGATTAAATGTTCTCAGCTGGAATGTGCATGCGTGATTTGACCAAAATCAAAACATGTGCTGTCAGATTTTGTCTGACACATTTTCTGGAGACATGTGCTTTTATTTTATTTCTATTTATTTGTAATGTCTGCTGTTAGTGCACCCCCACCCGCTCCCCTTTGGTGTTTTCTTTTCTTGAGTGTGTGGTTGGTCTTATTAGAATTTTTTTTTTAATTTGTGTTTGGTGAACCAACAAATGCTGTTGTAATAAATATAAATATTAAAATTCCACTGAATAAAATTCGATTTATTATCTGCCCGTTTATTTATTTGTTTGGTATCTTTTGACACGGTCTCCCCAGATTTAAATATTTCTTGTGACAATTGAAAACGGTTCTGTAGAATTAAAAAGAAGCAGCACCACCTGAGGAGCGTTTGGCAGCGTGTTTGTGTAGTGAACAAACGGCTGTTTTCTGCTGAAGCTTGTGATTTTTTTTTTTTTTTTTGGGGGGGGGGTGCAGAATAAATGACGAGCGTCCGTCTGGTCAGTCTGCCTCATTTACATGAGAAACAAGAAGCATATCAATCCTTTCTGCCGGCCATTTAGCCGTTCTGCCTGTAATGATCCTATGCATAATTCAAAAACACTTTTGACGTTTACATTTTAGAAAAAAAAAACTGTTACCACATGATTATTCGAAATCTGGACTGTGATAATATTTGAAAAAGGAGGAGGGAAGCAGCAAAACAACATCCGGTGTGTTTGGACAATTTAGGCAAACTCCCATGATTTTTTTTTTGATATTATTATAACAGCTGAGATTAAATGGAAACACGTAAAAAATAAATGAAAAAATAAAAATCAGTGTATACACCGACTTGCCGTGGGCTGGCGTGCGCACACGCACGTGGCGAGTGGGACGGTGTCACGGTGCCGTGACAATGTTTTTAAAAATAGTTAAAAAAATATTAAATTTGGCGTTTTATTCCTGTTATTGGCACTAGCCACGATAGAGGGGGGAAAACACAATATGTTTTTTCCAACCATCAGGAATAATAATAATAATAATAATAATAATAATAATAATAATATAAAGACAAAAAGAAAAGAGTATGTGAGGCTGCCAAGTCTCAGTCCATGTGAAACATCCTCATCACCCCCAAACCACTGCTTCAAATTCATTAAACATTTTTGAAGAAATCGCTTCAAACCAGTGATGGATATGATGGTGACCTGTGCCCCTCAGAGGTCACAAGTTTGGACTTTAACAGCCTGTTTTCTTGTTGCAATTCTGCTCGTCTCTCTCTCTCTCTCTCTCTCTCTCTCTCTCTCTCTCTCTCTCTCTCTCTCGCTCCCCACCCCCCCCCCCCCCCCCCCCCCCCCCGCTAGTAGCAAATCTGGCAGCTCTCACATGCAACAGAATCAAAACTGTGAAATAATTTCAAAATAAAATAATGGTGTGTTTGGCGCGTAATTTTCCAAAAGGTTTACGATTCTGTCTGAAAGTGTAAATTATGAATTATTAAGATTTATTTGTTAAAAAACAGTAAAACACAATGCCCGGGTCATGTGGCAATGTATATTTCAGGTGGGGATGTGGTGAATAATGGATAAATCCTGCTGTCTTATGGACGAGGGACTCGTGCACTTTTACGCACAGTGAAGAGGCTGAAACAGAAGGATCCCAAATCAGAGCCATATGAGCACTCGAGGCTACAGCAGCACAGACTGAAGGAGAATGTTGGTTCCCTCTGCCAAATGTATTGAAAAAGGCACTTTAAAGATCGCCGCATTTGCACATGAATATCACAAAGTTTAACGGTATTTTTCCATGATGTTTAAGAAGACCCCCCCCCCCCCAAAAAAAAAGAGAAAGAGAGATGGAGAGAGAGAGAGAGAGAAAGAGAGAGAAACACGACAAGATGAAAGATGACAGGTGGAAGCGACACAGAAGGGCACATGTACGCATTTTGGATTGTTGCCAAGGGGGTTACAGCTAAGATGCACCGCACTCTGGATGCCTCAACATCATCTGACTACAAGACAAAAATAAATTTGAATCATTTAGAAAAAAAGATTGAAGCCACAACATCCTTAAAAGGCGAAAAAACAAAGACAAAGCTTGTAAATACACGTCTGCGCACAGAGCTTTAAATAACACTGTAAATGCGCCAAATTACGCGCGTAATTGCTGATTATTGGAGATCTAATCAGACGAGAAGGGTTTTACAATTCAAATCAATGACGTTGAGTGAGAACACCAGTGACGCCGATTGACGAATGCCAATGAGACGTGCGTGTTGTGTGTGTGTGTGTTAACTGTGCGCAGAACTGTGCCATCATGCGTAATTTTACTTCAACTGGTGCAAATGCAGCATCTGTGCAGTTACAAGGAAAACGACACTGGCTCATCTTAAAGCAACACTTCCAGAAGTGTGAAAACGCCTCATGCGCTCGGTGGAAATCAGTTCCTCGCTGGAATTAGTTTTTTTTTTTTTTTCCATTTATCAGCTGTGCCACAGGTAACCTTGCCCATGGCTGGGTTTGGGGGTGTGGCAGGTCACGGATCGCCTGTCTGTTCTTCTTCAGCTGAGCCTGCTGTGCTCCCAGCAGTGACCCAGGGACCAATAAAAGGAAGCTGGTCCCTTTTTTTTTTTTTTTTTTTTTTTATGTTAGCTTGTTAAGGAAGGTGTTTAATTTTGCATGCCAGAGAGGGGCGTGGCTAACACCTAAAACTGAGGATCCTGCAAGAGACCCTCTGTGGGAGATATGAAACATTGGAGATGAAGATCGTTAGTTCAAAATGTGACCTTTTTTTGGTTTAATCCCTGTGTTCACACTATCAGTTCGAAGTGAAGCAACCTGAATTTGATTGTTGAGTCTGACCATGTCTGTGTCATGTGATTGCTTTGTGTGTGTCAGACTTGGGTCACTTGTATATGTGGTCTTAGATCTAATCCAGTTTTGAGGTGTGATGTGAGGACAGTCAGAACAGACACAGGTCACTAACAACTCTGAATAATCTGAACAAAAAAAAAAAACATCCAGCAAACTCTCAGATTCAGCTCAGTTCAGCTAGGTGTGTGAACATACCTGGACTGCTTTTCACTTTGTCAGTGTATTTAGTGAATTTCAGCACAGCACCCTTAGAGCTTCATTCAACTCATATTTTTTTGTTTTCTGTCTCAGGTTAACTCCTGATACCACAGACACACTACAGGCTAATCAGCAAGCAACTGACATCAAGTTCAAATCAATTCATATGACTTCTCATTTGGCTCTGAATAATTTAGGAACATTCTATCTTTGAAACTTTGCAGTTTATGAGTTGAATCATGATGATAAAAAGATACTTTCAAAAAGTGTCTTAAGAGGCAGCTTTGTCGTGATTTGGTGCTGTATAAATAAATTGAATTGAATTTCAAAGGTCACACCCTCCCCATGGTCAAATGTCATGTCCTCTTTCCTCTCTTTCATAGGTTAGAGGAT
Organism: Thalassophryne amazonica; assembly: GCF_902500255.1. Lineage (NCBI taxonomy): Eukaryota > Metazoa > Chordata > Actinopteri > Batrachoidiformes > Batrachoididae > Thalassophryne > Thalassophryne amazonica. The sequence continues at coordinate 98,362,888 of NC_047104.1, read as the reverse complement.
AGCATGTGCATCACAATCAAAAAATAAATCCTTTCATGGCACTTTGTAAATGAATTTTAAATCTTGAAGTGAAGCTGGTTTGAAATTTGTCATTATTGAATGAGTCTGCTTGATAGTTTATTTCAAGTTCATTTCTAATACTGGTAATGCTTTGAAATATCAAGGTCACTGCCTTGTGAAACTATTTTTTTCCTGTTTTTTTTTATTTTTATTTATTCATGTGTAATCAATATTTTCAGTCTGTAGGTGGAAAAACATTTTCTCTTTTTTGGGGGGGGGGGGTGTACTATCATATTGCAGTAACTTTAGGTCTGCTAGGTGGTTCGGTAGATTAAGGTGTCATCAGGTAATATTAAAATACACAGAGATTCACACATAAAAAAAACCCACAACAACAACTGCTGACTCAAACATACAAGTAAATGTTTTTAAATCACAGTTTAACCAAATTTGGTTTTATATAACTTTTGCAATGCAGCAAACCCTGTTCTATTGATTCTGTGGTGCACTATTCAATTATAATATATACATTTTTATTTCATTACTTATTTGAAGACACTGTACTGTGCAAAAGTTTTAGACACCACAGAATTTTCATGAACATTTTTTGTTTTTGGTTTTTTCCATCATCACTGTGTCAAGGGGAAAAATAATTAATAAATAGTTGCAAACTGCATAAAAAACAAAACAAAAATTTTCTTTGTTGTTGTACTTCCTGGTGCATAACAACAAAAAAGAGCATTACTGACGCAGTAATAAAATGACTGACAAAAGCTGCTGTTGTTTAAAATAAAGCCAGAGGCCAAATAAAGTAAATGTTTATCACATTAAACAAATGATGTATGTTTAAAGGTGAGCAGTGCTCAAACCCTTGTTAAAATATCAAATGTTTGATATTTAGTAGTGTTTCATAAGTTTTAAAAGTTTCATTAAATGCTGCACATTATAAAAGGCTGTTAATCACAAATTGAATGGTCATCGGATGACATGATGAATAATATAATGAACTTGACATTTTCTTCCTAAAACCACCAAAAGCATGAGACAATGTGGCAACAGCTTCAGCATTAACTCATTATTACATGCAACAATTTGCACAACTACCTGATTTCACATTCACCTGCAACACATCTGTTTATGTTAAATGATAAAATATAACAGAGATACAGTGGCATCGACTGTTTCTATATTTTGAACAAAAACGATAAGCTGTGTTATGTCTATTTTCTTATGTCGTGTGTTTGCGTGCAGATACGTTTTCTCAGAAAAGGGGGGGGGGGGGCAGAGGAAGCTGGTTTGAACATATTCTGTTTAGAATTGTAAATGCACTGCATAGGCCCTGCTGTCCAATTACATATATCTTTCATGTATGAAATCATGCATGTCTTTTGCTCTAAAAGGGGGGAGGGCTGGCACAAAGGGAGCAACGTTGACTGCAGCAGAGACGTGTGCAGCCCACATGAAAAATAAGGTCCAGTGTCAGAGCCCTGGAGCCCCGGGTGAGGAGTGCAGCTCCATCAGCACACAGGCCAGGGAGGGGAGCTGCTTTCCCTCATACTGGAGCTCTCCGACTTCTGCTGCATTATCGCCGTCCTATTGTGAGGCTGCTGGCCCTTTGGGTCCCACCTCAGACTTCACACAAAACACATTTCAGATCACGTCCTTAATTAGCTCCACAGCGGTAAATATAGTTTCATGTGCTTTCAAGTGTTTTATTGTTCCCAGTACTAAAATTGCCTTTAAATATGCAAGAGAAAGAAAGGAAAAGTTGTTTATTTACTGCATTTCATTATTTTCTTTGCAAAACAATTTGCTGGTCAGTATTAAATTTTGTAAAACAATTTAACTTTTTTAAAATTACAGGTTTGCTTTCAGTGTTATTTGCATAATTGTGTGAACATTTTATTATGAATAAGGCTTTTTACAACAATAAAAAATAAAGTATTTCCCTGCAGGTGAGGAGCTAATGTTTTAACATTTGTGTGAAGGAGAAAATACTTTTCTACAAAGGTAAATATTACAATATTTTCACCTCAGGCACTCTGTCATTCAAAGTCAACAGCTAAAGAAAAATAAATACATGCAGGTGTCCGCATCAAGCAGAAAAACTGAACGTAGCCAGGCAACCTTGGATTAGGTTTTACCAAAACTACTGACAGAAAATCTGAGCTGAACATAAAGGAGAACCCCATTGAGGAAAATATTTTCAAAGACATGCTAGAAGGAAATAGTTATTCATCAGATAATCCCAAAAATGGATTCGTGAAACAGAAATGTGACATTTTTGCATATTTCTGCCACATGTACAATAGCAGAAATCTAACTGAAAACACAAACACACACACACACACACACACACGCAAGCAGAGATGACCAGTGGCATCTGCGAAAAAAATGTCCTTTGTTCCTCCAGCCGTCTAATAAAAAGCCTCCAAACTAACGTCATGTCTCTTGTAGCAAACACACAAATAAGCGGATACTACAGGTCTCCCAACATTTTGATAACTAGGAATGTTTTCCTATGTTTTTTTTATTATTGTCAGTTTTTCTGCAGATTTGTGCATTTGCATGTATACTTGGACAAAGGCTGGAGTTCTGCAAACACTGAAGGAGGATGGTGATTTAATTTCTTTCGCATTATGAGACAATTTTTCGTTTTATCTCATTTTTTAAACATCCCATTTATGATGTCACAAAGATCTGACAAGGAAAAAAGACCAAATATAAAATTGTAGTTCACAAATAGCAAAGATTTTCCATAATTGTTCAATATTATTAAGGCTGAGTTTATAGTGTTATACTGACCCCAGCCACTAAGGGGCAATAGTGATCGTTTGGCTTCTTTTTAACTTCGTTGTTGTCTTGTTCTTATATAAAGTCTAGGACTGAACCCACTTTTATTTTAATTGAACCTTTATTTAACCAGGTTAGTCCCATTGAGGTCGAGACCTTTTTTTCAAGGGAGACCTGGACAATTATTAAGTTTCCAGTTCACCTAACCTTCATGTGTTTAGATGTGGGAGGAAACCAGAGCACCCAGAGGGAACCCACGTAAACACGGGGAGAACATGCAAACTCCACACAGAAAGGCCACAGGTGGGAATCGAACCCATGACCTTCTTGCCATTGAGGCAACAATGCTAACCACTAATCCCACCATGCTGCTGGGGGAACCAAAGATCACAAGGGTTATCAAAGGGTATGTCTGCTCAGAGGTTGTAAAAATAGAAGGGTAAGTCATAATAACACACTTAATTGAAATCAAAACTCATTTCAAGTCGGGGAAGCATCAAGGAAATAGGGCTGGGAACCAGGATCTGGATCTGTTGTAATGAAATCTGCACTGGTTTTTATCATTTTGCTGTATTGAAGCAAACATGTTCAGGGCCCCTTCACACATAGTGTGAATAAATTTACAACTCAGGGCAACTCACAGCGCAACAGCTTGTATGATCAAACCACGAAACATTGCGCCGACGGGCAGGCTGTACATGATGCCGGTGTGTGACGGTTCATGCAATGGGAACACACTGCCAGCAGCTGTACAACATGGTTACACATAGTGCAAGCTGCTGTGAAAGAAAAATAAATAAGAAATAAAAAAATACATGCTGCGACGTTCTGTGCATGCGGGACACAGCAGCTTTTCAACAGCAGCTGCGCAATGGGCTATACATTCATGCAGCTGCTGAAATTAAAAAAATAAAATTACATGCCACCCATGGGACTCGAACCTGTGCCTTCCAAAAGCTCTGATTACCAGTCAGAACTTTACCACTGAGCTACAATCACTGTCCTATGTATGCTGGAGCCTGCCTGATATGAGGAAGGAGATGGACGTATTTATAAATAAAGGTATACCCACAACACCATATAAAAACACTGCATTTATCAAGCGGGCAATACAAATATGATCTGTATGTTCTATGTAGATGACCCTTGGCACAGACATACAGTCATGAAATGACATGAATGAGAAGCAGTTCGCTCTTCTCATGTTCACATCTGCTGGTCAGTGCATCCAGCAGCTCGCACGTGTCCTGCCTGACACTTGTGTCTTGTGGCTGGCACGCCGCAGCAAAGACACTGTGTCATGTGGAACAGAGCTCACATGGGTGATGTGATTAGTCATATCACCCGCTGCGTGTTATGATCTGACGGTCCGTTTCAACCTGGGGGTAGCCTGTCAATTTGCACGCCATGCACACGCTCGCTCGCTCACTGCAGCCCATCCCCACAGCAATATATGTTTTATGTCCACGTGATGACAGCAAACAGACCACACGTGCGTCACAGTGGGCAGTTGTTAGTCCAGGTTCGTTTAAACACAGTACGTGTTGTCCAGTTGGGACGTACAGATCCACAGATCTCCACAGCCGCTTCTGTCAGCGGTCACACCTGCTGTCAATTTAGCGCACACACACCAAAGCCACACTCGTGGGGCACTTAGACAAATTTCACTGCCAGCATGACAGTGATCGTCCGCTGACTGTTGTAGTGTTAATAGTGCAAATGGCCACACATTTTCTAAGTGCCAAACGAGCTGCGGTGTTAGATGTTTGTGCGTGTCACCTGAAAATTTGGCCGACACCTGCTGTGAGAGGGTTCGATGGGTTTGCACAGCGCAAACTTTGTCTTTCAGCTGCTGGTGTGCGCAAATAGTTGTAGCAACAGGTCTACGAGGCGTTTGAAGCAGCTACGATTTTACACGTTTTGCACACGAATCCTGCTTCATGCTCGCTTTATGCGCAAATCAACCAAATTCACACTATTTGTAAAGGGGCCCTCAGAAAATACAATAATTTTGCAGTTGTAAATGCAAAATTCAGGGATTGCTCCACAATAGCAAAGGCATACATTCTCCATCTGCTGCCACAGAGTATTTTTTAAGTGACTTTCAGGATTTCAAGTGTGGATAAAATGTGCTTTCTGTGATGACATTTCATCAGCACACACAACACACAAAACCAATGCAAACAATTCGATTTCTCACCATCCGCATGGTCAGAAAATCACCTAAAAAAAAAGGAAAAGACACACGGATACACAGTGTCACAGGATCAATGAGGAGAGCCTGCACATTTGGTGTGTCTCTTACTTTTTTTGGCATGCGACCCGATCGGACAGTGAGGGAACCCAGGGTGAGGTGTGTATCGACCCAAACAACCTCAACATGTTCACAGACTCTAACAAACAGGTGAGCAAACTATGAAAGCAGGACGTTTATCAGAGAGGCTTTGCTTTGGCCCTGAAGGCAGGCCCTGTGTTTGTGTGTTTGTGTGGTGGTGGTGGGGGGGCACCTCAACTTTAAAGCCCTGAAGAAGTTAAACGGGTTCGGGGTTTGGACAGCAGGAAGCAAAGGAGACTTCACAGCCTTACCTGATGGGGTTTTTGGTCTGAGTTGCCGCCGCACGGAAGCCTCTGTGAAAGCGTTTTCTTTTCAAGTGTCTGTTTGTAGTCAGCAGACTGAAAGGTCGCACCCTCTTGGTCACAGCAGGTTTGTCGACACGATGGCGGATGACCAGCGGCTATTGCTAATGCTCAGACTTTCGTCTCTTTCTTTGTAAAACTAATAAATGATCATGTAAAGCTATTGATCCGGTGCCTGGGCACTTTAAGAAATTTTGGTGATATACTCCTAGAATTCCAGTTATTTCTAGGATTTTTTTTTTTCCAAAGCTATACTGTTTGGGATTTAGGGACTCCCACGTCACAGAAAAGGCTGGTGCCATCACCTAGAAGAAGACACACAAAAAGGAAAGCACTCAGAACACATTGAAAAGCATTACAGCAATCAAAATCCACAGCTCCACTGTCAGTCTGTAACATTTGAGAACATAATAAATGTCTTTTGGGAGACACAAACCAGAACAGTATGACTTCCATCAAAACTTCAAAATTAATCAACTGTTTTCAGAGCCAACAAAATTAATCCGTAATTATTGGTACACATCTACTGCAGCACTGCTTTTTATGATGTTAAGATTTCATTTAATAGCAATGAACTGCAGCGAGTAATTTCTCTTCTCATACCAATGAAGACTTTTAAAATGACAAATAAAAAAAGATTTCCGGGAGAAACCTAATTTCCCTGTAACCAGAACAAGACATATTCCTGTAATAGCATATATAATTGCCTGTTCTGCAGAGGATCTGCCGTCATACAACAGACAAAGTCTCATAGACAATACATATTATTTCAACTGTCAATTCCAGCAATGAAAAAAAACATGTTAAAACTCTTTGAATTCCACATGGGTCTGGTTTGTGAAGCTGGGCAAATATGCTTGTCATATGTTGGAAATAGTTCCACAGTGGCCAGAGGGAATGCAGACGGGAGACACTCTGTGATAACTGAATAGTTTTTTATTTTTATTTTTTGAAGCCACTCCATTTGGAACGTGTGATTATTTTTACCTCTGTGGTTAGACTTGACTTAAAGCCCATGCTTAATTGTTCCCAAGAGTTCATATTGCGGTTGCTGATAAGGAGCTTGGGGAGCAAACATTTAAAACGCAACAAAAATAACCAGGACTTGTTCATGGCCACAGTTGGAAACAGTGACAGCAGTGAAGTCACACAGTTAAAAAAGGGATATATAAGGAGGAGGAAAAAAGAAAGAAATCCTCGTGAGGTTGTGATTGAATGGAAGCTGAAAAGGGTTTGACTCTTTGCTTCTGCACACTCAGCGATTTAGCATAAAGTAGCAAATTAAACAAGTTACATTAAAGAGGTCACATTAATCGTGTATCCAGCAGCTCATAGAGGTAACCAGGTGTCTTAAAATCTGAACTATGAGGCACTCAGGAGAGTGCAAAGCATGCACCTTAAATGTTTGACACCAATTAATTTAAAATTAATTCTTAGTGACTCAGTGATGCCATCATATTCTGTATGTTTGTGTGCTTTATTGCAATAATAAAGCTGCGTATGAAGATATACAGATTTGCATTCTTCATGATGTAAGCATACAACTATAGTCCCTGTGATCAGCAGGCCAAACAATGCAATGCATCCAGAAAGAATCCACAGCTCTTCACCTTTTCCACATTTTATTTTTATTGACTTCACTCAAAAATGGAGTGAATTCATTTTTCCTTCAAAATTCTACTCACAACATCCCATAATGACAACATGAAAAGTTTATTTTTTAATTTTTGCAAATTTATTTAAAATAAAGCCTCAAGTCTCCTTGCATATGATGCCACAAGCTTGGCTCACCTACAGTATCTTTGGGCAGTTTTGGCCATTCCTTTTTGCAGCACCTTTCAAGCTCCATCAGGTTGAAAGGGGAACATCGGTGCACAGCCATTTATAGATATCTCCACAGATGTTCAATCAGATTCAGGTTTGGGCTCTGCCTGGTGCCACTCAAGGGACATTTAGAGAGTTGTTCTGAAGCCACTCCTTTGATGTCTTGGCTGTGTGATTATGGTCATAGTCCTGATGAAAAATGAACCCTCGCCCCAGTCTGAGGTAAGTGCGATCTGGAGCAGGTTTTCATCCAGGATGTCTCTGTACATTGCTTCATTCATCTGTCCCTCAATCCTGACTAGTCTCCCAGTTCATGTTGCTGAAAAACATCCCCACAGCATGATGCTGCCACCACCATGCTTCACTGTAGGGATGGTGCCTTGTTTCATACACCTGGCATTCACGCCAAAGAGTTCAATCTTTGTCTTATGGCCTAGTTCAAAAAACTAATGAAGCCTAACTGCTGATTTGCATTACATTTGTCATGAACAAGCCATTATTTTATTTTGCACCATCCAGATTATCTGTGAGTTGCATACAGTCTCTTTGACAGGTACTGAAATTTCATGGAAAAATTCCACACGGTTTCCAGAGATATGCATGAAATTTACCCCCAAAATAGCACTTTTTTCATCAATTTTGTGTGACATTGATATTTAGCATTATCATTAAAGTTAAATGTTAAAGAAATACCTTGTATTTTGTCAGTTTGTTTGTTTGTGCTTCATTACTAACACAGAGTTGGTTGAGAAACAAGTATCATGTTGGGATTGATACGACAAAGTTTTTTGCAATTATACGTTATTTTTTGACAATGCACAATTTTTCAAGTTTCCCTTTATTCAATGATGTTACTTCATTACAAGGTAAGCCAGTTTGTTACTATGGCCATCAAAATTGTATATAATGGCCATAAAGTTGATGTAATACATTTTTTTGTAAAGGTAGAAATGTAATTTCCTAGAAAAAACATCATGTTTCTAAAGCAAGGTAAAACTGTCGCTAAGCGTAAGGCTGAGAAGAAGTCCTTGATTATTTGTGTCAAAACCTAGCTATATCTCCTACTCTGCTTCAGTAGTATAATTATATTACTTGTTCAGTAATACAGGAACTAAGGACAGAATTTCTTTGTTTCAGGCTTCTGCAGACTAAGAAGATACCTCCAACTGTTGTCGCAGCGTTACGCCCTAGCACATTTTAGTATATATTGCACTGATAATTGCAAATATCAAGGAATACTTTAGAATTTACAATGTGCTGATGCATTATTTTCTGTGCATTTGTTGGTGACAAATTCTCTATTCTAAGCTGTGATAGATATACAAGGTCTATTAGAAAGTATCGACCTTATTATTTTTTCAAAAACCATATGGATTTGAACTCACGTTGTGATTACATCAGACATGCTTGAACCCTTGTGGGCATGCAAAGTTTTTTCACGCCTGTCGGTTAATCATGCGCCTGTGGGCAGTCTTTGAGTGAGGAGTCGCCCACCCTCTCATCGTTTTTTCATTGTTTAGGAATGGTCTCAGAGACTGCTGCTTTGTTTGATAAAAATTTTTTCAAAACTGTAAGGCACAACTGAGTGGACACCATGCGATAAATTCAGCTGGTTTTCGGTAAAATTTTAACGGGCTAATGAGAGATTTTGGTCTGGTAGTGTCGCCGTAAGGATGGCCCACGGCACCTGACGGCGATCTGCGCTTCGAGGCTAGGGCAGCGTCTCGCCGTTTCAAGTTGAAAATTCCACATTTCAGGCTCTGTTGACGGCAGTAAGTCGTCAGAGAAACAGAGTAACTTCAGAAGAAGTCGGCTATGAGGAGTTTATTTGGACCATTCCGTTGTTAACGGACATTTTGTAATGAAAGACCATGCGGGCAGAGTGCATGTTGGGCCGGACCCGACCGCGGGGGGTCGCGACAGGAAAAACACCTCCGTTGGAAACTTAAGGGGCAAGTTGGAACATGCCCAGCTGTTAAACAATTTCTCAGTTACTCACTTGTTGAAAGCCATCAAAAGCCGCCTGAATTTTACAAATGGTTTTCAACACGGACGGTGTTTTTCCTGTCCCGGCGCACACAGATTAGCCGAGTCGTCACGGAATGACTCAGCGAATTTGCCGCGACGTCTTTCATTAAAAATGTCCTTAAACAGTGGAATGTCCGCATAAAGTCCTCATGCCGGCCCTCTTCTGAATCTTCTCTGTTCTCCTCACGATGTCCTGGGTGCATTAAGCCTTTAAATTAGGATGTTTCAGGTCGAAAACAAGCCGACGACGGCGCCTGGAAGCGCTGCATGACGTCCTGCTCCGTGGGAAGTCCTTACACCGACAGAAACACCCCATAATCTCTCATCAGCCGTTAAACTTTTCACCGAAAACCAGCTTAATTTCTCGAATAGTATCCACTCGGATATTCCTCACAGGTCCAGAAAAATTTTTGATTAAGCAACAACGCGCAGTCTCGAGCAGCGTGTGAAAACAAAGGAATTCAGCCGAGAGGGCGGGACCACATCTCACTCAAGGCCTGCCCACAGGGAAATTACGTCACCGACACGCGTGAAAAAACTCACGCATGCGCACGAGGGTTCAAGCATGATTGGTGGAATCGCACATCATTCAAATCATATAGTTAAAAAAAAAAATAAAAGGGTCGGTTTATTGTCTAATAGAACCTTGTATCTCTTGATTGTCCGATCAAATGCAATCTAATTTCTCACAATTTTTTGTTTGAATTAGATATGGATGTCCTTTTCTTTTCCATGTTGGAATTTTCACTTGTTAATGCATTGCAAATCATAAGGTGACAGGACTTTAGGTAGAGCCAAAATATCTGCAAAATATGTCCTAGGTTCTTCTTGAATTCACTGGAAAGAAGTGTAACGCTTGCGACAGGTGCCTTCAATGAAGACAAATACACAATCAGTTCATGCATCCAGCAGGCAGAAACAGGTACATAGCTATAAAGTTAGTGACACTGAACATTGAAAGTACAACAAATGAGCTGTTTTAAAGGTGCATAAAGCACATCTTTCTTTCCAGATTCTGTTGGCCAAAGAGAAAGGATGAAGATGACTTACCAGCCGAGGAAATACTTTGTTCGGTGGCTAATCCTGTCCCTGTGAACAGGCGGCACTTTGGACTTTCAGAGAAAGAATAAAAAAAAAACTGACAATCTCTTTCACTCCCTAAGCAACTAATATGTTTGTTCACTTTAAAGTAAGGTTTAGACAATAAGGCCATGATCAAATTTATAAGTTATCTATCGGGCTAACTTTCTGTGTTTAATAGGTTTCCAGAAGGATTTTCAAAAATGTGTCACAAGCGTAACGCATATCTATAATTGTGTTACTTGTCTGTTGACCCATTCATGTTGCGATAAGTGTTCTTTTATTAGCAAAGATTTAAAGCATATATATACATATTGTCTATAATGGCTCTTTAAACTAAAGGGGTTGTTGCTTCTGAAGGAAAAAATTGAAGCGCTATCTGAAAATATAACTGCAATTCTTCCTAAATGTTTCATATATCTGATATAACTAAATGTTTACTTGAGTTGTAGGTGCCTTTCATACATATTATACCTAGATTAAACAGGCAACTTTAACATTTCCAATGGTTTTTCCTTTTCAACATGTAATGAAAACAATTTTGTCGCAAGCGTAACACTTAGCATGCTTTCCATTGCTTCAATGTTACTCTATTGGTGATGTCTCAATTGCATTTTCTGTGTATGGATTTGAAGCATACATATTCATATTTTCTACAGTTGTTATACTTAGTAAATAAGAGAATTTGTGTTTTTGAAAGAAACTTATTGAAGTAGTATGCAATTTTTTTCTGGAAATTTTGATCCAATTATGCCAAAATTGTGTCAAATCAATGTGTATTTAGCCATATGTGTCCTAAATATAGTTCCAAATATGTTATCATCATAAAATTATAGAAAAAGTAATGTGGCAATTGACCAAACTTCAATTTCAAGTTGCAATGAATACAATTTTTGGAATAAAAAAACTGTAAGGGTTTCAGATCTTCTCAGGTATTGTGAAGATTTCTAGCAATGACTGAACCAAGACCAATAGAAATATTGAATCTCTGATATAAACCATACCTAAAATGCTAACATTTCACAAAAAAAGACCACATTTAAATTTTGATGGTTATGTCACACTTTGGCTTCAATTTTTGAACTAGGCCCTATCAGACCAGAGAATTTATGGTCTGAGAGTTCTTCAGGTGCCTTTGGCAAACTCCAAGCGGGCTGCCATGTGCCTTTTATTAAGGAGTGGCTTCCATCTGCACACTCTACCATACAGGCCTGATTGGTGGATTGCTGCAGAGATGGTTGTCCTTCTGGAAGGTTCTCCTCTCTCCCACAGGAATGCTGGAGATTTGATAGAGTGACTATCAGATTCCTGGTCACCTCCCTGACTAAGGTCCTTCTCACGATCGCTCAGTTTAGATGGGCTTCTGCTGAAGGAAGAGTCATGGTGGATCCAAAAGTGTTCCATTTATGGATGATGGAGGCCACTGTCCTCATTGGGACCTTCAAAGCAGCAGAAATGTTTCTGTACCCTTCCCCAGATTTGTGCCTCAAGACAATCCTGTCTCAGAGGTCTACAAACAGTTCTTTGACTTCATGCTTGGTTTGTGCTCTGACATGCACTGTCAACTGTGGGACCTTTTCTGTAGACAACTGTGTACCTTTCCAAATCATGTTCAATCAAATGAATTCACCCCAGGTGGACTCCAATTAAGGAGTATGCACTTGAGCTCAATTTTGATGTTTGTGGCAAAGGGTGTGAATACATGTGATTTCTTAGTATTTTATTTTTAAGACATCTGCAAATAAATTAATTTTTTCACATTATCATTATGGGGTATTGTGTGTAGTTTTGAGGAAAAAAATAATTTAATCTATTTTGGAATAAGGCTGTAACATAACAAAATATGGAAAAAGTGAAGCACTGACAATACTTTTTGGATGCACCTTAGGATTAATGAAGTCAATATGTCAGATCGTTCACAACAGTTCTGCAAGTACCTTTGTAAAGACGATTGCATATTCCACTCTGAAATTTTGGACTGTGATAGATACAGGTGAGGATGAGTGTATCTCCTATTTTGGGCCGTGTAGCATATTTTAACATGAACAATGACTATAACGTAAAATAAAAACAGATATGAAGATCAAGTTGCCTGGTAAGTCTTGTTGATAATCAAAGGGTCCTGGTAGCCACAAGTAGCCTTGTTGGTGACCAGGACCCTTTGCAGAAAGTCTGTGTCTCTGCCAGAAGACCTCTCAAATCTGAGTCTGCTATAAAAATAGAAATATGCCAGGTTTAAGTGCATGACGTTCTTAAAGTCAATGACAGATGACAGTCTGATTGGTTTAATTCATGGTGCGCTCAAAACGCACCCATGATTAATTAACACACTAAATATAATCCCGTTTGCACCCTGCACCTTACTTTGTGCTTGGATTATGTGCTATGTGACTAGCAAGGTGGAGTTTGACCCACTCTAACGGCATTCATGCTATGTGCTTTAGGCCATGCACTACAGGGCATCATAAGAGGCCTCTTTGAGTTATATTCACATACAGACACATGCACACAAAGACACACAGGACCAAAAGCAAAGCCACCAGATGCATTACACAACATAAACTCTGATGTGATGAATTCCAGGATAAATCTATATTCAGCTCTCTGATAAAAGACCTCTTGTTGTGCCTGTCACTTTAAAAGGAAAGGACCAGCTGCTTACTACACCCACTGTCCTGTTCGAGAATGGGGATCACATCATTTCCTGAAATCTGGAGCCACACTATATGATGTTTCGGGCCACTTGGCCTAAAAGATGAACACCGGTAAAATTTCATGACAAACATGAACTCAGCTAGAATCAGGAATCAAAGTTTGCATGTAGCTGTTGGAACCTTTGTGAATATTGAACGTTTACATCTCTAGTTTACATTATGACTCACACTGTGAATTTACCTTCATCCGCAACTACATTTTCTTCATTTTTTTTTTAAACTTGCATGAGCAAAGAATTAGACCTTTTTCAAAGCCAGATTGTGTTGCAGCTCCAGTATCATGAGAAAAGTCATTCCCTTGGAAAACACATGACTGCGGGTATCTGTTCTCCTTCTATATGTCTGTCTTGCCTACAACACAGTAGTTGTTTAGTGTGTTTACAAGAGAGAGACGGAAAATCACCACAGATCCATTCAATACATGTGCGAAGCCAAGTCTGCTTGTGGTTGCTTCAGATTTTTTAAAAAAGCTTGTGTGGATCCAGCTTAACCAAGACCATGTGAGTGTGTCATGGAGTGCAGACCAGATAAGTTGGAGTGTATAACAACAGTGTGAAACAACAGTATACAACAGAGTGTAACACTATATAACAACAGCATGTAACAACACTATACAACAACAACAACAGTGTGTAACACTATACATCAACATGTAACAACAGTACTACAACAACAGTGTGTAACAATATATAAACAGTGTACCAACAGTATACTACAACAACAGTGTGTAACACTATATAACAACATGTAACAACAGTATACAACAACAGTGTGTAACACTATAACAACATGTAACAACAGTATGTAACAACAGTATACTACAACAACAGTGTGTAACACTATATAACAACATGTAACAACAGTACTACAACAACAGTGTGTAACAATATGTATAAACAGCGTGTAACAACAGTATACTACAACAACAGTGTGTAACACTATATAACAACATGTAACAACAGTATGTAACAACAGTATACTACAACAACAGTGTGTAACACTATATAAGGGGGAGGTGATGGTCTAGTGGTGTTGGGCTTGAGTCCAGAAGATCATGGGTTCAAATCCCTGCCTGACTGGAAAATCACTAAGGGCCCTTGGGCAAGGCCTTTAATCCCCTATTGCTCCCGGTGTGTAGTGAGCGCCTTGTATGGCAGCACCCTGACATCGGGGTGAATGTGAGGCATAATTGTAAAGCGCTTTGAGCGTCTGATGCAGATGGAAAAGCGCTATATAAATGCAGTCCATTTACCATTTACCATTTTATAACAACATGTAACAACAGTATGTAACAACAGTATACTACAACAACAGTGTGTAACAATATATAAACAGCGTGTAACAACAGTATACTATAACAACAGTGTGTAACACTACATAACAACAGCATGTAACAACAGTATACTATAACAACAGTGTGTAACACTATATAACAACAGCATGTAACAACAGTATATAACACCAGTATACTACAACAGTGTGTAAACTATATAACAACAGCATGTAACAATAGTATACTACAACAGTGTGTAACACTATAACAACAGTATGTAACAATAGTATACTACAACAGTGTGTAACACTATATAACAACAGTATGTACAACAGTATACTACAACAACAGTATGTAACACTATATAACAACAGCATGTAACAATAGTATACTACAACAGTGTGTAACACTATAACAACAGTATGTAACAATAGTATACTAACAACAGTATACTACAACAACAGTAACACTAATAACAACAGTATGAACAATAGTATACTACAACAACAGTATACTACAACAACAGTGTGTAACATATAAACAACAGCATGTACAATAGTATACTACAACAACAGTGTGTAACACTATATAACAACAGTACGTAACAATAGTATACTACAACAACAGTGTGTAACACTATATAACAACAGTATGTAACAAGGTATACTACAACAACAGTGTGTAACTATATAACAACAGTATGTAACAATAGTATACTACAACAACAGTGTGTAACACTATATAACAACAGTATGTAACAACAGTATACTACAACAACAGTATGTAACACTATATAACAACAGCATGTAACAATAGTATACTACAACAGTGTGTAACACTATATAACAACAGCATGTAACAACAGTATACTACAACAGTGTGTAACACTATATAACAACAGTAGTAACAATAGTATAACAACACAGTATACTACAACAACAGTGTGTAACACTATAAAAAAAAAAAAAAAAAAAAAAAAAAGGGGGGGGGGGAGACTCTCTTCTTTTTTATCTCCACACTCACTCCATGACCCCTGTCCCCCCATGTTGCTTGCTATCTGACCTCCTACCCCCCCCACACCATCACCACCCCCATCAATGGTGCACATATCCTTTCCTGTGCGCGCACGGAAAAGCGCTTTCCTCCTTTTTGCGCGTCTTTCAATCGCTTAAAAATATCCAATGATGACCGATAAATTCTCTTGCACGGGTTTCACTCCGCGTGGAGATTTCACTCGGTAAATGTCAAGATCAAATGCATTTCTGTAGAGGGACTTTTTTCGCCGAATTTAGTGCAAAAATAAATTTAAGAAAAATAATTTTGGAGAGGCCCGAGCAGCCTACCCTCTTTATTAGTATTATTTTGTATTTTCTTGTAGTTGTGTGTATTTTTCTTCCTAAAACGACGTTAAGTCGCTGCGGCTGCTGCACACACGGAACCTGAGTGTGCGCTGTTAAAGCGGATACTCTCCGGGGTCTCTGGGGTTCTCAACACAAACTTCACTTTCAGAGTGATGTTTCTCGAAAAACGTCCTGAAAGTTTAGATGCGGTCCAGCCGAGGAGTGTTCGGAGGGCAGCAGTAGGAGTGTGCTCGTGTATCTCCTCCGCTCCGGGCTGTCCGCCTCCTCCGAGCTCCTGCTGATCCGGTCCTGTCACGGAGGAGAGAGACCCGGGGCTCCGTTTTTCCTCAAGCCCCGTTACGCACGCACACGCCAATCGATTTACATGTGACTTCGGCCGGGGGAAAGAATGGAGAGGAGAAATATTACAAGAACGCACCAAAAAGAGGCAAACATTTTTTTAAAGGGGGGGATGGCGAAAAAAGTGGGGTAAAGAGAAGAGAAACGGGGCGGAGGGGACGACGCGTTCCACAGACGGAGAAAATATCCGCGAGGATTTTTTTTGTTTTTTTGTTTTTCTTTCCTCCCCTGAAGGTTTTGTAAGACGAAAACTCCTGGATGTGTGTCAAATGTGCCAAAAAATGAGAGAACCGGCGAGATTCTCCGCAGCCGCCCGGACGCACGCGGACCCACAAGCTGGACTTGGAGCTCCTTTTCCGGGGCTGCGCTCAACGAGGAGCCGCCGCTGCTCCGCTCTCTCTCCCCACACCGCGTGTCGAGCCTCTGTCGGGCTCCTCGACGCCGATAAAACCCCGCGTAGGTTTTTCCGAACCGGGTCGAAATGCGCACGTTTGTGCGTAAAAACAATGTGTTTTTTTTCCCTTTTGGTTCTTTTTTTTTTCCCCCTCCACGAACTGCGGAGATCGGACTGCATTTGCCCGTTTCTTATCTCCCGCACACGGAGGAGGAGAGGACGGAGGCTGGTGTACACACAGGTAACAAATAAAATATCGACAATAAAACAGACAAAAGGAAGTTGCATGAAAACGAAGTTGTGATCGCCGGTTATTCCTCGCAGTGTGAGAATAACCAGCTCCGCTAAAAAAAGAGAAAAAAGTAGGAGCAGACAAGAGGAAAGAGCACAGCGAGGAAAAGGAGATCGTGGAGACACAGAGAGGAAAAGACACAAACGCAAAGTTCAAACTTACAATTTCTCGCTGCCGCTTTGTGATCCTCGCTTTTTAATCCAGTATTGAGACGATTTAGCTAAAGATCCCATCAAGGCAAGTCCCCCTTTTGGTCAGTTTGCGCTTAGGGTGGCAAAAGAAAGATCATTGTTGTTGCGGAGTGTTACAAAAAAGAGGAAAAAACCCCGAAGTATTAGTTGTTAAAGGCGATATAAAAATAATTTGGATGCAAAGCAGGCGGTGAGTCTTGTGTTAGAGGGAGCGAGGAAGAGGTGAAAGTGAGATCTGATGATTGAAAAGAAAAAACTCTTTGGATCTTTATTCCTGCTAATTAGTTTCCTGCAAAAAATGGCTGTGATTAATTCAGTGCGCATGTGCTTCATTACACAGGCACGAAGGGAAGGGCTAATTAGCCGCCTTCTGGATCAATAAGATTCAGCAAAGAGAGAGAGAGAGGGAGAGAGAGAGAGAGAGAGAGAGAGAGAGAGAGGGAGGGGGCCCGGGGAAGGAGGGAGGAATGGATGGATAGATACAAGTAGGAAAAGACGAAAGTAATGATCAGGAATTGAAAATATGGAATTAAGAGCAGCGGAAAAGTGTGAGTTTGATGAGAACGGGGGGGAAGTTGGAGCTGCGGGCGCGCCGCGAGCGCGCTGTGCCGCCGATATTTAGACTTTTAAAAACATTTTCTACTCACATTTTGCGCATTTTGCCCACAAATATATGCACATACTTTGACTATTTACAACGCATTAGCGGTCACACGTCGTTTTTTTTTTTTTTTTTTTGGTCTTTCTCTTCAGTTTAAGCACGACACAAGACAGAGATTTAACTTATTAAAACGCATAACCGACTTATTAAACCCCAACTAAAAGTGATGTTAAATTACCCACCGTGTTTTATTGTAATTACGCATCAAAAGAACAATCAAGAAAAAGGTCGATTTGTGCTCATGATTATATTCGAGATGCCGCCGTGTAATGACGTTTGAGTGCGCAAAGAAAACAGGTTATTGTATATTTTCAGCCATGCACGCGCATTTGGGTTTGTGCATTTTTAAGCACTGACATTAAGGTGCACAAACAGAAAGTTTGCACGCAGATTTGCGCGTGTGCGAGTCGGAAAATGTTCACTTTGAGCCTGCGTGATACAAAATATGGACCTGGTGTGTATTTAATGTTTAGAGCTGCATGATAATTTAAAAACAAATGTGATCGGTTTGACAACACGTTAATATAAACCAGAGGAGTATGCCCACATTATTTGATTAAATAAGAAAAACAGATAAATATTTAAGGTAAATAAATAAAAATAAATACATTCTGCTTGAACGTGACGATGACGACACGACGTGGACTCTGACAGCCAGCTGTAAGTTCAAAATAACACCTCTAACTGTCACAAAATAATGCTTCATATATAAAATGTACCATCCGGTCATCTCAATCATAAGATAACACGTGCGCTTTTTCAGCAGTAGAATTATGGAAATATGAGATTTCTAAGTGCAGAAAAAAAAATCATCTGTGTGTGTGTGTGTGTGTGTGTGTGTGTGTGTGTGTGTGTGTGTGTGTGTGTGTGTGTGGGTGTGTGTGTGTGTGTGGTGTGTGTGTGTGTGTGTGTGTTCGTCGAAACCTCACAGTGCCACATGACAATTTGCTTACATTTTGACAAATATGCGAGTGTAAGTGTTTAGTAAACATAACCAGGTTTTCTTAAAGATCACGTGACGGATTTGGACATTTTATCTGTCAGTAAACCGCTCGGGACAGAGTGTCAATACTTTGTCCAAAATAATCAAGTGTCACAGTTGCGTGGATACGTTTGGACATATCCGGACTTCACTTCAGGTTTATCATTACCTTCTCACATTTATAAAGAATAAAACCACATGACAGTCAGTGTTTGCTATCATATTAATGTTTTTGGAGTAAAAATGGTTTCTTATTATCTTTCAGGAAATTATGCGCAACCGACGCAAAAGTGTCCTCGCTGTGTTCCTAAACTCAACCTTTGAGTTTCTTTGTTGTGATATATATATATATATATATATTATTGTTATTTCTCAGAAGAAATAGACAATTCTTCACTCTGGCGTGTGCACACTCTCTGTACAAACAGCTCCATAAAGTCCTGCTCCCATAAGATGCTATTTGTTGAAACAATGCGGATCTAATTGCGTAAATTCCGGCACAGTGACTAACTGTTCAAACGCTGTAGAATTCAGGGGATGATCTGTAGATGGGTGATTTTTTTTTTTTTATATTTTAATTATATATATTGTTTTAATGTGCATGTTGATAGAAGTGCCTGGCACGGATGTAGCAGCTGATTTTCCTTTAATGCACACACCAAGCTGCATATGAAATATACATTCAGGATTTAGCAGAGGCCTTTGACTTTAGAGTGTGTGAGGGTTTATGGAGACCCCACGTTTCCACGCTGGGAAAACACGACAAAATCTGTGATAATGCACATTGTGTGACCAGGACCCCCCCCCCCCCCTTCCTCCTCTCGTGGCTGCTGCACTTGAGCCTTCCACAAGCCAAAAGGAGGCACTGATACCTGATCTGATACCTGATTTTACGCATGTAGCACCAGCTCTGAAAAACAAGGAAACTCCGTGCGCCCCGTGCGCCTTATGCACACTGCAGAAATCTGCAGGATTCGTCTGCTCTTTGTAAAAATAAAAAAAAATAATAATAAAAGAATAGGTTGGAAATGGCATACGAGATGCGTTATAAAGGAGATAATTAATACACGTCTGGTGTAATTGAGGCTTGTAGGAAGCAGCTTGGAGCCACTCGGTGGCCCGACAATGCAAAGTTGAGTTTACAAATGTTATGCAAAGGCCTCTTGACTGTCACGGCTCCATCACTGACTGGACTCAGTCCAAACAAGACGCTTTTAGGGACCGTGCGTCTCTGAAAAGAGGGGGGTTGGGGGAGTGGGGTGAGATCGGGGGGAAGCGACAGGGTCTGAAGCTTTTGTGTCGCCGACATTCAACTGCGCTCTCTGTGGGAAGGATAACTGTCCACGTGCCAGCCTCAATAGGCACACATCGATGAGTGGCATTGCAAATTCACACAAACCTGTGGCTATGACAGTGACAAAGAAAGGCGCTGCAGCTTAAAATGCGCCAAACGCGTGGCGCGCACGGGACCATCAACGGAAGTTCATGAAACAAAAAAGCATCAAAAACTTCCAATATTCTACTTATATTTAATTCATGTGGAACACACAAAGGGAGACGAAACGTAATCAAAGATTTTCGCTTTTATAAAGCTTTGGGGTTGGATAAAAAAATCAAAAACTGTAGAAAAAAAATGACAGTCCATTAGAAATTCTATGGATTTTTAGATGCTGCAATATTAACACATTTATGTTCATGTTGTGGTAAACACGGAGGAAAATGGCATCAGACATTCTTTATTAAACAGTTTGAGTGAGATCAAAAATATTTCCAGATGTTCATTGCGGGGAAACATCTGTAAAAACGGTTTGATTTATAAGTTGGGAAAATTGCATTTATTTCAGTTATTGTTGAGGTTAATGAAAACACAAGTTTTGAAATAGCAGGTGTGTAAGTGGACTGATAACGTTCAAGTTTATATGATGCAGAAGAGAGAATATTTTAAAACTATATTACATTGTGCGTAAAATTAATCACATTTAATGGCACTATAATTCCAATCAGTGGCATAAAAGTGTTTAGTTGACCATTTATTTTATTTATTTATTTATTTATTATTTGTATTTTATTATTATTATTTTAAGAATAGGGCGGACAGTTTTGGCCGCATGCTCGTACACATGTGACGCGCTCTCGTGTCCGGCTCTGTCTGCAGGGTGCAGCCAGGTGCAATGGGAGGCCCTCTTATGTTCAGCCTGACCACAGGGATCAAGCAGCGCATCAACTTCTCACAGCAGCCAAACGTCTGCACACCAGCTGCGAAAGTGCAACTCCCTTTACTCCTCACATTAACCCGTGCGCGCGCACCCAAAGCTTAGCAATAACCTGGTGCAAATCACAAAATAATGCTTAATGTTTGCGCATTTCCAGATGATAATATGATAGATTTGGAGTTCGAAAAAAAGGCGCATCTGAGATCACAAGAGGATTTGACCTAATTAACGCAAACATCAACACAAATATGCATATATTCAGGTTTTAAAAGTTCACGATAATTAAATTAATTATCTCCAAATGTTTGAAGTCATGGATGTTATTTTTTTAAGCTTCTGTATTTCACTTCTGGATGTTTTTCCAAGCGTTTATTTCATGCATTGACTCCACTTTTTCAAAAGCAGTGTTTGGGTTTAGCGCTTTATCTGTTTTATTTGCGTGTCATGTTTGGCACCACACTGAAAAGCCAGGTTTTTAATTGGCGTTGTTATTTAATCCTGCCTGTATTGTATCGAAAGACTGAATAAAACTGCTGTTCACTGTGTCACAAGATGATTAAATGTTCTCAGCTGGAATGTGCATGCGTGATTGACCAAAATCAAAACATGTGCTGTCAGATTTTGTCTGACACATTTTCTGGAGACATGTGCTTTTATTTTATTTCTATTTATTTGTAATGTCTGCTGTTAGTGCACCCCCACCCGCTCCCCTTTGGTGTTTTCTTTTCTTGAGTGTGTGGTTGGTCTTATTAGAATTTTTTTTTAATTTGTGTTTGGTGACCAACAAATGCTGTTTAATAAATATAAATATTAAAATTCCACTGAATAAAATTCGATTTATTATCTGCCCGTTATTATTTGTTTGGTATCTTTTGACACGGTCTCCCCAGATTTAAATATTTCTTGTGACAATTGAAAACGGTTCTGTAGAATTAAAAGAAGCAGCACCACCTGAGGAGCGTTTGGCAGCGTGTTTGTGTAGTGAACAAACGGCTGTTTTCTGCTGAAGCTTGTGATTTTTTTTTTTTTTTTTGGGGGGGGGTGCAGATAAAATGACGAGCGTCCGTCCTGGTCAGTCTGCCTCATTTACATGAGAAACAAGAAGCATATCAATCCTTCTGCCGGCCATTTAGCCGTTCTGCCTGTAATGATCCTATGCATAATTCAAAAACACTTTGACGTTACATTTTAGAAAAAAAAAACTGTTACCACATGATTATTCGAAATCTGGACTGTGATAATATTTGAAAAAGGAGGAGGGAAGCGCAAAACAACATCACGGTGTGTTGGACAATTTAGGGCAAACTCCCATGATTTTTTTTGATATTATTATAACAGCTGAGATTAAATGGAACACGTAAAAAATAAATGAAAAAATAAAATCAGTGTATACACCGACTTGCGTGGGCTGGCGTGCCGCACACGCACGTGGCGAGTGGGACGGTGTCACGGTGCCGTGACAATGTTTTTAAAAATAGTTAAAAAAATATTAAATTTGGCGTTTTATTTCCTGTTATTGGCACTAGCCACGATAGAGGGGGGAAACACAATATGTTTTTTCCAACCATCAGGAATAATAATAATAATAATATAATAATAATAATAATAATATAAAGACAAAAGAAAAGAGTAGTGAGGCTGCCAAGTCTCAGTCCATGTGAAACATCCTCATCACCCCCAAACCACTGCTTCAAATTCATTAAACATTTTTGAAGAAAATCGCTTCAAACCAGTGATGGATATGATGTGACCTGTGCCCTCAGAGGTCACAAGTTTGGACTTTAACAGCCTGTTTTCTTGTTGCAATTCTGCTCGTCTCTCTCTCTCTCTGTCTTCCTCCCCTCCTCTCTCTCTCTCTCTCTCTCTCTCTCTTCCTCGTCCCCCCCCCCCCCCCCCCCCCCCGCTAGTAGCAAACTCTGGCAGCTCTCACATGCAACAGAATCAAAACTGGTGAAATAATTTCAAAATAAAATAATGGTGTGTTTGGCGCGTAATTTTCCAAAAGGTTTACGATTCTGTCTGAAAGTGTAAATATGAATTATTAAGATTTATTTGTTAAAAAACAGTAAAACACAATGCCCGGGTCATGTGGCAATGTATATTTCAGGTGGGGTATGTGGTGAATAATGGATAAATCCTGCTGTCTTATGGACGAGGGACTCGTGCACTTTTACGCACAGTGAAGAGGCTGAAACAGAAGGATCCCAATCAGAGCCATATGAGCACTCGAGGCTACAGCAGCACAGACTGAAGGAGAATGTTGGTTCCCTCTGCCAAATGTATTGAAAAAGGCACTTTAAGATCGCCGCATTTGCACATGAATATCACAAAGTTTAACGGTATTTTTCCATGATGTTAAGAAGACCCCCCCCCCCCAAAAAAAAAAGAGAAAGAGAGATGGAGAGAGAGAGAGAGAGAAAGAGAGAGAAACACGACAAGATGAAAGATGACAGGTGAAGCGACACAGAAGGGCACATGTACGCATTTTGGATTGTTGCCAAGGGGTGTTACAGCTAAGATGCACCGCACTCTGGATGCCTCAACATCATCTGACTACAAGACAAAAATAAATTTGAATCATTTAGAAAAAAAGATTGAAGCCACAACATCCTTAAAAGGCGAAAAAACAAAGACAAAGCTTGTAAATACACGTCTGCGCACAGAGCTTTAAATAACACTGTAAATGCGCCAAATTACGCGCGTAATTGCTGATTATTGGAGATCTAATCAGACGAGAAGGGTTTTACAATTCAAATCAATGACGTGAGTGGAACACCAGTGACGCCGATTGACGAATGCCAATGAGTCGTGCGTGTTGTGTGTGTGTGTGTTAACTGTGCGCAGAACTGTGCCATCATGCGTAATTTTACTTCAACTGGTGCAAATGCAGCATCTGTGCAGTTACAAGGAAAACGACACTGGCTCATCTTAAAGCAACACTTCCAGAAGTGTGAAAACGCCTCATGCGCTCGGTGGAAATCAGTTCCTCGCTGGAATTAGTTTTTTTTTTTTTTCCATTTATCAGCTGTGCCACAGGTAACCTTGCCCATGGCTGGGTTTGGGGGTGTGGCAGGTCACGGATCGCCTGTCTGTTCTTCTTCAGCTGAGCCTGCTGTGCTCCCAGCAGTGACCCAGGGACCAATAAAAGGAAGCTGGTCCCTTTTTTTTTTTTTTTTTTTTTTATGTTAGCTTGTTAAGGAAGGTGTTTAATTTTGCATGCCAGAGAGGGGCGTGGCTAACACCTAAACTGAGGATCCTGCAAGAGACCTCTGTGGGAGATATGAAACATTGGAGATGAAGATCGTTAGTTCAAAATGTGCCTTTTTTTTGGTTTAATCCCTGTGTTCACACTATCAGTTCGAAGTGAAGCAACCTGAATTTGAGTGTTGAGTCTGACCATGTCTGTGTCATGTGATTGCTTGGTGTGTGTCAGACTTGGGTCACTTGTATATGTGGTCTTAGATCTAATCCAGTTTTGAGGTGGATGTGAGGACAGTCAGAACAGACACAGGTCACTAACAACTCTGGAATAATCTGAACAAAAAAAAAAAACATCCAGCAAACTCTCAGATTCAGCTCAGTTCAGCTAGGTGTGTGAACATACCTGGACTGCTTTTCACTTTGTCAGTGTATTTAGTGAATTTCAGCACAGCACCCTTAGAGCTTCATTCACTCATATTTTTTGTTTTCTGTCTCAGGTTAACTCCTGATACCACAGACACACTACAGGCTAATCAGCAAGCACTGACATCAAGTTCAAATCAATTCATATGACTTCTCATTTGGCTCTGATAATTTAGGAACATTCTATCTTTGAAACTTTGCAGTTTATGAGTTGCAATCATGATGATAAAAAGATACTTTCAAAAAGTGTCTTAAGAGGCAGCTTTGTCGTGATTTGGTGCTGTATAAATAATTGAATTGAATTTCAAAGGTCACACCCTCCCCATGGTCAAATGTCATGTCCTCTTTCCTCTCTTTCATAGGTTAGAGGATAGCATGTGCATCACAATCAAAAAATAAATCCTTTCATGGCACTTTGTAAATGAATTTTAAATCTTGAAGTGAAGCTGGTTGAAATTTGTCATTATTGAATGAGTCTGCTTGATAGTTATTTCAAGTTCATTTCTAATACTGGTAATGCTTTGAAATATCAAGGTCACTGCCTTGTGAAACTATTTTTTTCCTGTTTTTTTTTTATTTTTATTATTCATGTGTAATCAATATTTTCAGTCTGTAGGTGGAAAACATTTCTCTTTTTGGGGGGGGGGGGTGTACTATCATATTGCAGTAACTTTAGGTCTGCTAGGTGGTTCGGTAGATTAAGGTGTCATCAGGTAATATTAAAATACACAGAGATTCACACATAAAAAAAACCCACAACAAACAACTGCTGACTCAAACATACAAGTAAATGTTTTTAAAATTCACAGTTTAACCAAATTTGGTTTTATATAACTTTTGCAATGCAGCAACCCTGTTCTATTGATTCTGTGGTGCACTATTCAATTATAATATATACATTTTTATTTCATTACTTATTTGAAGACACTGTACTGTGCAAAAGTTTTAGACACCACAGAATTTTCATGAACATTTTTTGTTTTTGGTTTTTTTTCCATCATCACTGTGTCAAGGGGAAAATAATTAATAAATAGTTGCAAACTGCATAAAAACAAAACAAAAATTTTCTTTGTTGTTGTACTTCCTGGTGCATAACAACAAAAAAGAGCATTACTGACGCAGTAATAAAATGACTGACAAAAGCTGCTGTTGTTTAAAATAAAGCCAGAGGCCAAATAAAGTAAATGTTTATCACATTAAACAAATGATGTATGTTTAAAGGTGAGCAGTGCTCAAACCCTTGTTAAAATATCAAATGTTTGATATTTAGTAGTGTTTCATAAGTTTTAAAAGTTTCATTAAATGCTGCACATTATAAAAGGCTGTTAATCACAAATTGAATGGTCATCGGATGACATGATGAATAATATAATGAACTTGACATTTTCTTCCTAAAACCACCAAAAGCATGAGACAATGTGGCAACAGCTTCAGCATTAACTCATTATTACATGCAACAATTTGCACAACTACCTGATTTCACATTCACCTGCAACACATCTGTTTATGTTAAATGATAAAATATAACAGAGATACAGTGGCATCGACTGTTCTATATTTTGAACAAAAACGATAAGCTGTGTATGTCTATTTTCTTATGTCGTGTGTTTGCGTGCAGATACGTTTTCTCAGAAAAGGGGGGGGGGGGGGCAGAGGAAGCTGGTTTGAACATATTCTGTTTAGAATTGTAAATGCACTGCATAGGCCCTGCTGTCCAATTACATATATCTTTCATGTATGAAATCATGCATGTCTTTTGCTCTAAAGGGGGGAGGGCTGGCACAAAGGGAGCAACGTTGACTGCAGCAGAGACGTGTGCAGCCCACATGAAAAATAAGGTCCAGTGTCAGAGCCCTGGAGCCCCGGGTGAGGAGTGCAGCTCCATCAGCACACAGGCCAGGGAGGGGAGCTGCTTTCCCTCATACTGGAGCTCTCCGACTTCTGCTGCATTATCGCCGTCCTATTGTGAGGCTGCTGGCCCTTTGGGTCCCACCTCAGACTTCACACAAAACACATTTCAGATCACGTCCTTAATTAGCTCCACAGCGGTAAATATAGTTCATGTGCTTTCAAGTGTTTTATTGTTCCCAGTACTAAAATTGCCTTTAAATATGCAAGAGAAAGAAAGGAAAAGTTGTTTATTTACTGCATTTCATTATTTTCTTTGCAAAACAATTTGCTGGTCAGTATTAAATTTTGTAAAACAATTTAACTTTTTTAAAATTACAGGTTTGCTTTCAGTGTTATTTGCATAATTGTGTGAACATTTTATTATGAATAAGGCTTTTTACAACAATAAAAAATAAAGTATTTCCCTGCAGGTGAGGAGCTAATGTTTTAACATTTGTGTGAAGGAGAAAATACTTTTCTACAAAGGTAAATATTACAATATTTTCACCTCAGGCACTCTGTCATTCAAAGTCAACAGCTAAAGAAAAATAAATACATGCAGGTGTCCGCATCAAGCAGAAAAAACTGAACGTAGCCAGGCAACCTTGGATTAGGTTTACCAAAACTACTGACAGAAAATCTGAGCTGAACATAAAGGAGACCCCATTGAGGAAAATATTTTCAAAGACATGCTAGAAGGAATAGTTATTCATCAGATAATCCCAAAAATGGATTCGTGAAACAGAAATGTGACATTTTGCATATTTCTGCCACATGTACAATAGCAGAAATCTAACTGAAAACACAAACACACACACACACACACACACACGCAAGCAGAGATGACCAGTGGCATCTGCGAAAAAAATGTCCTTTGTTCCTCCAGCCGTCTAATAAAAAGCCTCCAAACTAACGTCATGTCTCTTGTAGCAAACACACAAATAAGCGGATACTACAGGTCTCCCAACATTTTGATAACTAGGAATGTTTTCCTATGTTTTTTTTATTATTGTCAGTTTTTCTGCAGATTTGTGCATTTGCATGTATACTTGGACAAAGGCTGGAGTTCTGCAAACACTGAAGGAGGATGGTGATTTAATTTCTTTCGCATTATGAGACAATTTTTCGTTTTATCTCATTTTTTAAACATCCCATTTATGATGTCACAAAGATCTGACAAGGAAAAAAGACCAAATATAAATTGTAGTTCACAAATAGCAAAGATTTTCCATAATTGTTCAATATTATTAAGGCTGAGTTTATAGTGTTATACTGACCCAGTCACTAAGGGGCAATAGTGATCGTTTGGCTTCTTTTTAACTTCGTTGTTGTCTTGTTTTATATAAAGTCTAGGACTGAACCCAACTTTATTTTAATTGACTCCTTTATTTAACCAGGTTAGTCCCATTGAGGTCGAGACCTTTTTTCAAGGGAGAGACCTGGACAATTATTAAGTTTCCAGTTCACCTAACCTTCATGTGTTTAGATGTGGGAGGAAACCAGAGCACCCAGAGGGAACCCACGTAAACACGGGGAGAACATGCAAACTCCACACAGAAAGGCCACAGGTGGGAATCGAACCCATGACCTTCTTGCCATGAGGCAACAATGCTAACCACTAATCCACCATGCTGCTGGGGGAACCAAAGATCACAAGGGTTATCAAAGGGTATGTCTGCTCAGAGGTTGTAAAAATTAGAAGGGTAAAGTCATAATAACACACTTAATTGAAATCAAAACTCATTTCAAGTCGGGGAAGCATCAAGGAAATAGGGCTGGGAACCAGGATCTGGATCTGTTGTAATGAAATCTGCACTGGTTTTTATCATTTTGCTGTATTGAAGCAAACATTGTTCAGGGCCCCTTCACACATAGTGTGAATAAATTACAACTCAGGGCAACTCACAGCGCAACAGCTTGTATGATCAAACCACGAAACATTGCGCCGACGGGCAGGTGTACATGATGCCGGTGTGACGGTTCATGCACATGGGAACACACTGCCAGCAGCTGTACAACATGGTTACACATCGTGCAGCTGCTGTGAAGAAAAATAAATAAGAAATAAAAAATACATGCTGCGACGGTTCTGTGCATGCGGGACACAGCAGCTTTTCACAGCAGCTGCGCAATGTGGCTATACATCATGCAGCTGCTGAAATTAAAAAAAATAAAATTACATGCCACCCATGGGACTCGAACCTGTGCCTTCCAAAAGCTCTGATTACCAGTCAGAAACTTTACCACTGAGCTACAATCACTGTCCTATGTATGCTGGAGCCTGCCTGATATGAGGAAGGAGATGGACGTATTTAAAATAAAGTATACCCACACACCATATAAAAACACTGCATTTATCAAGCGGGCAATACAAATATGATCTGTCTGTTCCTCTGTAGATGACCCTTGGCCACAGACATACAGTCATGAAATGACATGAATGAGAAGCAGTTCGCTCTTCTCATGTTCACATCTGCTGGTCCAGTGCATCCAGCCAGCTCGCACGTGTCCTGCCTGACACTTGTGTCTTGTGGCTGGCACGCCGCAGCAAAGACACTGTGTCATGTGGAACAGAGCTCACATGGGTGATGTGATAGTCATATCACCCGCTGCGTGTTATGATCTGACGGTCCGTTTCAACCTGGGGGTAGCCTGTCAATTTGCACGCCATGCACACGCTCGCTCGCTCACTGCAGCCCATCCCCACAGCAATATATGTTTTATGTCCACGTGATGACAGCAAACAGACACACGTGCGTCACAGTGGGCAGTTGTTAGTCCAGGTTCGTTTAAACACAGTACGTGTTGTCCAGTTGGGACGTACAGATCCACAGATCTCCACAGCCGCTTCTGTCAGCGGTCACACCTGCTGTCAATTTAGCGCACACACACCAAAGCCACACTCGTGGGGCACTTAGACAAATTTCACTGCCAGCATGACAGTGATCGTCCGCTGACTGTTGTAGTGTTAATAGTGCAAATGGCCACACATTTTCTAAGTGCCAAACGAGCGGTGTTAGATGTTTGTGCGTGTCACCTGAAAATTTGGCCGACACCTGCTGTGAGAGGGTTCGATGGGTTTGCACAGCGCAAACTTTGTCTTTCAGCTGCTGGTGTGCGCAAATAGTTGTAGCAACAGGTCTACGAGGCGTTTGAAGCAGCTACGATTTTACACGTTTTGCACACGAATCCTGCTTCATGCTCGCTTTATGCGCAAATCAACCAAATTCACACTATTTGTAAAGGGGCCCTCAGAAAATACAATAATTTTGCAGTTGTAAATGCAAAATTCAGGGATTGCTCCACAATAGCAAAGGCATACATTCTCCATCTGCTGCCACAGAGTATTTTTTAAGTGACTTTCAGGATTTCAAGTGTGGATAAAATGTGCTTTCTGTGATGACATTTCATCAGCACACACAACACACAAAACCAATGCAAACAATTCCGATTTCTCACCATCCGCATGGTCAGAAAATCACCTAAAAAAAAAGAAAAGACACACGGATACACAGTGTCAACAGGATCAATGAGAGAGCATGCACATTTGTGTGTCTCTTACTTTTTTTTGGCATGCGACCCGATCGGACAGTGAGGAACCCAGGGTGAGTGTGTATCGACCAAACAACCTCAACATGTTCACAGACTCTAACAAACAGGTGAGCAAACTATGAAAGCAGGACGTTTATCAGAGAGGCTTTGCTTTGGCCCTGAAGGCAGGCCCTGTGTTTGTGTGTTTGTGTGGTGGTGGTGGGGGGGCACCTCAACTTTAAAGCCCTGAAGAAGTTAAACGGGTTCGGGGTTTGGACAGCAGGAAGCAAAGGAGACTTCACAGCCTTACCTGATGGGGTTTTTGGTCTGAGTTGCCGCCGCACGGAAGCCTCTGTGAAAGCGTTTTCTTTTCAAGTGTCTGTTTGTAGTCAGCAGACTGAAAGGTCGCACCCTCTTGGTCACAGCAGGTTTGTCGACACGATGGCGGATGACCAGCGGCTATTGCTAATGCTCAGACTTTCGTCTCTTTCTTTGTAAAACTAATAAATGATCATGTAAAGCTATTGATCCGGTGCCTGGGCACTTTAAGAAATTTTGGTGATATACTCCTAGAATTCCAGTTATTTCTAGGATTTTTTTTTTCCAAAGCTATACTGTTTGGGATTTAGGGACTCCCACGTCACAAGAAAAGGATGGTGCCATCACCTAGAAGAAGACACACAAAAAAGAAAAGCACTCAGAACACATTTGAAAAGCATTACAGCAATCAAAATCCACAGCTCCACTGTCAGTCTGTAACATTTGAGAACATAATAAATGTCTTTTGGGAGACACAAACCAGAACAGTATGACTTCCATCAAAACTTCAAAATTAATCAACTGTTTTCAGAGCCAACAAAATTAATCCGTAATTATTGGTACACATCTACTGCAGCACTGCTTTTTATGATGTTAAGATTTCATTTAATAGCAAATGAACTGCAGCGAGTAATTTCTCTTCTCATACCAATGAAGACTTTTAAAATGACAAATAAAAAAAGATTTCCGGAGAAACCTAATTTCCCTGTAACCAGAACAAGACATATTCCTGTAATAGCATATATAATTGCCTGTTCTGCAGAGGATCTGCCGCATACAACAACAAAGTCTCATAGACAATACATATTTATTCAACTGTCAATTCCAGCAATGAAAAAAAAACATGTAAAAACTCTTTGAATTCCACATGGGTCTGGTTTGTGAAGCTGGGCAAATATGCTTGTCATATGTTGGAAATAGTTCCACAGTGGCAGAGGGAATGCAGACGGGAGACACTCTGTGATAACTGAATAGTTTTTTATTTTTATTTTTTGAAGCCACTTCCATTTGGAAACGTGTGATTATTTTTACCTCTGTGGTTAGACTTGACTTAAAGCCCATGCTTAATTGTTCCCAAGAGTTCATATTGCGGTGCTGATAAGGAGCTTGGGGAGCAACATTTAAAAACGCAACAAAAATAACCAGACTTGTTCATTGGCCACAGTTGGAAACAGTGACAGCAGTGAAGTCACACAGTTAAAAAAGAGATATATAAAGGAGGAGGAAAAAGAAAGAAATCCTCGTGAGGTTGTGATTGAATGGAAGCTGAAAAGGGTTTGACTCTTTGCTTCTGCACACTCAGCGATTTAGCATAAAGTAGCAAATTAAACAAGTTACATTAAAGAGGTCACATTAATCGTGTATCCAGCAAGCTCATAGAGGTAACCAGGTGTCTTAAAATCTGAACTATGAGGCACTCAGAGAGTGCAAAGCATGCACCTTAAATGTTTGACACCAATTAATTTAAAATTAATTCTTAGTGACTCAGTGATGCCATCATATTCTGTATGTTTGTGTGCTTTATTGCAATAATAAAGCTGCTGTATGAAGATATACAGATTTGCATTCTTCATGATGTAAGCATACAACTATAGTCCCTGTGATCAGCAGGCCAAACATGCAATGCATCCAGAAAGAATCCACAGCTCTTCACCTTTTCCACATTTTATTTTATTGACTTCACTCAAAAATGGAGTGAATTCATTTTTCCTTCAAAATTCTACTCACAACATCCCATAATGACAACATGAAAAAGTTTATTTTTTAATTTTTGCAATTTATTTAAATAAAGCCTCAAGTCTCCTTGCATATGATGCCACAAGCTTGGCTCACCTACAGTATCTTTGGGCAGTTTTGGCCATTCCTTTTTGCAGCACCTTTCAAGCTCCATCAGGTTGAAAGGGGAACATCGGTGCACAGCCATTTATAGATATCTCCACAGATGTTCAATCAGATTCAGGTTTGGGCTCTGCCTGGTGCCACTCAAGGACATTTAGAGAGTTGTTCTGAAGCCACTCCTTTGATGTCTTGGCTGTGTGCTTATGGTCATAGTCCTGATGAAAAATGAACCCTCGCCCCAGTCTGAGGTTAAGTGCGATCTGGAGCAGGTTTTCATCCAGGATGTCTCTGTACATTGCTTCATTCATCTGTCCCTCAATCCTGACTAGTCTCCCAGTTCATGTTGCTGAAAAACATCCCCACAGCATGATGCTGCCACCACCATGCTTCACTGTAGGGATGGTGCCTTGTTTCATACACCTGGCATTCACGCCAAAGAGTTCAATCTTTGTCTTATGGCCTAGTTCAAAAACTAATGAAGCCTAACTGCTGATTTGCATTACATTTGTCATGAACAAGCCATTATTTTATTTTGCACCATCCAGATTTATCTGTGAGTTGCATACAGTCTCTTTGACAGGTACTGAAAATTTCATGGAAAAATTCCACACGGTTCCAGAGATATGCATGAAATTTACCCCCAAAATAGCACTTTTTTCATCAATTTTGTGTGACATTGATATTTAGCATTATCATTTAAAGTTAAATGTTAAAGAAATAACCTTGTATTTTGTCAGTTTGTTTGTTTGTGCTTCATACTAACACAGAGTTGGTTGAGAAACAAGTATCATGTTGGGATTGATACGACAAAGTTTTTTGCAATTATACGTTATTTTTTGACAATTGCACAATTTTTCAAGTTTCCCTTTATTCAATGATGTTACTTCATTACAAGGTAAGCCAGTTTGTTACTATGGCCATCAAAATTGTATATAATGGCCATAAAGTTGATGTAATACATTTTTTTTGTAAAGGTAGAAATGTAATTTCCTAGAAAAAACATCATGTTTCTAAAGCAAGGTAAAACTGTCGCAAGCGTAAGGCTGAGAAGAAGTCCTTGATTTATTTGTGTCAAAACCTTAGCTATATCTCCTACTCTGCTTCAGTAGTATAATTATATTACTTGTTCAGTAATACCAGGAACTAATGGACAGAATTTCTTTGTTTCAGGCTTCTGCAGACTAAAGAAGATACCTCCAACTGTTGTCGCAAGCGTTACGCCCTAGCACATTTTAGTATATATGCACTGATAATTGCAAATATCAAGGAATACTTAGAATTTACAATGTGCTGATGTCATTATTTTCTGTGCATTTGTTGGTGACAAATTCTCTATTCTAAGCTGTTGATAGATATACAAGGTCTATTAGAAAAGTATCCGACCTTATTATTTTTTTCAAAAACCATATGGATTTGAATCACGTGTGATTACATCAGACATGCTTGAACCCTTGTGGGCATGCAAGAGTTTTTTCACGCCTGTCGGTTACATCATTCGCCTGTGGGCAGTCTTTGAGTGAGGAGTCGCCCACCCTCTCATCGTTTTTTCATTGTTTAGGAATGGCTCAGAGACTGCTGCTTTGTTTGATAAAAATTTTTTCAAAACTGTAAGGCACAACTGAGTGGACACCATGCGATAAATTCAGCTGGTTTTCGGTAAAAATTTTAACGGCTAATGAGAGATTTTGGTCTGGTAGTGTCGCCGTAAGGATGGCCCACGGCACCTGACGGCGATCTGCGCTTCGAGGCGGCAGCGTCTCGCCGTTTCAAGTTGAAAAATTCCACATTTCAGGCTCTGTTGACGCAGTAAGTCGTCAGAGAACAGAGAACTTTCAGAAGAAGTCGGCATGAGGAGTTTATTTGGACATTCCGTTGTTAACGGACATTTTGTAATGAAAGACCATGCGGGCAGAGTCGCATGTTGGGCCGGACCCGACCGCGGGGGGTCGCGACAGGAAAAACACCTCCGTTGGAAACTTTAACGGGCAAGTTGGAACATGCCCAAGCTGTTAAACAATTTCTCAGTTACTCACTTGTTGAAAGCCATCAAAAGCCGCCTGAATTTTACAAATGGTTTTCAACACGGAGGTGTTTTTCCTGTCCCGGCGCACACAGATTCGCCGAGTCGTCACGGAAATGACTCAGCGAATTTGCGCGCACGTCTTTCATTAAAAAATGTCCTTAAACAGTGGAATGTCCGCATAAAGTCCTCATGCCGGCCTCTTCTGAATCTTCTCTGTTCTCTCACGATGTCCTGGGTGAATTAAGCCTTAAATTAGGATGTTTTCAGGTCGAAACAAGCCGACGACGGCGCCTGGAAGCGCTGCATGACGTCCTGCTCCGTGGGAAGTCCTTACACCGACAGAAACACCCCATAATCTCTCATCAGCCGTTAAACTTTTCACCGAAAACCAGCTTAATTTCTCGAATAGTATCCACTCGGATATTCCTCACAGGTCCAGAAAAATTTTTGATAAAGCAACACGCGCAGTCTCGAGCAGCGTGTGAAACAAAGGAATTCAGCCGAGAGGGCGGGACCACATCTCACTCAAGGCCTGCCCACAGGGAAATTACGTCACCGACACGCGTGAAAAAACTCACGCATGCGCACGAGGGTTCAAGCATGATTGGTGGAATCGCACATCATTCAAATCCATATAGTTAAAAAAAAAATAAAAGGGTCGGTTTATTGTCTAATAGACCTTGTATCTCTTGATTGTCCGATCAAATTCAATCTAATTTCTCACAATTTTTGTTTGAATTAGATATGATGTCCTTTTCTTTCCATGTTGGAATTTCACTTGTTAATGCATTGCAAATCATAAGGTGACAGGACTTTAGGTAGAGCCAAAATATCTGCAAAATATGTCCTAGGTTCTTCTTGAATTCACTGGGAAAGAAGTGTAACGCTTGCGACAGGTGCCTTCAATGAAGACAAATACACAATCAGTTTCATGCATCCAGCAGGCAGAAACAGGTACATAGCTATAAAGTTAGTGACACTGAACATTGAAAGTACAACAAATGAGCTGTTTTAAAGGTGCATAAAGCACATCTTTCTTTCCAGATTCTGTTGGCCAAAGAGAAAGGATGAAGATGACTTACCAGCCGAGGAAATACTTTGTTCGGTGGCTAATCCTGTCCCTGTGAACAGGCGGCACTTTGGACTTTCAGAGAAAGAATAAAAAAAAAACTGACAATCTCTTTCACTCCCTAAGCAACTAATATGTTTGTTCACTTTAAAGTAAGGTTTAGACAATAAGGCCATGATCAAATTTATAAGTTATCTATCGGGCTAACTTTCTGTGTTTAATAGGTTTCCAGAAGGATTTTCAAAAATGTGTCACAAGCGTAACGCATATCTATAATTGTGTTACTTGTCTGTTGACCCATTCATGTTGCGATAAGTGTTCTTTTATTAGCAAAGATTTAAAGCATATATATACATATTGTCTATAATGGCTCTTTAAACTAAAGGGGTTGTTGCTTCTGAAGGAAAAAATTGAAGCGCTATCTGAAAATATAACTGCAATTCTTCCTAAATGTTTCATAATATCTGATATAACTAAATGTTTACTTGAGTTGTAGGTGCCTTTCATACATATTAATACCTAGATTAAACAGGCAACTTTAACATTTCCAATGGTTTTTCCTTTTCAACATGTAATGAAAACAATTTTGTCGCAAGCGTAACACTTAGCATGCTTTCCATTGCTTCAATGTTACTCTATTGGTGATGTCTCAATTGCATTTTTCTGTGTATGGATTTGAAGCATACATATTCATATATTTTCTACAGTTGTTATACTTAGTAAATAAGAGAATTTGTGTTTTTGAAAGAAACTTATTGAAGTAGTATGCAATTTTTTTTCTGGAAATTTTGATCCAATTATGCCAAAATTGTGTCAAATCAATGTGTATTTAGCCATATGTGTCCTAAATATAGTTCCAAATATGTTATCATCATAAAATTATAGAAAAAGTAATGTGGCAATTGACCAAACTTCAATTTCAAGTTGCAATGAATAAAATTTTTGGAATAAAAAAACTGTAAGGGTTTCAGATCTTCTCAGGTATTGTGAAGATTTCTAGCAATGACTGAACCAAGACCAATAGAAATATTGAATCTCTGATATATAACCATACCTAAAATGCTAACATTTCACAAAAAAAGACCACTTTTAAATTTTGATGGTTATGTCACACTTTGGCTTCATTATTTTTGAACTAGGCCCTATCAGACCAGAGAATTTATGGTCTGAGAGTTCTTCAGGTGCCTTTGGCAAACTCCAAGCGGGCTGCCATGTGCCTTTTATTAAGGAGTGGCTTCCATCTGCACACTCTACCATACAGGCCTGATTGGTGGATTGCTGCAGAGATGGTTGTCCTTCTGGAAGGTTCTCCTCTCTCCACACAGGAATGCTGGAGATTTGATAGAGTGACTATCAGATTCCTGGTCACCTCCCTGACTAAGGTCCTTCTCCCACGATCGCTCAGTTTAGATGGGCTTCTGCTGAAGGAAGAGTCATGGTGGATCCAAAAGTGTTCCATTTATGGATGATGGAGGCCACTGTCCTCATTGGGACCTTCAAAGCAGCAGAAATGTTTCTGTACCCTTCCCCAGATTTGTGCCTCAAGACAATCCTGTCTCAGAGGTCTACAAACAGTTCTTTGACTTCATGCTTGGTTTGTGCTCTGACATGCACTGTCAACTGTGGGACCTTTTCTGTAGACAACTGTGTACCTTTCCAAATCATGTTCAATCAAATGAATTCACCCCAGGTGGACTCCAATTAAGGAGTATGCACTTGAGCTCAATTTTGATGTTTGTGGCAAAGGGTGTGAATACATGTGATTTCTTAGTATTTTATTTTTAAGACATCTGCAAATAAATTAATTTTTTCACATTATCATTATGGGGTATTGTGTGTAGAGTTTTGAGGAAAAAAATAATTTAATCTATTTTGGAATAAGGCTGTAACATAACAAAATATGGAAAAAGTGAAGCACTGACAATACTTTTTGGATGCACCTTAGGATTAATGAAGTCAATATGTCAGATCGTTCACAACAGTTCTGCAAGTACCTTTGTAAAGACGATTGCATATTCCACTCTGAAATTTTGGACTGTGATAGATACAGGTGAGGATGAGTGTATCTCCTATTTTGGGCCGTGTAGCATATTTTAACATGAACAATGACTATAACGTAAAATAAAAACAGATATGAAGATCAAGTTGCCTGGTAAGTCTTGTTGATAATCAAAGGGTCCTGGTAGCCACAAGTAGCCTTGTTGGTGACCAGGACCCTTTGCAGAAAGTCTGTGTCTCTGCCAGAAGACCTCTCAAATCTGAGTCTGCTATAAAAATAGAAATATGCCAGGTTTAAGTGCATGACGTTCTTAAAGTCAATGACAGATGACAGTCTGATTGGTTTAATTCATGGTGCGCTCAAAACGCACCCATGATTAATTAACACACTAAATATAATCCCGTTTGCACCCTGCACCTTACTTTGTGCTTGGATTATGTGCTATGTGACTAGCAAGGTGGAGTTTGACCCACTCTAACGGCATTCATGCTATGTGCTTTAGGCCATGCACTACAGGGCATCATAAGAGGCCTCTTTGAGTTATATTCACATACAGACACATGCACACAAAGACACACAGGACCAAAAGCAAAGCCACCAGATGCATTACACAACATAAACTCTGATGTGATGAATTCCAGGATAAATCTATATTCAGCTCTCTGATAAAAGACCTCTTGTTGTGCCTGTCACTTTAAAAGGAAAGGACCAGCTGCTTACTACACCCACTGTCCTGTTCGAGAATGGGGATCACATCATTTCCTGAAATCTGGAGCCACACTATATGATGTTTCGGGCCACTTGGCCTAAAAGATGAACACCGGTAAAATTTCATGACAAACATGAACTCAGCTAGAATCAGGAATCAAGTTTGCATGTAGCTGTTGGAACCTTTGTGAATATTGAACGTTTACATCTCTAGTTTACATTATGACTCACACTGTGAATTTACCTTCATCCGCAACTACATTTTCTTCATTTTTTTTTTAAACTTGCATGAGCAAAGAATTAGACCTTTTTCAAAGCCAGATTGTGTTGCAGCTCCAGTATCATGAGAAAAGTCATTCCCTTGGAAAACACATGACTGCGGGTATCTGTTCTCCTTCTATATGTCTGTCTTGCCTACAACACAGTAGTTGTTTAGTGTGTTTACAAGAGAGAGACGGAAAATCACCACAGATCCATTCAATACATGTGCGAAGCCAAGTCTGCTTGTGGTTGCTTCAGATTTTTTAAAAAAGCTTGTGTGGATCCAGCTTAACCAAGACCATGTGAGTGTGTCAAATGGAGTGCAGACCAGATAAGTTGGAGTGTATAACAACAGTGTGAAACAACAGTATACTACAACAGAGTGTAACACTATATAACAACAGCATGTAACAACACTATACAACAACAACAACAGTGTGTAACACTATACATCAACATGTAACAACAGCATGTAACAACAGTATACTACAACAACAGTGTGTAACAATATATATAAACAGCGTGTACCAACAGTATACTACAACAACAGTGTGTAACACTATATAACAACATGTAACAACAGTATACAACAACAGTGTGTAACACTATATAACAACATGTAACAACAGTATGTAACAACAGTATACTACAACAACAGTGTGTAACACTATATAACAACATGTAACAACAGTATACTACAACAACAGTGTGTAACAATATGTATAAACAGCGTGTAACAACAGTATACTACAACAACAGTGTGTAACACTATATAACAACATGTAACAACAGTATGTAACAACAGTATACTACAACAACAGTGTGTAACACTATATAAGGGGGAGGTGATGGTCTAGTGGTGTTGGGCTTGAGTCCAGAAGATCATGGGTTCAAATCCCTGCCTGACTGGAAAATCACTAAGGGCCCTTGGGCAAGGCCTTTAATCCCCTATTGCTCCCGGTGTGTAGTGAGCGCCTTGTATGGCAGCACCCTGACATCGGGGTGAATGTGAGGCATAATTGTAAAGCGCTTTGAGCGTCTGATGCAGATGGAAAAGCGCTATATAAATGCAGTCCATTTACCATTTACCATTTTATAACAACATGTAACAACAGTATGTAACAACAGTATACTACAACAACAGTGTGTAACAATATATATAAACAGCGTGTAACAACAGTATACTATAACAACAGTGTGTAACACTACATAACAACAGCATGTAACAACAGTATACTATAACAACAGTGTGTAACACTATATAACAACAGCATGTAACAACAGTATGTAACACCAGTATACTACAACAGTGTGTAACACTATATAACAACAGCATGTAACAATAGTATACTACAACAGTGTGTAACACTATATAACAACAGTATGTAACAATAGTATACTACTACAACAGTGTGTAACACTATATAACAACAGTATGTAACAACAGTATACTACAACAACAGTATGTAACACTATATAACAACAGCATGTAACAATAGTATACTACAACAGTGTGTAACACTATATAACAACAGTATGTAACAATAGTATACTATAACAACAGTATACTACAACAACAGTAACACTATATAACAACAGTATGTAACAATAGTATACTACAACAACAGTATACTACAACAACAGTGTGTAACACTATATAACAACAGCATGTAACAATAGTATACTACAACAACAGTGTGTAACACTATATAACAACAGTACGTAACAATAGTATACTACAACAACAGTGTGTAACACTATATAACAACAGTATGTAACAAGAGTATACTACAACAACAGTGTGTAACACTATATAACAACAGTATGTAACAATAGTATACTACAACAACAGTGTGTAACACTATATAACAACAGTATGTAACAACAGTATACTACAACAACAGTATGTAACACTATATAACAACAGCATGTAACAATAGTATACTACAACAGTGTGTAACACTATATAACAACAGCATGTAACAACAGTATACTACAACAGTGTGTAACACTATATAACAACAGTATGTAACAATAGTATACTACAACAACAGTATACTACAACAACAGTGTGTAACACTATATAACAACAGCATGTAACAATAGTATACTACAACAACAGTGTGTAACACTATATAACAACAGTACGTAACAATAGTATACTACAACAACAGTGTGTAACACTATATAACAACAGTATGTAACAAGAGTATACTACAACAACAGTGTGTAACACTATATAACAACAGTATGTAACAATAGTATACTATAACAACAGTATACTACAACAACAGTGTGTAACACTATATAACAACAGTATGTAACAATAGTATACTACAACAACAGTATACTACAACAACAGTGTGTAACACTATATAACAACAGCATGTAACAATAGTATACTACAACAACAGTGTGTAACACTATATAACAACAGTACGTAACAATAGTATACTACAACAACAGTGTGTAACACTATATAACAACAGTATGTAACAAGAGTATACTACAACAACAGTGTGTAACACTATATAACAACAGTATGTAACAATAGTATACTACAACAACAGTGTGTAACACTATATAACAACAGTATGTAACAACAGTATACTACAACAACAGTATGTAACACTATATAACAACAGCATGTAACAATAGTATACTACAACAGTGTGTAACACTATATAACAACAGCATGTAACAACAGTATACTACAACAGTGTGTAACACTATATAACAACAGTATGTAACAATAGTATACTACAACAACAGTATACTACAACAACAGTGTGTAACACTATATAACAACAGCATGTAACAATAGTATACTACAACAACAGTGTGTAACACTATATAACAACAGTACGTAACAATAGTATACTACAACAACAGTGTGTAACACTATATAACAACAGTATGTAACAAGAGTATACTACAACAACAGTGTGTAACACTATATAACAACAGTATGTAACAATAGTATACTACAACAACAGTGTGTAACACTATATAACAACAGTATGTAACAACAGTATACTACAACAACAGTATGTAACACTATATAACAACAGCATGTAACAATAGTATACTACAACAGTGTGTAACACTATATAACAACAGTATGTAACATTAGTATACTATAACAACAGTATACTACAACAACAACAGTGTGTAACACTATATAACAACAGTATGTAACAATAGTATACTACAACAACAGTATACTACAACAACAGTGTGTAACACTATATAACAAC
The DNA here is from genome assembly GCF_902500255.1 of Thalassophryne amazonica. Classification (NCBI taxonomy): domain Eukaryota; kingdom Metazoa; phylum Chordata; class Actinopteri; order Batrachoidiformes; family Batrachoididae; genus Thalassophryne; species Thalassophryne amazonica. The sequence continues at coordinate 98,321,587 of NC_047104.1, read as the reverse complement.
AGCATGTAACAATAGTATACTACAACAACAGTGTGTAACACTATATAACAACAGTACGTAACAATAGTATATTACAACAACAGTGTGTAACACTATATAACAACAGTATGTAACAACAGTATACTACAACTGTGTGTAACACTATATAACAACAGCATGTAACAACAGTATACTATAACAACTGTGTGTAACACTATATAACAACAGCATGTAACAATAGTATACTACAACAGTGTGTAACACTATATAACAACAGCATGTAACAACAGTATGCTATAACAACACTGTGTAACACTATATAACAACAGCATGTAACAACAGTATACTATAACAACAGTGTGTAACACTATATAACAGCATGTAACAACAGTATGCTATAACAACAGTGTGTAACACTATATAACAACAGCATGTAACAACATTATACTATAACTACAGTGTTTAACACTATATAACAACATGTAACAACAGTATGTAACAACAGTATACTACAACAGTGTGTAACAATATATATAAACAGCGTGTAACAACAGTATACTACAACAACAGTGTGTAACACGATATAACAACAGCATGTAACAACAGTATACTATAACAACAGTGCATAACACTATATAACAACAGTATCAATCAATCAATCAATCAATTTTTTTATATAGCGCCAAATCACAACAAACAGTTGCCCCAAGGCGCTTTATATTGTAAGGCAAGGCCATACAATAATTATGTAAAACCCCAACGGTCAAAACGACCCCCTGTGAGCAAGCACTTGGCTACAGTGGGAAGGAAAAACTCCCTTTTAACAGGAAGAAACCTCCAGCAGAACCAGGCTCAGGGAGGGGCAGTCTTCTGCTGGGACTGGTTGGGGCTGAGGGAGAGAACCAGGAAAAAGACATGCTGTGGAGGGGAGCAGAGATCGATCACTAATGATTAAATGCAGAGTGGTGCATACAGAGCAAAAAGAAAAGAAACAGTGCATCATGGGAACCCCCCAGCAGTCTACGTCTATAGCAGCATAACTAAGGGATGGTTCAGGGTCACCTGATCCAGCCCTAACTATAAGCTTTAGCAAAAAGGAAAGTTTTAAGCCTAATCTTAAAAGTAGAGAGGGTGTCTGTCTCCCTGATCTGAATTGGGAGCTGGTTCCACAGGAGAGGAGCCTGAAAGCTGAAGGCTCTGCCTCCCATTCTACTCTTACAAACCCTAGGAACTACAAGTAAGCCTGCAGTCTGAGAGCGAAGCGCTCTATTGGGGTAATATGGTACTACGAGGTCCCTAAGATAAGATGGGACCTGATTATTCAAAACCTTATAAGTAAGAAGAAGAATTTTAAATTCTATTCTAGAATTAACAGGAAGCCAATGAAGAGAGGCCAATATGGGTGAGATATGCTCTCTCCTTCTAGTCCCCGTCAGTACTCTAGCTGCAGCATTTGAATTAACTGAAGGCTTTTTAGGGAACTTTTAGGACAACCTGATAATAATGAATTACAATAGTCCAGCCTAGAGGAAATAAATGCATGAATTAGTTTTTCAGCATCACTCTGAGACAAGACCTTTCTGATTTTAGAGATATTGCGTAAATGCAAAAAAGCAGTCCTACATATTTGTTTAATATGCACTTTGAATGACATATCCTGATCAAAAATGACTCCAAGATTTCTCACAGTATTACTAGAGGTCAGGGTAATGCCATCCAGAGTAAGGATCTGGTTAGACACCATGTTTCTAAGATTTGTGGGGCCAAGTACAATAACTTCAGTTTTATCTGAGTTTAAAAGCAGGAAATTAGAGGTCATCCATGTCTTTATGTCTGTAAGACAATCCTGCAGTTTAGCTAATTGGTGTGTGTCCTCTGGCTTCATGGATAGATAAAGCTGGGTATCATCTGCGTAACAATGAAAATTTAAGCAATACCGTCTAATAATACTGCCTAAGGGAAGCATGTATAAAGTGAATAAAATTGGTCCTAGCACAGAACCTTGTGGAACTCCATAATTAACTTTAGTCTGTGAAGAAGATTCCCCATTTACATGAACAAATTGTAATCTATTAGACAAATATGATTCAAACCACCGCAGCGCAGTGCCTTTAATACCTATGGCATGCTCTAATCTCTGTAATAAAATTTTATGGTCAACAGTATCAAAAGCAGCACTGAGATCTAACAGAACAAGCACAGAGATGAGTCCACTGTCCGAGGCCATAAGAAGATCATTTGTAACCTTCACTAATGCTGTTTCTGTACTATGATGAATTCTAAAACCTGACTGAAACTCTTCAAATAGACCATTCCTCTGCAGATGATCAGTTAGCTGTTTTACAACTACCCTTTCAAGAATTTTTGAGAGAAAAGGAAGGTTGGAGATTGGCCTATAATTAGCTAAGATAGCTGGGTCAAGTGATGGCTTTTTAAGTAATGGTTTAATTACTGCCACCTTAAAAGCCTGTGGTACATAACCAACTAACAAAGATAGATTGATCATATTTAAGATCGAAGCATTAAATAATGGTAGGGCTTCCTTGAGCAGCCTGGTAGGAATGGGGTCTAATAACATGTTGATGGTTTGGATGAAGTAACTAATGAGAATAACTCAGACAGAACAATCGGAGAGAAAGAGTCTAACCAAATACCGGCATCACTGAAAGCAGCCAAAGATAACGATACGTCTTTGGGATGGTTATGAGTAATTTTTTTTCTAATAGTTAAAATTTTGTTAGCAAAGAAAGTCATGAAGTCATTACTAGTTAAAGTTAATGGAATACTCAGCTCAATAGAGCTCTGACTCTTTGTCAGCCTGGCTACAGTGCTGAAAAGAAACCTGGGGTTGTTCTTATTTTCTTCAATTAGTGATGAGTAGAAAGATGTCCTAGCTTTACGAAGGGCTTTTTTATAGAGCAACAGACTCTTTTTCCAGGCTAAGTGAAGATCTTCTAAATTAGTGAGACGCCATTTCCTCTCCAACTTACGGGTTATCTGCTTTAAGCTACGAGTTTGTGAGTTATACCACGGAGTCAGACACTTCTGATTTAAAGCTCTCTTTTTCAGAGGAGCTACAGCATCCAAAGTTGTCTTCAATGAGGATGTAAAACTATTGACGAGATACTCTATCTCCCTTACAGAGTTTAGGTAGCTACTCTGCACTGTGTTGGTATATGGCATTAGAGAACATAAAGAAGGAATCATATCCTTAAACCTAGTTACAGCGCTTTCTGAAAGACTTCTAGTGTAATGAAACTTATTCCCCACTGCTGGGTAGTCCATCAGAGTAAATGTAAATGTTATTAAGAAATGATCAGACAGAAGGGAGTTATCAGGGAATACTGTTAAGTCTTCTATTTCCATACCATAAGTCAGAACAAGATCTAAGATATGATTAAAGTGGTGGGTGGACTCATTTACTTTTTGAGCAAAGCCAATAGAGTCTAATAATAGATTAAATGCAGTGTTGAGGCTGTCATTCTCAGCATCTGTGTGGATGTTAAAATCGCCCACTATAATTATCTTATCTGAGCTAAGCACTAAGTCAGACAAAAGGTCTGAAAATTCACAGAGAAACTCACAGTAACGACCAGGTGGACGATAGATAATAACAAATAAAACTGGTTTTTGGGACTTCCAATTTGGATGGACAAGACTAAGAGACAAGCTTTCAAATGAATTAAAGCTCTGTCTGGGTTTTGGATTAATTAATAAGCTGGAATGGAAGATTGCTGCTAATCCTCCACCCCTCCACCCAGTATGTAACAATAGTATACTACAACAACAGTGTGTAACACTATATAACAACAGTATGTAACAATAGTATACTACAACAACAGTATACTACAACAACAGTGTGTAACACTATATAACAACAGCATGTAACAATAGTATACTACAACAACAGTGTGTAACACTATATAACAACAGTACGTAACAATAGTATACTACAACAACAGTGTGTAACACTATATAACAACAGTATGTAACAAGAGTATACTACAACAACAGTGTGTAACACTATATAACAACAGTATGTAACAATAGTATACTACAACAACAGTGTGTAACACTATATAACAACAGTATGTAACAACAGTATACTACAACAACAGTATGTAACACTATATAACAACAGCATGTAACAATAGTATACTACAACAGTGTGTAACACTATATAACAACAGTATGTAACATTAGTATACTATAACAACAGTATACTACAACAACAACAGTGTGTAACACTATATAACAACAGTATGTAACAATAGTATACTACAACAACAGTATACTACAACAACAGTGTGTAACACTATATAACAACAGCATGTAACAATAGTATACTACAACAACAGTGTGTAACACTATATAACAACAGTACGTAACAATAGTATATTACAACAACAGTGTGTAACACTATATAACAACAGTATGTAACAACAGTATACTACAACTGTGTGTAACACTATATAACAACAGCATGTAACAACAGTATACTATAACAACTGTGTGTAACACTATATAACAACAGCATGTAACAATAGTATACTACAACAGTGTGTAACACTATATAACAACAGCATGTAACAACAGTATGCTATAACAACACTGTGTAACACTATATAACAACAGCATGTAACAACAGTATACTATAACAACAGTGTGTAACACTATATAACAGCATGTAACAACAGTATGCTATAACAACAGTGTGTAACACTATATAACAACAGCATGTAACAACATTATACTATAACTACAGTGTTTAACACTATATAACAACATGTAACAACAGTATGTAACAACAGTATACTACAACAGTGTGTAACAATATATATAAACAGCGTGTAACAACAGTATACTACAACAACAGTGTGTAACACGATATAACAACAGCATGTAACAACAGTATACTATAACAACAGTGCATAACACTATATAACAACAGTATGTAACAATAGTATACTACAACAACAGTGTGTAACACTATATAACAACAGTATGTAACAACAGTATACTACAACAACAGTATACTACAACAACAGTGTGTAACACTATATAACAACAGCATGTAACAATAGTATACTACAACAACAGTGTGTAACACTATATAACAACAGTACGTAACAATAGTATACTACAACAACAGTGTGTAACACTATATAACAACAGTATGTAACAAGAGTATACTACAACAACAGTGTGTAACACTATATAACAACAGTATGTAACAATAGTATACTACAACAACAGTGTGTAACACTATATAACAACAGTATGTAACAACAGTATACTACAACAACAGTATGTAACACTATATAACAACAGCATGTAACAATAGTATACTACAACAGTGTGTAACACTATATAACAACAGTATGTAACATTAGTATACTATAACAACAGTATACTACAACAACAACAGTGTGTAACACTATATAACAACAGTATGTAACAATAGTATACTACAACAACAGTATACTACAACAACAGTGTGTAACACTATATAACAACAGCATGTAACAATAGTATACTACAACAACAGTGTGTAACACTATATAACAACAGTACGTAACAATAGTATATTACAACAACAGTGTGTAACACTATATAACAACAGTATGTAACAACAGTATACTACAACTGTGTGTAACACTATATAACAACAGCATGTAACAACAGTATACTATAACAACTGTGTGTAACACTATATAACAACAGCATGTAACAATAGTATACTACAACAGTGTGTAACACTATATAACAACAGCATGTAACAACAGTATGCTATAACAACACTGTGTAACACTATATAACAACAGCATGTAACAACAGTATACTATAACAACAGTGTGTAACACTATATAACAGCATGTAACAACAGTATGCTATAACAACAGTGTGTAACACTATATAACAACAGCATGTAACAACATTATACTATAACTACAGTGTTTAACACTATATAACAACATGTAACAACAGTATGTAACAACAGTATACTACAACAGTGTGTAACAATATATATAAACAGCGTGTAACAACAGTATACTACAACAACAGTGTGTAACACGATATAACAACAGCATGTAACAACAGTATACTATAACAACAGTGCATAACACTATATAACAACAGCATGTAACAACAGTATACTACAACAACAGTGTGTACAATATATATAAACAGCGTGTAACAACACTATACTAGAACAGTGTGCAACACTATACAACAACAGCATGTAACAACAGTACACAACAACAACAGTGTGTAACACTATATAACAACATGTAACAACAGTATACAACAACAGTGTATAACACTATATAACAACAGTATACTACAACAGTGTGTAACAGTATATAGCACCAGTGTGTAGCAACAGTCTACTACAACAGCAGCGTGTAACAACAGTGTACTACAGATGTCTCAAACTCATCCCAGAAAGGGCCAAAACAGTGCAGGTTTTCTTTACAACCGCCCACTCCAGCAGGTGATTTCAATGATTAACATCACTTTGAGCAGATGGAATCAGTAAATCAGTGAAACCAGCTGGTGGAGTGGGTGGCTGCAAAGAATAGCAATAACAATAGTGTACAACAACACTGTATAATAACAGTATGTAACAACCATATATAACAACAATATATAACAGCATTATATAACAATATAAAACAAGTGTACGAGGTCTGTGAGAAAAGTATCCCACCTTTTTATTTTATGCAAAAAATATATGGATTTGATTCATATGTTTTTACGTCAGCCAAGCTTGAACCTTCGTGCGCATGCGTGACTTTTTCCACGCCTGTCGGTTGCGTCATTCGCCTGTGGGCAGGCTTTGAGTGAGCACTGCTCCACCCCTCTCGTCATTGTTTCATTGCGAGGAAATGGCGGAATGATTTGGGCTTTTTCAGAAACTGTTAGAGACAGGCAGCTGGAAACCATTCGAAAAATTTATCTGGCTTTCGGTGAAACTTTTACGGGCTTCACAGAGAATAAGGAGTGTTACTACAGCTTTAAGGACGGCCCACAATGGTGCATGGCTCGCCGCGCTCCGAGCTGCCATCGAGAGGCAGAAACCACCACATCATTTCTAAACGGATGGCTGTGTGGAGCCTATCTCGGCTTTCAGTGCTTACCAGTCGAGTGAGTATAAGAGAAATTGTGGAGAGCTGGGCTTGTCCCAACTTGTCCTTTAACACTCCGAAACGGAGGTGTTCCTTTGTCTCGCTTCATCAGCGAATCGGTCGTGATGCGTGAAGCCTCCGCGCGGCTTTCCATGACAAAATCTCTTGTTAAAAGTGAAATTTGCCGGAAAATGGCTGATGTCCAGCTCTTGTGATAACCAGAGAAATTGCACACGACGGTCCCGGATCCATACAGCGATCCGTTTAGAAATGATGTGGTTTCTGCCTCTCGATGGCGGCTCGGAGCGCAGTGCGCCGTGCACCATTGTGGGCCGTCCTTAAAGCTGTAGTAACACTCATTATTCTCTGTGAAGCCCGTAAAATTTTCATCGAAAGCCAGATAAATTTTTCGAATGGTTTCCAGCTGCCTGTCTCTAACAGTTTCTGAAAAAATTCTGATGGAAAAAAAGCCCAAATCATTCCGCCATTTCCTCGCAATAAAACAATGACGAGAGGGGTGGACCACTGCTCACACAAAGCCTGCCCACAGGCGAATGACGCAACCGACAGGCGTGGAAAAACTCACGCATGCACACGAAGGTTCAAGCTGACATAAAAACATAATCAAATCCATATATTTTTTGCATAAAATAAAAAGGTCGGATACTTTTCTCACAGACCTTGTATAACAAGCACATATCGGTTCTTACACAACATGCAAGAACACACACACACACACACACACACATATATATATATATATTTGTGTATATAGCCTTAATTGATACTGTACATATACATACAACAAAATTTGTCCTCTGCATTTAACCCATCCTAATTACAGTTAGACACAATCCAACCACTAGGAGCAGCGGGCAGCCAGAGCCCAGGGCCCGTGAGCCACTGCCTTGGTCAGGGGCAAAGAAAGGAGCAGACCCTAAATAAGCATGTTTTGGATTGTGGGAGGAAACCGGAGTACCTGGAGGAAACCCACACAGACATAGGGAGAACATGCAAACTCCACACAGAAAGGGAAGGAAGTGATCCCATGACCTTTTTGCTGTGAGGCATTAGTGCTGACCACTACACCATTGTGCTGATGGTATATATACATACAGAATAAATAAATAAATAAATACACACACACACACACACACACACACACACACACACACACACACACACACACACACACACACACACACACACACACACACACACACACACACACACACACACACACAGTAAAATCACCTGTGTTAAATTAACACTGCCAGTGAACACATGGTCCTACTCTGGCCAGAGTACCCCCCCTCCCCCCAAAAAAGAGTGACTGTGCAATAAGGAGACTATTGAGGGAAGCCAACAAGACACCCATGGCGATTCTGAAAGAGTTACAGGCTTCTGTGGCTGTGACCGGAGACACAGTGTATAGTGCAACTTTTGTCTGTTGCACTATGTACAGTTTCTCTGGTGGCTTCCCTCATTATTTCCTTGTTGCATGGTCAGGTTTTGAGAACTGTCTTCTGCAGACAGGTACCCTACAATACTTTTAGTTTTTCTTAATGATTGGTATAAATGAAGTCCAGACATATTCAGTGACATTTAGACATTAATGTGTCCCTTCACTGGCTTGTCTAAAGAAAAGCGATTGTAAGAGTAATAATTTGCATGAACAATAATCCTTATATTCAGTTTTTCCAATTACTTATTGCTTCTGAAACTATTGGTTAAGTATAAAAACTGTCTGTAATCCTTACATAGTTAACTTGATATTTTTCTTCAACTCTGAGTTAAAGCTGAAAGTCCGCAAAACCAAATCTTTGATGGTTTCATCTCAACTCCACTGTGGTGGTGTAGAGATACACACTTACAAAAATTGTCCAGTTGTGCAAGTACTTATGACTGTATGTCATAAAAGTCTAAAATAAGCTGTTGCTTAGGTGACAACAGAGTTTACATGAACGGTCAGAATTGTGAACACCGAGGACTTTTAACATGAACCCCCAACAATATAAAATAACAAAACATGCAGTAAAAATGGACTTTACACAATTTAAAAGAACGTTACATTTGAATCAATCACTAAAAGATTTTCATGACAGATTTACTTTGCAGTTAAATCAGACATAAAGTGGTTTTAATTTGTCGCCTCTGTTCCGCTCACACTTGGTCCAAAGCGGTGACTTGTCGGTTTGTCGGGGCGACCTGTGGGAGTGCGTGTGTCGGATCAATAGCCCACCCACAGCAGAGCCGTGGGCCATCCCTGACCCGTGTTATTGATTAGGCCTGGCTTAGCTGCCAATAGCAATGTACTGGATGTGACACCAAGCTAAGACAGGAACTGAGAAAGGGGGATTGTGAATTGCCAGTGGCAGCCCCACAGCACACCGCAGATAAAAGTCAATTCCACTTAACCAAATCACTGACAACTAAATAGTTAGCAGACAGAAGAATGTAGAGTGTCTCTGATGTCAGCAGCTGGATGACTTTGGGGATTTCCTACACCCTGACCTGTGTCAGAGTGCACGGTGGACCATAACAGAAACAGCTTGTAACATGACTGGACAGAAGATTCACCTCTGCTTGATCATCTCATATAATGTCACACCTGGCATCTGAAACATGAGTGCCACTAGCTCAAATATTTTTGGAGATCTATAATGAAAGCATTCCTCATGATCAATGCTTACTTGTATTTTATTTAGTACAGATTTTGTACTTAAAAATCAACATACAAATATAAAATTTTAATCACTTACAAGATATGAAGCGTTTAACCAGACAGCTTTTTCCTAAGGCGCATGTTCTACAAGGCCACAAGCCGCCTCACTAAACTGATTTCTGGATTGGTTGCACAGTTTGTATTTTTGCAGTAAATTATTAAAAAAAAAAAACCCTTTCTGTAATACATAATAAATTTAAATAGATGTAAATATTTAACTGTTATTCTTCTTATATTCTGCAACATTTGTACAACCCCAAATCAGACAAAGTAGGGACAATATGGAAAATGAACCCCAAATCCCCCCCCCAAAACAGTGATTCTTACATTGACTTTGACTTAATTTCTGACAGTATGAACCAAAGAAATTTCATGTTTGTGTGGTCACAGTCATTTAATTTGTTAATATACTTCCATTTCTTCATTTCAGGCCTGCAACACATTACAAAAAATAACAATAAACTAGGACTGCAAGCAGTCATTTACGGGCCCTCATGCCGCGCGACCACCTACCCAGGTGTGTGTGTCCCCTTGTGACTGGATGTGGGCAGGTGCATACAGGGGCTGACCCTTATTACACAGTTCAAGTTTCAAGCAAATCAGACAATGCATGAAGGAGTTATGAGAAGATGATTGTTCATCCACTAGGGGGCGCTCAGTGCAGAAACAGAGAGGCCAAGTGTGTTAAGGGGCTGACCCTCATTACACATTTGAAATTTCAAGTCAATCAGGTAATGCGTGAAGGAGTTATCATGACTTGACGTTCCATGGCGAAGATTCAAAATGGCGGTGTGATAGCGGCCACACCCTTTGACATAGAGAAAAGCTTTCGATAACTTGTTGAATCAACAGACAAAAATTACACTCTGCAGGTTCTCCATCCACAACCACTGAAGCCTATAACTCCTTCAGAATTGTCTTGGTGGCGTCCCTCACTAGTCTCTTTCCAGCATGGTCACTTAATTTTTTGAGTATTTTCTACTTTAGATTACTACTCTAGATTTACCATACAGTTTGTATTTCTTAAGGTTGATATAAAATGTGGAAAAGTGAAGTGCTGCAAATACTTTCTGGATGCACTGTACGTTTCAGCTTTATTCCAAAGCAGATGAAATGAATTTTTTCCTCAAAATTCTACACACAATACCCCATAATGATACTTTGAAAAATATTATTTATTTATTTATTTATTTATTTATTTGCAAATGTATTAAAAAAAAAGCAACAACTAAGAAATCAGTTGTATATAAGTATTCACTGCCTTTGCCATGAATCTCAAAACTGAGTTCAGGTGCATCCTGCTTCCACTGATCATCCTTGAGATATTTCTGCTGCTTAAATGGAGTCCACCTGGGGTAAATTCAGTTGAATGGACATGATTTGGAAAGTCACACACCTGTCTACATATAAGGTCCCACAGTTGACAGTGTATGTCAGATCATAAACCAAGCATGAAGTCAGAGGAATTGTCTGTAGACCTCTGAGACAGGATTGTCTCAAGGCACAAATGAGGACGTCGAGGATTTATTCATTTTTGGTCTTATGGTAGCAGGGCTGGTACTTTCTGGCTTATGTGCTGTCCTGAGCTACTGGAAAATTGGCAAGACGGCGGCATCAAGAACCATGGCCCCTCGCTTGTCCGTCATGATTAATGAGGACTGTGATGACTCTTGAACTCAAACGCAAATTGGATGACATCTTGGAGCAGATGCGTGCCTTGCAGTGAAGTTGAAGGTATCGGAGGCCGGTGAATATTCTTATTCATAACTGGGAATATTCTTAATTCATAATTGGGATTTGGTTGTTCAAGTGGAACTGTTAAAAGTGTTTTTCACTACTCAACCACAACACTCTAGGCTTATCAAGCCTGAAGGACAAATTGCCCGACTGTTTTACCTCCAGAGGAATGTCTTTGGCCTTGGTGAGATTACTCGGCTCCTTTCTTATCTCAACCCACAAAGACAATAAACGGACAGACTTACACATGGACAAAGATTGAAGCATGCTCTATTTTTTCCCTATACCTCCCTTCCTGCCCCCCCATCACACACCCCATCCCGGCCACTGCTCACACCACCCCTTTCCCCTCTGGGGGCTGTGCGGTTTTAGCTGCGGCAAGTCCCTGTTCCCCCCAAGCTAGTGGCGGCGCGACTCCAGTTGCAGCGGCCTTCACCCACTTTGCCTCAATTCGGATGACGGACTGCTTCAAGTTTAGTGCACATAAACAATGTCAAATGTATATGTGTTGTCTTTAATTTTGATGTGTGCCATTATTACGGTAAACAAGTAATAATTGTGGATTAATTGCTGTATCCTGAGGTAACTGGAGTGTAAACGTAATTGCCCCTTTTTTGGGATCAATAAAGTTGTCTGAAGTCTAAAGTCTGAAGTCTACTTTCCGGATACACCGTATACAGCTTCATGATGAAGTGGTGTAATGGAGGATTTTCTTAAGAAGAAGACCTGAAAGTTCAGCTACAATTTGCCAAAAGGTACATCTGAGATGCAAGCCTAGATTTGATGTTTTGGTGAAAGAAAATCCTCCTCTATACTACTTCATCAAGAAACTCTATAACTGGTGATACAAAATGCAAAACATGCACTATGCGTAATTTCTCCAATCACAGCCACATAAGCCTATAATTTCTTCTGGCTTGTGTTGGTGTCTTTCCTCACTCTTCTTCTTGGAGTCACTCAGTTTTTGAGTGTCTACTTCACACAGATTCACCGTAGAGTGCCATACTGATTGTATTTCTTCATAACTGATGTAAATAAAGTAATTAAAGACATATATCCATATCCTCATTAGCCATTGTTTACATGGCTTTGAAACACCAGAACTCTGCTGGCGCCAAGGTACATTCTGGGAAGTGCGGGGGATTATGGGAAACGTTAAATTACCAAATAGGTGTTTCTGGCTGTGATTGTGGAAACTGCACACAGTGCAACGTTTGTCTCTATCATCACCAATTATACAGCATCATGGCTATTTTCCACACTTTGCCAAAACACAAATGGAAAACTCAGGTTCATTTGTTTGTTTTATTGGTTGAAAATTCTTCTCTCTGCCACTCTACCATGAAGCTGCAATTCCTAAATAGTGAATGGAATATTTTTTGTTTAACCCGTTGAATTAAACCAAAAACTTTGAAGTTCAAGCACATCTTGATGGTTTCATTTTAACTCTATTGTGGGTGGGTACACAAACAAAATGCTAAAAACTGTATCACTGTCCTAATACTTATGGACCTGCCTGTATAACAACCACAGGTGCAGAAATGGATGACATATAGCGCACAGCAGAGTCTTTAGTTGCTGTGTGGGTCATGCAGTATTTAGTCAAGAATGCTGATTTCAGTGATGATGAATTATGTAAACCTTTGTTTCCTGTGTTTGCACTCACAGATGTAACACAGCACCAGTCCCACTGAACTTGTTGGACGCTCTTCGATCCATCTCGCCCACAGTCATTACCAGCCCATATTAGAGTAGTTTACATGTCACTTTGCCTGTTATTTGCCTTCTGAATGTAATTCTGTGTCTGCTGCCGCCTTGTGCATTCAGTACTTATCTACAACTCTATATCTCTCTCTTAGTAATTGCTGAGTGACAGAAAGGCAATACTGACCACTTCATTACAGGACAGTCACACTGACTGGACACTGGCCTCTGGGCTCCCAGGTCACTCCAGCCAGACTGACTTTATCTGCCCAGGTCACCAGGGGTCAGTCACCCAGAATTCATAAAGACTTTACTGGCGTTGCCACTGGTGCAAGACAGCAAGGTCACATGACCCTAGTGGACTGCTTATATCAGGTATTGATCGCAGTTTGTTGACTCCAGTTCAGCCTGGACTCCCAGGGGCCAATGCTTTAATGTAAAGTAACGTATCAGAAGTAACAAGAATGATGCCTGACAGAAGTAACCACAGGAGTGACACAGGAGTTGTGGGGCTTTGAGGTTTTAAAGAAAGTAATATGTGTAAGAACTGAAAAAGGAGAAGCACCTTTATTGTCATTGTACATACTGTACATACAACAAAAATTTGTCTCTGCATTTAACCCATCCTCGTTGTAGTTAGACACAGTCCAACCACTGGGAGAAGTGGGTAGCCGCAGTCTAGTGCCCAGGAACTAACTCTAGATTTAGATATGCTGATCGGTTAAACAGGTACGTCAGTGGCGACCGATATGTAGACCTGGGTGGGATTACTTGTCACGCTGCCTTGTTCCGTCCTTTGACAAAATGCTTACTGCGCAATGTCTCAGAGGGTTCTGGCATTAACTGGGGAAGTGATTGATATCCTGTCTAGGGGGAATGGTAGACTTTCATCTGCTTTGGGCTACAGAATCCAGAGATAAGCACCAGTACCAGCAGGTCTCAGGGCATACGAGGTCTGTCCAAAAAGTAACGGACCTTTTTATTTTTTTTCAAAAACTATATGGATTTGAATCACGTGTGATTACATCAGCCAAGCTTGAACCTTTGTGCGCATGCGTGAGTTTTTCCACGCCTGTCGGTTGTGTCATTCGCCTGTGGGCAGGCTTTGAGTGAGCACTGGTCCACCCCTCCCGTCGGATTTCTTTTGTCTGAGAACTTGCTGAGAGGCTGCTGCTTTGCTCCATGAAATTTTTTTCAGAAACTGTTAGAGACAGGCAGTTGGAAACCATTCGATAGATTCAGTTGGATATCGGTGAAGATTCTGTCGGCGTCACGCGGATTAAGGAGTGTTAAAACCTTTTTAAAGACGGCCCACAGTGGCAGAGGGCGCGCAGCGCGCCGAGCGGCCATTCGGCAGGCTGGAATGACCAGATCATTTCTAAACTGAACGCTGTGTTGATCCGGGACATCATGTGACTACCACAGAAATGGCAACAGAGCTGGACATAGCACTTTTGCGGCACATCCACTGTTACAGGAGATTTTGTAATGAAAGGCGTGCGGAGGATTTCGCACGTCGGCACGAAGCAGCTCAGGACGCGCAGCAAAAAAAAAAACCTCCGTGTTGGAAACCATTCAGAAGATTCAGACGGCTTTCGATGGCTTTCAGTCGAGTGAGTATCCGAGAAATTGTGTAACAGCTGGACATGCCACAACATGTCCCGTGAGACTTCCAAGACGGAGGTGTTTTTTTGCTGTGCGTCCTGAGCTGCTTCGTGCCGACGTGTTTTCATTACAAAATCTCCTGTAACAGTGGAATGTGCCACAAAAGTGCTTTGTCCAGCTCTGTTGCCATTTCTGTGGTACTCACATGATGTCGAATGGCCGCTCGGTGCGCCACGCGCCCTCCACCGCTGTGGGCCGTCTTTAAAAAGGTTTTAACACTCCTTAATCCGTGTGATGCCGACAGAATCTTCACCGATATCCAACTGAATCTATCGAATGGTTTCCAACTGCCTGTCTCTAATAGTTTCTGAAAAAAAATGTCATGGAGCAAAGCGGCAGCCTCTCAGCAAGTTCTCAGACAAACGAAATCCGACGGGAGGGGTGGACCAGTGCTCACTCAAAGCCTGCCCACAGGCGAATGACGCAACCGACAGGCGTGGAAAAACTCACGCATGCGCACAAAGGTTCAAGCTTGTCTGATGTAAACACACGTGATTCAAATCCATATAGTTTTTGAAAAAAATAAAAAGGTCCGTTACTTTTTGGACAGACCTCGTATATAGGGTTTACTTCTTCTTCTACAATCCAACCACGAGTAGCAGTGGACAGTCAGGACACCAACTCTAGATCTGTAGATGCTTAAGGGTCAGTGCCAAGAAAGGAGCATGACCTTTATGTGCATGTTTTTGATGATAATTAAGGGAGTTCACAGGGAAAACATGCAAACTCTACACTGAAAGGAACTCGGCCAGCACTGCCAGCACTGCAACATTCGTGGCCACGTGTGGGTGTCCCACATTAATAAATTCAAATGTTGGCAGGTATGGGTGGAATCAAACCTATAACCTACTTACTGTGAGGCAAGAGTGCTAACCGTTGATGGACCATAGTCACAGAGATGAAACTGAGACCTGGAAATCTATTCTATTCTTAGGATGCACGTGTGGGAAGATCTTGTGTGCATGACAGTTTTATTGAGTAAAGAAATAAAGGGTGTTGGGTAGCCTGGCATATTGTACAACTGCAGTATTATGTTGTGAAAATATTCTCTAAACAGGATCCTATCACCTTGTGAATTCAGCACATGCCTTTTTGTGTTGCTGAAATCTTCTTTTTTTCTTTTTTTCTTTTTTTTTGCAGTTTGCTTCCAAAATTGATGAAGGTGAAGGAAGAAAACAATCAGTATTTATCCAAATCATTGAGAAAATCCATTGGCTATAGGATTGAGCAAAAACTAGCTGTGATACTTTGATTTTACTGCAGCACACACACAAACGTGATTTTGTGTGTGTGTGTGTGTGTGCAACTGCATTTGCAGTAGCTTGTGCTTGTGTGAGACCCTTTATGTACATACTAAAGCATCCCTGATGCTCGTTAGATCTCGTCTCTCGGCAGCTGCTTGGCACCGTTCATATTAAATCACAATAATGGCAGATGAGCTGTAGTGCGAGAGAGACAAGCATCTATTTGAAACTGCACTTTATTACACTTTGTTCCTTTTAATCAAAAAAACTATGTGAGAAGAAAACCCGGGTTTAAAAAAAAAATAAAAATCTCAGATAAACAGCAACGATTGCATCTTTAAATAATAAATGAGCCCCTGCCTCTTACAGATGGGAATATAACTGAAAATAATTGAAGAAAACAATGTCCTATAAGAGCAGCACTCAAACAGTGCTGATTCAGAATCCCTCATAACTTCAAACATTCAGTCATAAAGTATGGATAATCCACAAAAGAAAGCCATGTGTCTGTTTACAATTTCCTTCTAATTAAGGCTACAGGATGGGGTCTAGCTTTGTTAAAGTTGATGCGTGTTTGTTAGACTTCCCGAGAAACTGTACCACTGGCAAATTAGGGCTGGAATACAAAACGAAACAAACAATATCGCTCTAATATGATCTGCAGTCAAATAATAAATATTTCACAAACTGTCTGCATTTGACACACTTTTAGCTGAGAACAAAGGATTCCGAAACAACAAATTGCCAAAACTTGGTCTTGTGACAATAATCTTTGCGACCTGCATTAATTCACAAAGCGTGGCGTCAGCTTCTGCAGCAAAACTATAATCTCCCTTCAATTAGTTTAGAAGTTAATGGCAATTTGGTGCCTTGTTTTGAAGCTGACAGGCACGTTTTGTTGCCAGTTTTGGAAGTAAACTGATTGAAATACAAACAAAAATGTCCACAGTCAGGAAGTGTTAGTGGTTTTGGAATGAAAGCTACAAGGAGTGTAACAATTAACTGATACGATTTTAAAGTAAAAAAAATGACTACATCGAGATACTGATCCCTAAATCAAAGTAAATCTCCTTTGAACCAGCTGATAGCCTGATTTTATCTTTAGAATTTTTTTTTGAATAATCTTGTTTCGCAGCTACACCCATCTTCAAACTCCTGTAAAAGTCCAAAGGTCAACGTAAGGCTCTCACAAGACTGCTCACAGGAATGCTAACTTTGCAAGGTTAAAAGATAAAAAATCATGCCTGATAATGACAGCTGGTATAACAGATACATGTACCCATTTGAACTTTATGTTTGATTCACAATTTGTTTACACTATCATACCAGTTCAGAAAGAAAAAGTTAGGCGATGCTAACAACAGCTGGCTTCTTCTTCTGGGCTTCTTTTATGCTGCACTTTCTGCTATTAGTGCAGTGATAACTGAAAAAATCTTTCAAATGGTGATGCAAGCACTACATTTTGCACAAATACACCTTAAACATTACTCTTTTGAAAAGGCAGGGTGTCCACTTGCATTTATAATATGCACCCAGGCAGGAGTCAATTGAAGAATTACATAGGGGTCAAAATTAAAAGATGTTCCAATCATATTGAAATCTACACCACATTATTTGTCTGATCACAGAGATTCCAAAAAGGTATAGTTTGGACTATCTGTGACTGAATGTTGTGGAGTCAGGGGGTGAAAACAACAAGAATGGTGACAATGGTCAATTTCAGTTTGTACAGGAGTCAAAAGTTAAAGTTGCTCTACTTTTGGAAAACCTTAATGCAAATTATTGGTTGAGTTAATAGGGTTTTAAAAAGGATTAGTTTGCATCGTGTGTCACGCTTAGTTATCATGTTATGGGGTAACATATGTCACATATCATAGAATCCAATGGATGTCGACTATTGTTTAACTTTCACTTTCACTTTCAGACCAAGCCTTCAACACAGTCAAAACTATTCCATTTATTAATCCTATTAGCTCAACCAATAATTTGCATTAAATTTTTACCAAAATTGGAGCAACTTTAACTTTTGGCCCTTGTACAAACCGAAATTGACCTTTCTCACCATTTTTGCTATTTTTTCACCCAATAACTCCACAGAATTCAGTCATAGATGGTCCAAATTATAGCTTTTTCAAATCTTTATGATCAGACAAATAATATGAAATACCTTTCAATATGATTGGAGCATTTTTAGATTTTGACCCCTGTGTAATTCTTCAATTGACCCATACCTGGCAGCCTGTTGTAATTTCAAATAGACACTCTATTTTTTCAAAAGAGTAATGTCTAAGGAGTATTTGTGCCAAATTTGGTGCTTGCATCACCATTTGAAGGATTCCTCTGTAAATATTCTCTTATCTGCTGCACTATATTGTATGAGTTGCTGCCTCCAGTGGTGAACAAAAGGTGAGCATAGGTAGCACCAACGTGCTGCAACACATCAGCAAAAAAAAAAACAACAAAACAAAACAAAAAAACGTGTTTTAATTTATCATGGAAAATGAATGTCTACGTTAAACAAATAATTTTAAAAATGTTCACACCAAACGGTCAAATGGTCCCTAATAAAAAATATTGTTCCTGAATTGTGTCATAGCACATGTATCTAGATATGCATCATATCGTTTTCTAAGGGAGAGAGGCGTATCCCTAGAAGCTACTACATAATGGTGTCCTACTTTATATATTGTTTTTACACTCAACCAGTGAATAGCTGCTCATAAAATCATGCACGTATGAGCAGCATCAGCAGCATTGAAAAGGTGTTGAAGGTGATGTTTCCTCCTTTTCTCTCAGTGAAGCAGCCCAGCAGTGTGCTGTGTGTCTAACAGGGATAAGGTAGTGCTTGATGATTAATCACTGGACATAATAAAGCTTCTCACCATGAGCGCCCAGTCCAGCTGATTTGATGATATGATTGGAGCCGATTAGAAAAGAGAAATAATCATTCCTTACAGTGCATTCATAGCAGCCTCTAATGGTGGCTTCTGATTGGACTTTGTGGAGAAGATAATAAAGGCCGTCTTCAGAATGGATTCTAAGATTATTTCTTTAACTTCATGAAATGGGGCCACTAGCCTGGATGCTGCAGATTTGAGGATTAAGATAAGATGACCTTTCACATTATGTTACCATGTATAAAAGATGAAGTTTACAGTCCCTCGTCACATTAGACCTTATCAATGGTTGGAGCCTGTGAGGAGCCCCTTTGAACATCACAATGGGTTTGCAGGCTGGTAACAGGCCTCTACCCCCAAGTGTGGGATTACTGTGTTAGTGTGTCTGCGCACAAACAATACTAATGTGCCGCATATGCGTAAAAACTTTAGCCTCCTTTCTTAGTCACAGTTACATGCAATAAAAGGAAAAAAAAACTGCTCATATTTAACAATAAATATAAATAGGTAAATTGTGTCCAACACTTTTCTCTTTAAAATTTGTTACTGGTGGTTTCCTGCAATTTGTAGGAAAATGAGGCTGCAAATATTCAGGGTGTTATAATATATTTTTAAATGAGTTATCATCAGCTGTTCATGTGTTGAGATATTAAATGATAATAATTGGTTAGTTTTGATGATAAAAATAGAAAATCATTATTCACAAGTGAGTTGTCTTGGAATATAAATGTTTGGACTTCTCATATTTGATTTACTTCTCATATTTGATGAAGCTACACATTCACCCATTCACACACACGTCAGCATGCTACCATGCAAGGCACACCACTACCAGTGAGTTGCCTCTGTGCCGGGGAACTGAACCAATAATCCTCCACTTACAAACCGGCCTCTCTAACCTTCTGAACTCCACCAGAATGAGAAGAAGAACAACATATGACAGTTCTATATTGGAGCTGGTGCTTATCCCCTTATTCCATAATGTGAAGTAGATGAGAGTCAACGGCTCTCTCAGTCCAAGACAGGTTACTTTCACAGCAAAAGCAGGTGCCCATTTATAGCTGGGGGGACTGAGACATGAACTGTCTTCTACAAGGACTCAAACACGAAACATGACCAGGAATCAAACCCAGGTTTATATATTGGCAGTCAAATTTTTATCCCATGGAACCACCCGCTCTGTGGAGAAATCTACCTTCATCTAAACAAGGGCACTCAGAGAACAGAACTGTGAGCCATGGTTGGCCAATCCTAGAATGGTTGTGCACCCTCACATTTCACAGAACTTATTGAGTCTTATGTGTCAACACGAGCCCTGCAATCTCAGGGTGAAATGGTAAATGGACTGCATTTATATAGCGCTTTTCCATCTGCATCAGACACTCAAAGTGCTTTACAAATATGCCTCACATTCACCCCGATGTCACGGTGCTGCCATACAAGGCGCTCACTACACATCGGGAGCAATAGGGGATTAAAGGCCTTTCCCAAGGGCCCTTAGTGATTTTCCAGTCAGGCGGGGATTTGAACCAAGGATCTTCTGGTCTCAAGCCCAACACCTTAACCACTAGACCATCAGGGTGCTGTGTCTTAATTTATTTATTTGAATATAGTTTATTTATGGTTAATTTATCTGTTGAAATCTTGTTCTTGTTTACTTGCCTGTTCGTTTTAGATTTTGTATTTAACTTTTTCTGTGTGTGTTTTTTGAACGTCTTGTGTTTTAAGTGTTTTCACATTGCAAAGCACTTTCAAATGACCTATCAAAACTTATGATTATGATTATTATTATTATTATTATTAATTTATACATTCATTCATTTTCAGGGGTGGTGGCCAAGTGGTTAATGCACTTGATTTCAGTGCTGAAGGTTCCCAGTTCAAATCCCACCCCTGTCACATTTCTCCATGTCATGTGGAGCTGCATCAGGAAGGGCATCCAGCGTAAAACTTGTGCCAATTCAACATGCAGATCCACCTTGAATTTGCTGTGGCGACCCCGAGTGCAAAACAAGGGAGCAGCTGAAGGGACTTACTTTTTTACATTCATTCATTTTCCATATCTGCTTACTCTAATCAAGTGTTAGGGGGCTGGGGGGAGCCAATTCCAGCAGTTAATAGGATGAGAGGCAGGGTACACTCTGGACAGGATGCCAGGCTATCACAGGGCCACATATAGACACACAAATTCAGTTACAGTAACACGCCCCAACGTTTAATTTAAAGTTTTAAATTCCCTCAATCTGCATGTTTTTGGAAGTGGGAGGAACCCAGAGGGAACCCACGGAAAAACAGGGAGAAGATGCAAACTCCATACAGAAAGGAGCAGACAGGAAGTGATCCAGGACCTGCTTGCTGTGAGGCAACAGTGCTAACCAGTAAGCCACTGTACTGCCCATTGTCATTATTATTATTTAGTTTGATTAGAATTATTAAAATATAATGTTCATGTATGGTAGGGAATGAGATCTTGCCCCAAGTGAAGGGGTTCAACTACCTTGGGGTCTTGTTCATGTGTGAGGGGACAATGAAGTGTGAGATCGGCTGGAGAATTGGCACAACAGGGAAAATGTTACATTCGCTCTCCCATACTGTTGTGACAAAAAGGGTCAATCTTTGTTCCTACTCTCATGGTCATGAGGGCTGGGTTATGAGAGTGAGATCTCAACAAAGGATCAGATGGTGGAAGCTGAAGGAGGAAGACTGTTGTGTGAAATTTAGCGAGCAGGTGAGAGAAGCACTAGTTGGAGGGGAAGCAATTTTGGACAACTGGAAAAGTACTGCAGATGTGGTGAGGGAGACAGCTAGGGCAGTACTGGGTATGACATCTGGACAGTGGAAGGAAGACAAGGAGACTTGGTGGTGGAATGAAGAGGTCCAGGAAAGCATAAGGAGAAAGAGGTTGGCGAAAAAGTTTTGGGATAGTCAGAGAGATGAAGAAAGTAGACAGGAGTACAAGGAGATGCGGCGTAAGGCGAGAAGAAAAATGACAAAAGCAAAGGAAAAGTCATATTGCGGGCTGTACAAGAAGTTGAATAGTAAGGAAGGAGAAAAGGACTTGTACCGATTGGCCAGACAAAGGGACAGAGCTGGAAAGGATGTGCAGCAGGTTAGGGTGGTAAAAGATGCACATGGTAATGTGCTGACAAGTGAGGAGTGTGTGCTGAGAAGGTGGAGGGAATATTTTGAAGAGTTGATGAATAAAGAAAATGAGCGAGAGAAAAGGCTGGATGATGTGTTGAGAGTAATCAGGAAGTAAAAGAGATTAGCAAGGAAGAAGTGAGGGCTGCTATGAAGAGGATGAAGAGGGGAAGGCAGTTGGTCCAGATGACATTCCAATGGAGGCATGGAAATGTCTAGGAGAGATGGCAGTAGAGTTTCTAACCAGATTGTTTAATAAAATCTTGGAAAGTGAGAGGATGCCTGAGGAGTGAGACGAAGTGTGCTGGTTCCTATTTCAAGAACAAGGGTGATGTGCAGAGCTGCAGTAACTACAGAGGCATAAAGCTGATCAGCCACAGCATGAAGTTATGGGAAAGAGTAGTAGAAGCTAGGCTTAGAAAACAGGTGAAGATCTGTGAGCAACAATATGGTTTCATGCCGAGAAAGAGCACTACAGATGCAGTGTTTGCTCTGAGAATACTGTTGGAAAAGTACAGAGAAGGACAGAAAGAGTTACATTGTGTGTTTGTGGACATAGAAAAAGCTTATGATAGGGTGCCAAGAGAAGAGTTGTGGCATTGTATGAGGAGGTCTGGAGTGGCAGAGAAGTACGTTAGGGTAGTGCAGGACATGTACAAGAATAGTGTGACAGCGGTGAGATGCACAGTCGGAATGACAGACTCATTCAAGGTGGTGGTGGGATTACACCAAGGATCAGCTCTGAATCCTTTCTTGTTTACAGTGGTGATGGACAGGTTGACAGATGAGATCAGACAGGAGTCCCCATGGACTATGATGTTTGCAGATGACATTGTGATCTGTAGTGAGAGTAGAGAGCAAGTTGAGTCTAGTCTGGAGAAGTGGAGATATGCTTTGGAGAGAAGGGGAATGAAAATCAGTAGAAGCAAGACTGAGTACATGTGTGTGAATGAGAGGGAGCCCAGTGGAATAGTGCAGTTACAAGGAGTAGAAGTGGTGAAAGTAGATGAGTTTAGCTGATCAAATTGATGCAGATACCTCGCTGGAACAAGAACCATAACTTCAGTCTTATCAGAATTTAAAAGTAGGAAGTTGCTAGACATCCAGCTTCTTACTGATGCAAGGCAATCTTCCAAAGATTTTATGTGAATGAGATCACCAGCAGTTATTGGCATGTACAATTGAGTGTCATCAGCATGGCAATGAAAGGGAATCTCAAAGCGCCGCAGTATATTCCCAAGGGCTGCTACATAAAGGGAAAAAAGCAGGGGGCCTAAAACGGATCCCTGTGGAACCCCAAACTTCATGTCCCTACGATCAGAGGAGGTGCCATTACACAATACCAGTAGAACGACTGGTATGGTATGACGTCAACCATGCAAGAGCAGTTCCAGTAATCCAAAGTGATTCTCCAGCCTACGGAGCAAAATACGATGATCCAAAGCATCAAACGCAACACTAAGATCCAGCAGCACCAAGACTGTAGTAGTATGTGCCAGGAGATTGTTCCACAAAGCTGGGGCACAGTAGAAGAAAGCTCTGTGACCGGCAGACTTTTTATTCACCCTGGGAACACATAGAAGTCCTGCACCCTGAGAACGCAGGGCCCGAGCTGGTACATAAGTATTCACAACCTTTGCCATGAAGCTCAAAATTGAGCTCAGATGCATCCTGTTTCCACCTTGAGATGTTTGTACAGCTTAATTGGAGTTCACTTCAGTTGAACTGGACATGAGTTGGAAATACACACACCTGTCTACATATAAGGTTCCACAGTTGACAGTGCATGTCAGAGCACAAACCAAGCATGAAGTCAAAGGAATTGTCTGTAGACCTCAGAGACAGGATTGTCAAATCTAGGGAAGAGTACAGAAACATTTCGGCTGCTTTGAAGGTCCCAATGAGCACAGTGGCCTCCATCATCTCGTAAATGGAAGAAGTTCAGTTCCACCAGGACTCTTCCTCGAGGTGGCCGCCCGTCTAAACTGAGCGATCGGGCGAGAAGGGCCTTAGTCAGGGAGGTGACCAAGAACCCGATGGTCACTCTGTCAGAGCTGCAGCATTCCTCTGTGGAGAGAAGAGAACTTTCCAGAAGGACAACCATTTTTGCAGTAATCCACCAATCAGGCCTGTATGGTAGAGTGGCCAGACATAAGCCACTCCTTAGTAAAAGGAACATGATAGACTGCCTGAAGTTTGCCAAAAGGTACGAGAAGTACTCTTGGACCATGAGAAACAAAATTCTCTGGTTTGATGAGACAAAGACTGAACTCTTTGGTGTGAATACCAGGCGTCATGTTTTTAGGAAACCAGGCACCATCCCTACAGTGAAGCATGGTGGTGGCAGCATCATGCTGTGGGGATGTTTTTCAGTGGCAGGAACTGGGAGACTAGTCTGGATTGAGGGAAAGATGAATGCAGCAATGTACAGAGACATCCTGGATGAAAATCTACTCCAGAGAGCTCTTGACCTCAGACTGGTGCGACGGTTCATCTTTCAGCAGGACAGTGACCCTAAGCACACAGCCAAGATATCCAAGGAGTGGCTTCAGAACACCTCTGTGATTGTTCTCAAGTGGCCCAGCCAGAAGCCCAGTCTTGAATCCAATTGTACCTCTCTGGAGAGATCTGAAAATGGCTGTGCACCGACGCTCCCCATCCAACCTGATAGAGCTTGACAGGTGGTGCAAAGAGGAATGGGCAGAACTGCCCAAAGATAGGTTCACCAAGCTTGTGGCATCATATTTAAGAAGACTTGAGGCTGTAACTGCTGCCAAAGGTGCATCAACAAAGTATTGAGCAAAGGGTGTGAACACTTATGTGCATGTAATTTCTTAGGTTTTTTTTTTTAATTTTTAATAAATCCCCCCCCCCCCCCCCAAAAAAGAAAAAACTTTTTTCATGTTGACAATATGGGATGTTGTAAGCAGAATTTTCTTTTATTATTTTTTGGGCGGGGGGGATTAATTTACTCCGTTTTGGAATCAGGCTGGAACATAACGAAAGCGCTGTGAATACTTTCCGGTTGGATTGAATGCGTATGTGTATATATTTCTGTGCTGATAACATTGTAGGGTATGGACACAAAAAAATGTGGAGCAATGGGTACGTTAGTCCATCAAAATCAGATTTTGTAGACAATAACTTGTCAGAGTTGTTCGGAGTTGGACCTGAAAAGAACAACCCAGTTTACAGAAAATGATCACGCAAGAGACACTGAACCTCTTTTCCTGATCAGGAGAAAACAAATGAGCCGCTTCTTCAGAAAGAACTGTCGTCTGCTCTGAAGGCCCCGCCCATTTGCTTCTCCTTTTTCAATCAATCAACTTTTTTCTTATATAGCGCCAAATCACAACAAACAGTTGCCCCAAGGCGCTCCACATTGCAAGGCAAGGCCATACAATAATCACGAAAAACCCCAACGGTCAAAACGACCCCCTATGAGCAAGCACTTGGCCACAGTGGGAAGGAAAAACTCCCTTTTAACAGGAAGAAACCTCCAGCAGAACCAGGCTCAGGGAGGGGCAGTCTTCTGCTGAGACTGGTTGGGGCTGAGGGAAAGAACCAGGAAAAAGACATGCCGAGAAGGGGGGCAGAGATCGATCACTAATGATTAAATGCAGAGTGATGCATACGGAGCAAAAAGAGAAAGAAACAGTGCATCATGGGAACCCCCCCACAGTCTACGTCTAAAGCAACATAACCAAGGGATGGTCCAGGGTCACCCGATCCAGCCCTACTATAAGCCTTAGCGAAAAGGAAAGTTTTAAGCCTAATCTTAAAAGTAGAGAGGGTATCTGTCTCCCTGATCTGAATTGGGAGCTGGTTCCACAGGAGAGGAGCCTGAAGCTGAAGGCTCTGCCTCCCATTCTACTCTTACAAACCCTAGGAACCACAAGTAAGCCCGCAGTCTGAGAGCGAAGCGCTCTAATGGGGTAATATGGTACTACGAGGTCCCTAAGATAAGATGGGACCTGATTATTCAAACCTTATAAGTAAGAAGAAGAATTTTAATTCTATTCTAGAATTAACAGGAAGCCAATGAAGAGAGGCCAACACGGGTGAGATATGCTCTCTCCTGCTAGTCCCCGTCAGTACTCTAGCTGCAGCATTCTGAACCAACTGAAGGCTTTTTAGGGAACTTTTAGGACAACCTGATAATAATGAATTACAATAGTCCAGCCTAGAGGAAATAAATGCATGAATTAGTTTTTCAGCATCACTCTGAGACAAGACCTTTCTGATTTTAGAGATATTGCGTAAATGCAAAAAGGCAGTCCTACATATTTGTTTAATATGCGCTTTGAAAGACATATCCTGATCAAAAATGACTCCAAGATTTCTCACAGTATTACTAGAGATCAGGGAAATGCCATCCAGAGTAACGATCTGGTTAGACACCATGCTTCTAAGATTTGTGGGGCCAAGTACAATAACTTCAGTTTTATCTGAGTTTAAAAGCAGGAAATTAGAGGTCATCCATGTCTTTATGTCTGTAAGACAATCCTGCAGTTTAGCTAATTGGTGTGTATCCTCTGGCTTCATGGATAGATAAAGCTGGGTATTATCTGCGTAACAATGAAAATTTAAGCAATACTGTCTAATAATACTGCCTAAGGGAAGCATGTATAAAGTGAATAAAATTGGTCCTAGCACAGAACCTTGTGGAACTCCATAATTAACTTCAGTCTGTGAAGAAGATTCCCCATTTACATGAACAAACTGTAATCTATTAGACAAATATGATTCAAACCACCGCAGCGCAGTGCCCTTAATACCTATGACATGCTCTAATCTCTGTAATAAAATTTTATGGTCAACAGTATCAAAAGCAGCACTGAGGTCCAACAGAACAAGCACAGAGATAAGTCCACTGTCCGAAGCCATAAGAAGATCATTTGTAACCTTCACTAATGCTGTTTCTGTACTATGATGATTCTAAAACCTGACTGAAACTCTTCAAATAGACCATTCCTCTGCAGGTGATCAGTTAGCTGTTTTACAACTACCCTCTCAAGAATCTTTGAGAGAAAAGGAAGGTTGGAGATTGGCCTATAATTAGCTAAGATAGCTGGGTCAAGTGATGGCTTTTTAAGTAATGGTTTAATTACTGCCACCTTAAAGGCCTGTGGTACATAACCAACTAACAAAGATAGATTGATCATATTTAAGATTGAAGCATTAAATAATGGTAGGACTTCCTTGAGCAGCCTGGCAGGAATGGGGTCTAATAAACATGTTGATGGTTTGGGATGAAGTAACTAATGAAAATAACTCAGACAGAACAATCGGAGCGAAAGAGTCTAACCAATACCGGCATCAACTGAAAGCAGCCAAAGATAACGATACATCTTGGGATGGTTATGAGTAATTTTTTCTCTAATAGTCAAAATTTTGTTAGCAAAGAAAGTCATGAAGTCATTACTAGTTAAAGTTAATGGAATACTCAGCTCCATAGAGCTCTGACTCTTTGTCAGCCTGGCTACAGTGCTGAAAAGAAACCTGGGGTTGTTCTTATTTCTTCAATTAGTGATGAGTAGAAAGATGTCCTAGCTTTACGGAGGGCTTTTTTTATAGAGCAACAAACTCTTTTTCCAGGCTAAGTGAAGATCTTCTAATTAGTGAGACGCCATTTCCTCCTCCAACTTACGGGTTATCTGCTTTAAGCTACGAGTTTGTGAGTTATACCACGGAGTCAGACACTTCTGATTTAAAGCTCTCTTTTTCAGAGGAGCTACAGCATCCAAAGTTGTCTTCAATGAGGATGTAAACTATTGACGAGATACTCTAACTCCCTTACAGAGTTTAGGTAGCTACTCTGCTCTGTGTTGGTATATGACATTAGAGAACATAAAGAAGGAATCATATCCTTAAACCTAGTTGCAGCGCTTTCTGAAAGACTTCTAGTGTAGTGAAACTTATTCCCCACTGCAGGGTAGTCCAACAGGGTAAATGTAAATGTTATTAAAAATGATCAGACAGAAGGGAGTTTTCAGGGAATACTGTTAAGTCTTCTATTTCCATACCATAAGTCAGAACAAGATCTAAAATATGATTAAAGTGGTGGGTGGACTCATTTACTTTTTGAGCAAAGCCGATAGAGTCTAATAATAGATTAAATGCAGTGTTGAGGCTGTCATTCTCAGCATCTGTCGTGGATGTTAAAATCGCCCACTATAATTATCTTATCTGAGCTAAGCACTAAGTCAGACAAAAGGTCTGAAAATTCACAGAGAAACTCACAGTAACGCCCAGGTGGACGATAGATAATAACAAATAAAACTGGTTTTTGGACTTCCAATTTGGATGGACAAGACTAAGAGACACGCTTTCAAATGAATTAAAGCTCTGTCTAGGTTTTTGATTAATTAATAAGCTGGAATGGAAGATTGCTGCTAATCCTCCGCCCCGGCCCGTGCTACGAGCATTCTGACAGTTAGTGTGACTCGGGGGTGTTGACTCATTTAAACTACCATATTCATCCTGCTGTACTCAGGTTTCTGTTAGGCAGAATAAATCAATACGTTGATCAATTATTATATCATTACCAACAGGGACTTAGAAGAGAGATACCTAATGTTTAATAGACCACATTTAACTGTTTTAGTCTGTGGTGCAATTGAAGGTGCTATATTATTTTTTTCTTTTTGAATTTTTATGCTTAAATAGATTTTTGCTGGTTATTGGTGGTCTGGGAGCAGGCACCGTCTCTACGGGGATGGGGTAATGAGGGGATGGCAGGGGGAGAGAAGCTGCAGAGAGGTGTATAAGACCACAGCTCTGCCTCCTGGTCCCAACGCTAGACAGTCACAGTTTGGAGGATCCAAAAAATTGGCCAGATTTCTATAAATGAGAGCTGCTCCCTCTAAAGTGGGATGGATGCCGTCTCTCCTAACAAGACCAGGTTTTCCCAGAAGCTTGCCATTATCAATGAAGCCCACCTCATTTTTTGGACACCACTCAGACAGCCAGCAATTCAAGGAGAACATGCGGCTAAACATGTCACTCCCGGTCTGATTGGGGAGGGGCCCAGAGAAAACAACAGAGTCCGACATTGTTTTTGCAAAGTTACACACCGATTTAATGTTAATTTTAGTGACCTCCGATTGGCGTAACCGAGTGTCATTACTGCCGACGTGAATTACAATCTTACCAAATTTACGCTTAGCCTTAGCCAACAATTTCAAATGTCCTTCGATGTCACCTGCTCTGGCCCCCGGAAGACAATTGACAATGGTTGCTGGTGTCGCTAACTTCACATTTCTCAAAACAGAGTCGCCAATAACCAGAGTTTGATCCTCGGCGAGTGTATCGTCGAGTGGGGAAAAACGGTTAGAGATGTGAACGGGTTGACGTGTACACGGGGCTTCTGTTTAGGGCTAC
The DNA here is from genome assembly GCF_902500255.1 of Thalassophryne amazonica. Taxonomy (NCBI): domain Eukaryota; kingdom Metazoa; phylum Chordata; class Actinopteri; order Batrachoidiformes; family Batrachoididae; genus Thalassophryne; species Thalassophryne amazonica. The sequence goes on along the minus strand of NC_047104.1, from coordinate 98,291,982 downwards.
GCTTCCTCCTCACAGTTACCCAGTCAGCCTGCTTTCCCGACTGCACGGGATCTGCCAGGGGGGAACTAACGGCGGCTAGCTACCTTGGTCCGCACCGACTACAGGGGCCTGGCTAGCTGTAGAATTTTCCACGGTGCGGAGCCGAGCCTCCAATTCACCCAGCCTGGCCTCCAAAGCTACGAATAAGCTGCACTTATTACAAGTACCGTTACTGCTAAAGGAGCCCGAGGAATAACTAAACATTTCACACCCAGAGCAGAAAAGTACGGGAGAGACAGGAGAAGCCGTCATGCTAAACCGGCTAAGAGCTAGTAGCTGCGCTAAGCTAGCGGATTCCCAAAAACACACAAAGTGAATAATGTGCAAATAATCCAGAGGTGATTCAGCAGAAGGAGTGCCCCAATCAAGGCACCAAACAGGCCATGAAGCAGCACAGGCAACGCACGACAACAGCGAACGCACGACAACGGTGCTAAAATAAAATAAAAATAAAAAAAATAAAAAATAAAAACGAAAGCGTAGCAAGCTAGTTAGATTGCCAACGCTAATGAAAGTTAGCTGATAAAAGTGCTCCATCGCGATGTTTCGACCGTTAGAGGTCTTCCTTAGCCGTGGAGCACAGTAAAAAAGTTTAAAAAAGTAAAAAAGTAAAAAAGTCTTGAAAAAGACTGTTAGTTCAAGTCCAAAGCAGCAGGTAGCAGTCTCTGTGTAAACAGTCCCAACATTCAAGCATATAGGAGTGACAATATTAAAAAACAATGGAAAGACACAAAGTCTGGTCTCACACTGATATGAAAACTGTTATGGCTTTGAGCCCTCAGTCTCCTAAGCTTCCCATAATAATGTCCAGCCCTGAACCGGTGTTTCGGTTACAATGCTCTATCCTCAAGGCCGAACCATTAATTAAAGGTGCACATCTGCACTTAGCAAAAACATGACCCTAGCAAAACAGTCTGCACATTTTTAGAAAAACAGTCTGCACACTGACTAAGCCAAGGATCATCTGCTCACTTTCTCGTGTGGCAGTTTTAATGATCACTTGAACAGTGATTGCTTTGACAATGAGTAATTATTTAAAGGAATAATGGTACATGAACTCTCACACATGCATACATGTATACAAGGGCTGTCCATAAAGTATAGGTCCTTTTTATTTTTTTCAAAAACTATATGGATTTCATTCATATGTTTTTACGTCAGACATGCATGAACCCTCGTGCGCATGCGTGAGTTTTTCCACGCCTGTCGGTGACCGTCATTCGCCTGTGAGCACTCCTTGTGGGAGGAGTCGTCCAGCCCCTCGTCGGAATTCCTTTGTCTGAGAAGTTGCTGAGAGACTGGCGCTTTGTTTGATCAAAATTTTTTCTAAACCTGTGAGACACATCGAAGTGGACATGGTTCAAAAAATTAAGCTGGTTTTCAGTGAAAATTTAACGGCTGATGAGAGATTTTGAGGTGACACTGTCGCTTTAAGGACTTCCCACGGTTGCGAGACGTCGCGCTGCGCTCTCAGGCGGCGTCATCAGCCTGTTTCAAGCTGAAACCTCCACATTTCAGGCTCTATTGATCCAGGACGTCGTGAGAGAACAGAGAAGTTTCAGAAGAAGTCGGTTTCAGCATTTTATCCGGATATTCCACGTTAAAGGAGATTTTTTTAATGAAAGACGTGCGGACGGGTCCGCGCGTCGGGACGCAGCCGCCGCGGAGCGGCGGCCACAGGAAAAACACCTCCGTGGTTGATAACCATTTGTAAAATCCAGGCGGCTTTTGATGGCTTTCAGTGGAGTGAGTATATGAGAAATTGTTTAACAGGCAGGACATGTTCCAACTTGTCCTTAAGGCTTTCAACGGAGGTCTTTTTCCTGTGGCGGAGCGTCGCGGCGGCTGCGTCCCGACGCGCGGACCCGTCCGCACGTCTTTCATTAAAAAAATCTCCTTTAACAGTGGAATATCCGGATAAAACGCTGAAACCGACTTCTTCTGAAACTTCTCTGTTCTCTCACGACGTCCTGGATCAATAGAGCCTGAAATGTGGAGGTTTTCAGCTTGAAACAGGCTGACGACGGCGGCTGAGAGCGCTGAGCGACGTCTCGCACTGTGGGAAGTCCTTAAAGCGACAGTGTCACCTCAAAATCTCTCATCAGCCGTTAAAATTTTCACTGAAAACCAGCTTAATTTTCGAACCATGTCCCTTCGATGTGTCTCACAGGTTTAGAAAAAATTTGATCAAACAAAGCGCCAGTCTCTCAGCAACTTCTCAGACAAAGGAATTCTGACGAGGGGCTGGCCGGGACTCCACCACAAGGAGTGCTCACAGGCGAATGACGTCACCGACAGGCGTGGAAAAAACTTACGCATGCGCACAAGGGTTCAAGCATGTCTGACGTAAAACATATGAATGAAATCCTATAGTTTTTGAAAAAAATAAAAAGGACCTATACTTTATGGACAGACCTCGTATATGAAAAATAGAGAACAGAAGCAAAGACACGATCACAGAGAGTACATCAAAGTAAAGACATTAATATTTGATAATATATATTGACAATATAGAGAAAACCCTGTCAAACTTAAAACAATACTGTCATTTTATAAGTGACCAAATTAAAAGAACATCTAATAAAGAGAAACCCTATTCCATCTGATCAACTTTGATGCACCAGATCGATCGAAAGAGCGACTTTATTTTGCATATGTAATATCCTATAGACATACTGCCACCTGCTGCATGGTTTGTGAAGGTGGCTGTTTTCATGACTAAGTTAAGTTATAGTTGGTTACTTGCGAAGACTCACTCTTCCTTATTTCGTCAACTCACATCCTCATGCGGTGTTGACTGAATCCTTAAAACTAAAATCTTTTTTTAGTTGTTAATCGGTCCTCAGGGTGTGTTACGGAGTGGATGCTGGATAAATTGTTGAAAATTATGAACAGCTGTGGTTAAAACTCACACATAATTTGTCCGCCTGCTGAACACAGGACACACTGTGTGCTTGTTGTTGTGCTCTGCTGAGCTAGCAAGCGAGCAACTGTAACGAGAAACATGATCCCCACTATGTGGGTGAATTCTAGATGAATTATACAAAAGAATACCAGAATTAAGCAACAAATAGGACATGTTACTGGAGATAGTGCCAAAACTTTTCTTCGGTTCTACAACTTAGTGACACTAACTTAACACTGCTCTACGGTATTTTAAAACTATATTTGAAGTAACTCAGATGCTCCAGTATTATCTCATTTAGATGGAGATAAAAGTCAAAGACTTGAATTTTACTAAATGCTTTGAGAACTCTGATTGAGGTCAGTTACAGAATCAGTGAGCAACACCTTGAATTAGACAGAACAGCTCCTGACTGGCCAACATTTCAGGGCACCTTTGATGTGGGAGGCACTGCCTACTCCTATAACTTACAACCCAGTTCTGCAGGGACTTATTTTTATAACCTCTATTATTTTCAATCATAAATATTCAAATCCAGACCTTAAATCCTGAGCTTAGTGAGGAGAATAGCCAAAAACAACATGCAGCTGTTTGGCTTCTCCGAGCTCTCGCTGTTCTATAGAAAATCATTACAAAGATTAATACAGAAATCAAACGGAATGCGGAGACGAGACTGTACAACGCAGTAAAAATAATACACTCGTGAGAGACTCGGGTTGGAAATATTTGGTCAAGTATTTGTGTTTGTTGCTCTTTATTTGTTTGAGCATTTTGACACATTCTGCATTTCCTGCTTTTGGCTGTGAATTAATATTTGCATCTTGAATATTAATCCTGATTCAGCAGTGGATTAGTTTAGTTCTGCTATGTCCTTCTGTGCTGAGCCCTAAATAAAGGCACTGACATGGAGAGGAACCTATACCTGCATGCAAACAAGACCTCTGCACCCGAGATAGCACATGTCCTGCAACACGGACCCCCCCCCCCCCCCTCCCACCCCTCACCCATACCCATACCCGGTGCATGCTGCATCCTCCATCATCTTCTTCCCTCAACCCTTGATTCTGTTTCCCCTTCTCCTTCCTCCCCATCTCCATCTCTCTCCCTCAAAAAAAAAAAAAAAAAAACTTTTCCATGGTAGATTTGCAAGCCAATTGTGCCCTTAAACCGTGCCTCTTCTTCAGCTTATACCATGCATTTTCCAGAGTTTATCAAAGAATACAATGGGGTTATGCTTCACCATTTCTCCAGGCAAGAACATAATTAAATGCACCAGTACTACTGAGGCAGGGCACAGCCCTGCTGTCTCACTGTGGAACAGAGAGAGATGAAAATGCGTTACAAAAAAATGCACCGCATTACTTTGTTGACCTTTCCTGTTCTCATAGTTTACAAACAGCTGTGAAGCTCCTTCCTCTGGGCTCTTTGTACATCAGAGACGAGGACGGATAGAGGCACGCCATGCTTAAATGAAGGGCTTTTTCCAACTCGGCTCCGACGTGGCTCACAAATACAACCCAACAAACACACATTTGCTTTATCTGGGCTGCCAAAGCAGTTGCCAAAGTGAGGGAAGAAATGTGCCGGGGATGCAGATACGATGGCGTCCTTTCATGTAAGTATATGTTTTAACATGCTGTGCGTTCCACAACACAATCTAAACCTGCGTTCACATCACTGCAAACAAGTTTAATTTTCTCACATGTGATCGTACAATAGAATTCTTTTTAACTTATTCTGCTTTTTCATAGTAACTGAAGGTGTGACACTAAATGCATCTAAATGACTGGTGTTTTGTAATCAAAGTCAAGCTTGATATCGATCTTTGTATGGTTGTACACTGAAGTTTTAGGCGCTCACTTTTAGGATTAATAGAGACAATCAAGACAGTGGGTCTGCACAAATTCCATAAGTCCATTAAAAAGTACTGCATATTCAGATTTGAAATTTTGTGAGCTGAGAGACAGAGGTGAGGACAGATGAGCTTTATATTTTGAACCGTATAGGCATCTTTTATCATGAACATTGGCCATCACGTAAGATAAAGACACACATGCCTTTGATGTTGCTTGTGAAGCCTTGTTGGTTGCAGGGTCTTTGTGACCTCAAACACCACTATTTCTTTTTTTGGCACTTTAATTTTTAGTACAATGCTAAGAGTTACTGCCATTCAGACTTATTACCTATTACACAAACATGTTTCCAAAGTCTTTCTTTATGCATATTTGTGAGAATTGGCACACTGCCGTATCTCTGTGCTGACCACATACTTAATTTTCAATCACAATTATACCAGAACCTTAAAAGTTACTGGTTTTCCAAAAACCTAGTTTTCCATACTGAATGTACAGGCTTCCAGAGTTCAGGTTCAATCCTGTTTATCACCTTCAAATTAGACAAAAGGCATTACCATTTGGTTTCTCACTGCATAGTTAGTGATAGATGCGATCTCACCAAAATCCTCAAAAGTATTTGGTCTTGAAAACCAACTTTTTTACTCCTAGATGTTCTGGTTTCTAGAATTCCACTTTGCTCCTGTTTGATGGATGTCTTTGAGACTTGACAAAGGATGTTGCATAGCTGTATCCAACTGTATATTCTATTTAAAGTGTGATCTGTCAAAACCCTAAAAAGTATTGGATTTCAAGACAGTTTTCCCTACTGGTTATGTGGATTCACATTTCCCACTTTGCTCCTGTCTGACACATTTTCTTCAAATTTGACAAAAGGTGATATTTCAGTAAAGTCTGGTACCTATTAACAATTTGTACAAATCTTCACAAATTTCATGTGTTCCCGAATTGCCCAGCAACATTAGTCATAGATCAACATTGGGGCCAAGGCTGTCTGCTTGTCTGTTTGTTGGCTCGATCCTCCCAGATCCTTTGCCTGAATTCTACCAAACTTTGTATGTTGATGAAAACTGACGTCAAACTTGCCCTGAAATAATACATTTTGGCAAAGGTCAAGGTCAAGAAATTTGATTTTCAATCTGATTTGAACCAAATGTGGCACTCACTGAGGTGGATTCCGGAATTAGCCTAGCAAGGTCAGCCAGAGATCAATCATTTGGGTGAAGATCAAGTTCATGGGGGCCAAATGTCAGATTGCTGTAGCTCTTACTGCCTTCATGCCCATGGGTGCTATTACTAGTCTCCATAAGATGGAAACATGCTTTTGAAATACAAGGATATCTTTACTGTCACCAAAGGGCAATTTGTTGTACAGTGAAGCCCATTTACCAGGTTTTGATGGATGAAACATTTGAGTTAGCTGGACAAAATAATCAGTTTTTGCAAAACATTTAGGTAGAACACATTTTCCAGGTTTTACATTGCAGACTGACCTGAACCAACATATACCACAGGTTTCTCCTGAAGACTGACTCTCATTTAAAAGAAAATACAAACTTCTCTCTTCAAAACACATATCTGCATCTCTGGATATAATGCTCACTTTAGCCAACCAAACACATACTTCGACATATGTGACTTGAGGTTGAATACCCCGTGAATACTAACAGACCTGAGAGGAGAAGAATGGGTAAAAGAGGAGGAAGATGGTAAAGCTGATAAAAGCAATGAGGAGGTATAGAACACAAAGTGAAGGAGGGCAATATTAGAGGCAGGTAAAAGTGGGAGGAGAGCGAGCAGGAAGGCAAACAAAACAGAAGAATGATGGATCAGAGGAGGAGAGCAGCAGGCCTGGATCAGCCACAGATCTGGTTCAGGCTGATGAGAAGGAGCAGTTATAGTGATGCCATTATGCTGTTAATCAATCCATTGGTGTCTGCATGTCTGGGTGGGCAGATACTCACAGTCTGGAAGGGGTTAATGGGAAATCAATGAGAGGGATGTGCTTATGAGTAGGACATGGGGAACAAGCGACAAGGGAGAGAGAGTGAAGAGCGATAGTGGGGCGGGGAGGGGTAGATAGGAACATTGTTTCCTGTGATAGCAGCAGACTTCCCAGATGTTATCTGTCATTCAGAGGAACACTGCTCACCAGATGTTTAGGCTCACTGCAGGCTGGACTGGGTATACATCCTACTGCAGGATCAATACAGGTCAAGTGCATGGTAATATTTGTAACTGCTCAACAAACACAAGACATCAGTGTCCTTGCAACAGAGAGATCTGTTGCACAAACCACAATTTCATTTATGTCAGAATGTGGATTGCATTTCTTTGCAACTAGCAGTGGTAGCACTATCTTCACTATAAAACTGGAGGGGTTTGACAAACTGATTGTAAAGTGCGTATCACCAGTAAATGAGATGTCAAATTAGCTGACTATTCTAAATAAATAAAGAATATAAAATATTGATGAATTTGTTTTATTTTGGTGCCATATGCCCTGAGAAATTAAATCATAAACATGGGGGATTTAAGCCTAAATTCACCCGCTGCTGAGAAACTCTCAAAAACATGAAACTGTCAGAAAGGTGGACTTCCATGACATCATTTAGGGCACATATCTCTTGAGACACTCTATTGAAACTTTAACTTTTGACCCCTATACAAACTGAAATTGACCTTTGTCACCATTTTTGCTGTTTTTACCCCATAACTCCAGACCATTCCATCACAGATAGTCCAAACTATACCTTTTTGGAATCGTTATGATCAGACAAGTAATGTGATATAGTTTTCAGCATGACTGGAGCATTTTTAAAGTTTGACCTCTATGTAATTCTTCATTGACCCCTACCTGGTTAGAGCTACTACCCTGGGATGGCTATCATACATTTTTGTGTAGGCCATGATACACTGAGGCTGGATTAAAAGTGTTGTTTATTCCCCTTAAATGGTACCAGTTTGGTCAAACCTATTGAGTGGCTCATGGACTATAACTTTTTGGTTAGCTGTGCCCACCACTGCTGCCTATATATATATATATATATATATATATATATATATATAATATATATATATATATATATATATATATATATTATATATTTTTTATATTATTATTTTGGGGATATTAGCCTCCTAACTTACACTCCAGTCCAACTGGTGGCGATAATGCTCTGTATAAACTGGTTGCCAATCTCCATTAAATGTGAAGAAGATGACGTAGCCATTTTTTAATTTTTTATCTTTTTAGCAAAGCATAAATTGTACAGCATAGCAGCCGATCTGCTCTGTGTCAGCCTGATCCTGTCAGATCTAGAAGCTAAGCAGTGCGGGACCTGGTTAGTACTTGGATGGGAGACCTCTTTGGAACACCAAAGAGATCTGTGTGTATTTGGTGTATTTGGCTGTGTGTATTTCTCCAGGTAACACTGGAGTTGCGTCAGGAAGGGCATCCGGCGTAAAACCTGTGTCAAATATCAATGAGGATCTGGTTGTATCCACTGTGGTGACCCCGAACACAAAAAACGGGAGCAGCCGAATGGACAACAACATAAATTGCACAGCATAACTTTCCTGTTCTGAACTTGTATGACAGTATTAAAGTGTGAACTGAACAGAAAGTTCAAACATGTACATTTGTTTGTTATATTTCCTACCACTATAGCACATGCTGATTTTGTTTTTACCTCACAGGCAAAATTAACATTTCTCTGATCAGTCTTGCTACAACCTTGCATTGACCTTTGAACTTTTACAAGAATTTGAAGATCCAGAAGTAGCAGCGTCAGAAACTCAACTCAACCTACTGTTAACATTTAAATCAAGCCACCAACTGGTTCATAGTGCATTTACTGTTGTGGGCTGGGGTGTTTGGCTGGCTTGGTTTTTGTTTTCTGTTTCTCCCACCAGGTGGTATGCATTCAGGACTGAGTGGCTGAGCATTAGGACCTCACCCTGAACACCTGAGGCTTGTTTTCACGTGCAGGTCATCAGGACTCACAGCTGTGGTGTATTTTGTCTTGATCAGAGATTGCTGCATTTAAACCTTGAATGCCCAGTGTGTGATTGCCAGAGACTCGACCTTGTGAGCAGACGTGTGAGATCGACGTCAGGAGAACAATCTCACCATTACGGACGCAGAGACCGCTCCAGGTTTGACGCCACAGTCTGTGAAGGAGGATTGGGTGAGGTCTCACACGCTTCAGCACACTTCCTGAGGTAATTTGGTTTTGGTGACTTTTATGAAGTAATGACAGTGGATTTGGTGTCCCTCACACCTTGTGTTAGTGAGCTGTCACGTTATGCTAATTGTCTAATCAGCTTCTGCTGCAGTGGAGATTTGAACTGAGTTGTTCCGTGCCTGTAGGGTGAGAAGCTGATGTATAGATTTAAGCCAGGAAGTGTTTGCTGATTGCGTGCACCTTTGAGTTGTGTCTCTCTGTGTGGAGTTGGACTCACCTCATGTTTTCTTTCTTCACAGACTCGGTTTGTTGCGGCCACCTGGAGGGTGTCGGCGGGGTCCCTGGGTCCGAACTGCTGTGGCTCCGGACCGTTTGCGCTGTTGAGAGCGCGCCGTGTTTCCACCTCACCAGACCGCGGACTTTTTAGTTGTTTAGCACGTCACTCACTGTTATGTTTATTAAATTCTGTTATCCTTTGAACCGTGCTCTGCTTATTTTATGCTGGGTCCTTTCAAACGCTGGGTCGGTGCTCCGACCGCGTCCGAAACATAACATTTACATTGATTCAGGGGTCCATGTATTGATCTATTTGTATCTTTTACTGTAAAATCTATTTTCTGATTCATATCAGTGAATTGTTTAGGGAAAATGAAGTTGGTTCATTTGCGTTATATTAATTCAATTCGCTGCATCAGATTTAATAGTTTGAAGTATTTCACTGTTATTCTTAAATATTCTTCCACTATTAATGTGAACAAAACAAATTTTAAAAACACTAATGTACGTGTAATTTATTCATTTATTGGTAGAGTATTTATGCTTTTTACAGTTTTGGACAGCATTCTTAAAACCCCTTTCACACCAGGTCTGCGTAGAGTTGCATTGTGCTGTCTTCTTCTTCTGTGGTTTTGGCTCACTTCTTCTTCTGTGGTTTTGAAGCTTCACTGCATCCAGTGGCCTATGCCGAATGTCTGCAAAAAATGAAACGTTTAAATTTTGCGTCCATTTCGCGGACCCCTTTGCCCCTCCATAAGCTTGGCATATGGCTGCATAAGCTCAGCCTAGTCAGTACCCCGTATTACGCAACTTTCCGTTGGCCTGGTGTGAAAGGGGCTTTACAATCAGATTCTCTCTCACTCAAGCTTCCTGCAGAGTTTGGGACCTGGTATAATTTCACATTTTGTCTGTTGCACAAGGATAGTGGTGTACAAGAACAGTCGGAAAACTCTACTCCTGGAGGAAGAGTTGCCACATGACATCACCTTGATGCAAATACTTAGAACTTCTGTGTTCTCATTTTTAGCGATAATATGTTCTTGTGATTGCATTAGTCACTGTGGAACTACATTTGTATTGTTGTTGTTGTCCTGTCAGCTGGTCCCATTTGTTCAGAGTTGCCAAGATGGATACAGCCAGATCTGTATGGTATTGGTGCAAGTTTTACGCCAGATGTCCTACCTGACACAACTCCAGTTTTACATTGATATCTTAATATTAATCCAATTTTAATCAAAACTGACGGGTACATTGGTGGGGTAGAAGAGATTTGGCTTTGATTTAGAACAGTCACTGAACAAGGCCAGAGGTCATGCTAATATATAGCAAAATGGCAGCTTTTATGGAATTTTTTTCAGATATTTTATTGATTGTGAACTTGAGCCTTTAAAAGCCCATGTAACATTTTCTCCACATGCCTGATACTTTGCAATGTGGGTGTGCACTGTGCACTCTGTGCACTTTTGAAATAGTTTTTGTTTTGTTCAATGATGTACTATACCCTTTGCCTGTTCTGCCTAAGTAAAGCAGAAAAATAAGTAAATATCACTGGATGATCCTCTAAAAGAAAATCATATTCCAAAAAGGAAAAGCAAACAGTAAGTAAAATTATAAAAGGATTACTTTGATCAATAAAACAGAAATGTCTGAACAAGTAGCATTAGGGTTAAAAAAGTATTTGATTTAACAACAGTCGTTCAAGTGGTAGAAATAACAGAAAGTAAGCAATAACTACAAGGGTATACACTGCTCTCTGTACTGAGAAAGGAGCGTGCAAGGATTATTCTTAACTGAACGTAGCCCGTTATTTAATGTTCAGCAACTGCAACAGCCTACCTTCACACCCAAGTATATGACTCAGTTGATGGGGTTGTTTTCTGGGACATCCTGAAAATTCATGGGATCCCCAACGAATGTATGCACATCATAGTCAGCCAATTAAACAGGTATTGTGTAATAGGTTTTCCAGAGTCCCTGACATCTTCCCAGTGAATAATGGCATTCACCAGGACTGTCTTCTGGCTCCTACACTAATGCATGCATGGACTAGGTGTTGTGTAGGGTTGTGGAAACCAGAGACTCGGGTGCTTTTTTGGTTTACTGACCTTGACTTTGCAGATGAAGCTATGTTCTTTACAGAACCCTGATTGCAGCATGTAACAATCTGAGTCAGGAATTGGAATGTTTTGGTTGGTGATGGTCCTGGATCAAGATAAAGATACATGTTTTCAATGACTTCCTGGACTTGGACATCAGAAGTGATCCAGCAGGTGCCTCAATGTTGAAGACCCCAGCAAATGGAAAAAACCAAGGGGACGCCCATGTTTCCCCTGGTTGCGGCATACAGATTGTTACTTTTGACAGATGGGGATGGGTGGGTTGTCTGCCAGGTCATTGCCATTCAGGTTTCAAGACAGTTCCATGCAATGAATATGAGAAAGCATGGAAACAAGTGCATGCTCACAGAGCTGACATGACCTGCCTAACCGGTACAGCAGGCCGTCAATAAAATGAAATATTGGTCAATCAATTCTTGTATAAACTTGAGAGCGATGCTAAAAATAAAACAAACAACAAATTCGGTCCTCGTCCTTTTGTGTTTAGTATGAAAAACAACCTCTGGTTATCAAACTATAAACTTTTAGACATTTCAAAGCAGACACACACACACACACACACAAACCCCATATCGAAGTGAGAAATAGATAAATGTCTGATAATTAATCCAGGAAAACTGAATTTTAAATAGTCCAGATTGTTTCAGGAATATTATGAATGAATGCAAAATACTTAAAGTCATTAGTTATTAGTGTGAATTACTTCAACAGAAATCAATTAAGTAAATTTTACATATTTAAATAATTTTTAATGCCTGAATTATTTGAGTTGAATAGTTTAAAGTCAATCTGTTCTCTCGCACCATTTAAGATGAAGTAAGATATCAGATTTAAAAGTGGTACGTCCAAGATAGGAAACAAAGAGGAGCGTTGATTCGGAAGGAAAGGTAAAATAAACACAGCAAAAACCAGCCAGAGTAGTTTTCTGAGGCCTGGGGGCATTTGGAGAGGGTGGGTGGGGGGTTAGAAAGGAGGAACCGAGAGCAGGTCCCAGAGCAGTGAAGCTCTTTGTAGTTTGAGCAGTCTGAACTAGCCAGAGGCTTCCTGCACCAACCCTGAGCACTCAGACGGAGTGTTTGGGGAAATTATACCACCGAGTAATAATTAATCAAGTAAATGCTGAACTGCTTTGATGTGGATTACATTACCATATTATCAATAATGTATTAATCAAAAACAAATAAACACCTCTGCATAATTGCATGCTTAACTAACTTAAAGACATCTTTTAGCAAACACACAATGGGAAATGGGTGTTTCGAAGCAACACCTCTGGACATATAAGTGTCTGCATTCATCAGCGCTCTTCTTCATCACTGTATATCATCTGCTGCAGCTGCTCCTACCAAGAGTCAAACAAAATTATAAATTCATTTATTTACATTCAACAAAAGCAAAAGGCATCAGGCGAAATGAATCGGCATACCACTGATGAGGCGCTGAAAACACAAAAAATGTAATTTGTGCAAAGCTACTGCTGCTTTGATTCCGAAAGCAGCTAAGTGGATTGAGAAAAGGAGTTAGTCACTTTTTCATTTGCAGAGGAGTCGAATCAGCGCTGCTTTTGTATTTTCACTTAAATGCATGTTCTGTTTTTCTCCGATAAGTTGTGTTGTTTAAAAGCATCCGTTGGAGCCGAAAGCTTTGTTCATTGAGAGAACTTCATGCCCAGGGATTTTCTAAACACAATTCATCAAAGTGGAACGGCGGTCTCTCTCTCTTTTTTCTGCATTCCTAATCCTTTTTGCTGCAGATGAGAGTTTGCTGTTCAGACTCATTAAGATTAAACATTTTGGTAGAGTTATTTGAGAATGCAAAGTTCTGCGTGAGGCCTCTCGTAGTTCAGAACAGAAGAAAATCCTGTCGTCACGCTCGGCCACACTGTGGGCTGATCTTAGCCTATATTTCTATATTTGGTGTCATTGATGGATTGATCGAACGAATGGGTTTTCTGCTGCACGGGTCAGATTTCCATTGACTTTTCATTCTCAACATTATTTACAGGTGACTACTATTGTCTTCACTAAAGAGAGATATCTGACCACCTGTAAACATCTAAAAGATGGATTTGTTTAAACATAATTGCCAGTGCATGCTGTACCGCTATGTGCAGACCTAATCTCAGAAGTTAAGAGGAGTAGGTCCTGGTTAGTACTTGACTGGGTGACTACTTAGGAACATCAGGAACTGCACATTTCTCCATGCAGGACTGCAGTTGTATCAGAAAGGGCATCCAATGTACAGTGCCCTCCTAAAGTATTGGAACACTTGGTATTTCACACATTTTAATTTGTTTAAGGAGATTAAGGAGAAAGAGGAAAGGAGAGGAAAGCCACCAAGCCACCAAGACACCCAGACAACCCAGAAGAAGTTACAAGCTTCTGTAGCTGTGACTGGAGAAATTGTACATAGTGCATATTTGCATTTTGACTCACTCTTCTCCTTCTTGCACAGTTACTCAGTTTTTAGGAACTATTTACGCCACACAGATTTACCATAGAGTACCATACTGTTTGTATGTCTTCATAATTGATGTATATAAAGACCAAGACATATTCACTCACACACACACACACCCACTCATCTTCAACCGCTTAGTCCAATTAAGGGTCACAGGAGGCTGGAGCCTATCCTAGCAGTCATAGAGCACAAGGCAGGGTACACCCTGGACAGGATGCCAGTCTGTCGCAGGTCCACATATACAACCCCAATTCCAGTGAACTTGGGATGTTGTGTAAAATGTAAATAAAAACAGAATACAATGATTAGCAAATCCTCTTCAACTATATCAATTAAATACACCACAAGACAAGATATTAATATTCCAACTTATAAACTTTATTGTTTTTGTGCAATATTTGCTTATTTTGAAATTGATGCCTGCAACACGTTTCAAAATGCTGGGGACAGTGGTATGTTTACCACTGTGTTACATCACCTTTCTTTCTAACAACACTCAATAAGCGTTTGGAAACTGAGGACACTAATTATTGAAGCTTTGTAGGTGGAATTCTTTCCCATTCTTGCTTGATGTATGACTTCAGTTGTTCAACAGTCCAGGGTCTCGGTTTCATATTTTGCGCTTCATAATGCGCCACACATTTTCAATGGGCGACAGGTCTGGACTGTAGGCAGGCCAGTCTAGTACCCGGACTCTTTTACTACGAAGCCATGCTGTTGTAACACGTGCAGAATGTGTCTTAGCATTGTCTTGCTGAAATAAGCAGAGACGTCCCTGAAAAAGACGTTGCTTGAATGGAAGCATGTGCTGCCTCAAAACCTGGATGTACCTTTCAGCATTGATGGTGCCATCACAGATGTGTAAGTTGCCCATGCCATGGGCACTAACACACCCCCATACCATCACAGATGCTGGCTTTTGAACATTGCGCTGTTAACAATCTGGATGGTCTTTTTCCTCTTTTGTCCAGAGGACACGACATCCATGATTTCCAAAAACAATTTGAAATGTGGACTCATCAGACCACAGCACACTTTCCACTTTGCGTCTGTCCATTTCAAATGAGCTCACACCCAGAGAAGGTGGCAGTGTTTCTGGATGTTGTTGATGTATGGCTTTTGCTTGCATGGTAGAGTTTTACTTTACTTGTAGATGTAACGACGAACTGTGTTAACTGACAATGGTTTTCTGAAGTGTTCCTGAGCACATGTGGTAAGATCCTTTACACAATGATGTCGGTTGTTAATGACTTGCCTGAGGGATCGAAGGTCACGAGCATTCAGTGTTGGTTTTCGGCCTTGCCGCTTAAGTGTAGAAAGTTCTCCAGATTCTCTGAATCTTCTGATTATATTATGGACTGTAGATGATGGAATCAATAAATTCCTTGCAACTGAATGTTGAGAAACATCGTTCTTAAACTGTTGGTCTATTTTTTCACACAGTAACCCTAACCCTAATCTACCCAGAGAGAACCCACACAAACATGGAGAGAACACGCAAACTCCACACAGAAAGGCCACAGGTGGGAATTGAACCAATGACCTTCTCGCTGTGAGGCAACAGTGCTAACCACTAATCCATCGTGCTGCCCAAGACATATTCAGTGACTTTGAAATGTTCATGTATCCATCCCCTGACTTCTCTGAAGAAAACTGGTAATAATAATCACTATATGCAAGTATTATACCAAAGTGTTCCGTTACTTATTCAATCCATCTTCTTGGCTTTTATATTTTTAATGAATTTATATCAATTTGTGGAGATTTGCTTTCAGTTTGAGTAAGGAAAATGATTTTAGAAATTTCACTTTTGCATTTTTTTGTATTTGAGATGACATAAACAAATTAAAATTGGTGAAATACCAAGTGTTCCAATACTTTTTGGAGAGCACTGTAAATCTTGTGCCAAATCAAATATGGACCTGTACTGCTGTGGTGATCACAAATAACTGAGGTCAGGTTAAAAAAATTAGTGGGCATGGCTCAACTAAAAGTTAGCTTTAATATCTGTTAGCTGTGATACCAACAAACCACTAAAAATATTCCGCTGAAGCTACTGCTACCTTTTATTATATGAATGCATGGTTGGTTTGGGTTTTTGTTTGTTTATTTGTTTTTTGGCTGTAAAACCCTGAAAAACAGACAAAACAACTGAAATTGTAATATGCTGAAGCATAACATTGAGAATCATAAAAAAGTTTAGCATACCAAGATCAGGTGATGATCAAGATGTCATGAATAACTACATGAACAAATTAAATTGAAGAATAGTTTAGATTCAACATACAGTTTATTGCCAGTACAAAAAGTATTAAACCAAAGCAAAATAATTTTACTGTCCTAATTAATGCATTTACTCTGGTTTTCCCTTCCCTACTTCTCCATCTCCTCGAGGCGATGCCTGCTGCATTCACATGATGTGTCAATTTTCCTCACTGTGTTATATTAGCGTATAAACTCCAACAGGAAGCAACGTCTATGATTTTATGGTTTCCTAATGTTTTTGTCAAATGAAATATTTTAAAAATATTAACTGACTTGAAGTTAGTGGTACAAAATTTTGTGGCAGCTAACTTGTCCAGTAATGGTTTTCAAAGTTAGTTGAAAAGGTCATCTGCGAACAAATATGTTAGCATTGCTAATTAGCTGTTAGCTAGTTAGCTGAACTGTGCCCACCAATGGAAAAAAAAAAAAAAAAACTAAACTAAAATTCCAGTCCTTTTTGATACTTTATAAAAATTGGTTGGATATTCATGAGGAAAACTCACAGATGTTACTTGAGCAGTTAAACTGGGCAGCATGTGCTTCTAATATTATTTTGGCAGCAACATGCTGTGGTAGGTCATCTGTTTGGACAGATAATAGTTAAAATTTAGCTGCAGGAGGTGAGAGAGTTTTACTAAAGAAAAAGAAAAAAAGATCAGTATTGGACTGAGTGTTAGTTTTCTGCTTAAGGATTTTTTTTTAATGTTCGCTTTTCTGGCTGGAGTCTCAGCTGTTTTGGCTGCAGTAAAGCTGGAAACGCACTCGGATCCAGTTGTCAGTAGAACACAGCTCTAGTCTCGGCACCTTTCCCAAACTTTCCCAATCCAAGTGTCGCAATCTGGTTCCATTTTGCAGCTGGCCTTGAGATTGTAACAGAGCTCTTTTCTCTTCCTCCTCAACCGCATGTTTAATCCCTGCTCTTATGTCAAACTTAATTACAGGACCTTGTACGAAAAAATAACAAGTGAGCCTTGTTGAAGTGGGAGAGAGGAAAGGAGAGTGTTAAAATGGGAGAATGTGAAGAGGTGTGACGAGAAAACGGGAACAGGAAGGTCATTTAATTTGTTGACTCCCTGTGTTAAAAGAGACAAAACATCACAACCTTGAAAGTAAGTAAGTATTTCTAAAAATATTAGATATTTGTTGTATGTAACTGGAGATATCAATATTGCCTGCCCACAAAATGTACACTCTTATAAAATTAAATATTATATTTACTTAATCTAGTTCAACCCAGTCTCATGTTTTTTTTATGCCATTACAAAAACTACCCCATTTTTGTGACATTTTTTATTTATTTTGCTATTTAACCCCCCTCCAGACCCCCCCCCCCCCCCCCCCCCCCCCCCCCCCCCCCCCCCCCCCCCGCTCACAAAATGAATTTGTGGCCCTGTTGCAAAAGCACCACATTTACGTGCCCCCGGCACAAACCCATAGATTAATGTAGCATAGCATAGCATAGTTAGCATAGTCATGCTAACAAGTTTCACAGATCTTGCCTGTTTATGAGGGAAAAGCAAATTGTAATAATTAATTGTATTTATGTTTGTACTTAAACAACCACATTTTGTGGACCCTGTAATCTTAACTAGACTAA
Source organism: Thalassophryne amazonica (assembly GCF_902500255.1). Lineage (NCBI taxonomy): Eukaryota > Metazoa > Chordata > Actinopteri > Batrachoidiformes > Batrachoididae > Thalassophryne > Thalassophryne amazonica. The sequence continues at coordinate 98,274,283 of NC_047104.1, read as the reverse complement.
TATAACATTTCATTTTTAGAGTGTAGCTGAGCTTTGCTTCGGCTGCACCCTTGTTTTTCACTCAGGTCGCCACAGCAGATCTGAGATGGATCTGCCTGTAGAATTTGCATAAGTTTTACAGAGGATTCCCTTCATGGCACAACTCCACATAACATGGAGAAATGTGGCAGGGTCTGAACTGGGAACCCAAGCACACTAACCATTTGGCTAACCTTAAAAATGTTATTTGTGAAACAGTAGAGAAAGTAAGGATGTCCAAAGTGACCCGATGCTCATGTTATTTAGATCCTCCTCCCCTCCACCCTGAAAAAATACTTGTGAACCCTCAAAAGCCAAAAAATAATCATCATTTGAGTAAGCCAGTCACCCAGTTTGTGTGTGTGTGTGTTTGTGCCTCTAAAACTATTTACTCTGGAGAAGTGGAACATCCAGGAAGAGAGATGTTTAGTCTGTCAGTTTAAAACTATTACCTCAAACTCTAAAAAATATGAGCTGAGGCTGTTGTGCATCGACACAGGGAGACAGCACTGTGAAGAACAAACATTTGAAAAGTCAAAATCAATTTTTGAGGGAGTAACATAACAAACACTTCATCGCGGCGAAGAAAAGGGAATCTGTTTGAAAAGCACATATTCATGCAATCTTCATAAGGCAAAACAGCATAAATGCGCTGTACACCAAGTCTTTTGAAACAGGAAACGGCAGGGAAGGAGAAACCGAGAAGTAATGCGGGCACCTCTGGGACGAAACTCAAAAAGACCATCAGGCCTGATCACGTCACAGTTCGCACATTGAAACCAGCCTGCATTCTGAAGCATTCCCAGACTGGACTTCAGCGGCGAAGCAATGGTCTGGAGGAGGGAGAGCGGTTCCCATGCCACTGGGGCTGGAACTGGCGCGCCACCCATAGGTATTTATAGCAGGCCAGTACTAAAGAGGCCAAGAGAGAGGGCATGCTTGTTTTCCTTTCCATTCCCCAGACACTTTCACCAGGCCTCACATGTGGGTGTTAAATATATACCCAAATAGTGGGAGCTACGTAGCAGGAGCACAGAACGGAGGCAGCGGGATCCCTTGAAATACAGTCAAAGCAGAGGGGGGCAATGAGACAGAGAAACATTCTGGAGGCATCCCGGCTCTGAGGCAAGTGAGACACACTCAGTGCCAGCTCCACCATCTTGTTAGAAACCCAAAGAGGGATCAGAGGTGAGGGGTAAGTCGAGTACAGTTCAGCTGCAGCCTCCACAGTGGAGACGCAGGAAAAGCCCAAGAAAAACATTTTCACTCTTGCTTGTGTGTCCTCCTTAAAATCAGATATCTAAGAAGCAGCCCTGTCTATGTCTATCTCCAGCTGCTTACTCTGTATACTCTGTGATGCACCCCCCTCACCCCTTTGCATGGGAATTCCAGAGTGACATTATTACTATGATGAAAACAGACCCTATAAATACTGAGCACTATGATGAATATAACAGCGATTATGGGGGCAGTGATAATTAGATCAGGCAAGAGAGTCTCACTGAAGTTTGCTGTGTTTTTGTGTCTGGGAATTCCTTTCAACCTTGTGTCTTAATGTATGAAGAATTACAGAGGCAACAGCAGCGCGGTAATCATCTGGGTCTCTCCAAGGGCCTCTTGGGGACTCTTCAGTGATCCGCTCTCCTGTTTCGTCTCCGCGCTCCCACTCACATCTCTGTAAAAGCCACCCTGCAGTCTCCTTCTTTAATGATGGTTTGGCCAACAAACAATTAATAGGCCGCCCCACAGACGCCTGTTAAAAAATGAAATAGCAGGAATGATGGAGTGCTCCCAAATGGGGCCAATCCAGCAGCCCCTTGCTAGCTTTCCGTCGAGTTTTGCTCGTCAGATTTTACTCCCGTCTGCAGCTTTCTAACCTGCCCCAGTCCAGTTTAGATCTTAAAGTTGTACAACTACAGTTTAACAACACCCAAACCTGTATACTTGTGCAAATCCCAACTGTATGGCGGCCGTTCCACTGATTGCATCCAAAAGATTCCATAGCCACAGCTCCTGTTTTTTTCTTCTTCTTTTTTTTTTTTTTTTTTTTTTTTTTGTCATGCTTGTGGGAAAGCAGCAGTTCATGTTTCCTTGGATGCTTCACACATTCCTCACCCTGTCTTCACATTGCAGAAGCCCCAGAGACTGGGTAGGGCCAGAGCCACTCAGGAGGAGGTGCTCGACGGGTTAGAGGTGTGGCTAATTTAAAAAGCATGGAAATTTCTTGATTGTTTATTTAGGGGTAGGTTGCTTGGTAATGTGAACTCAAAAAGGCACTAATTATATCTCTGAGTTCAATGAGTATAACAGAACTTGGACAGAAATGTTCCAGCTCATTTACCCTTTTAGAACACAGCTGGGAATTATAGATAACAGAACATCTGGAAGTTACAAAAATACTTCTATAGCATCACATCCAAGCTAATTCAAAAGTCACGACATCCTGCAATGAAGGACGTCCCAAAGTTAACTTGGTGAGAGTTGCAATTTTTCACATTTTTGATGAAAAACAAGATCTGGGAATGCTTTTTTATTTATTGATTTGTTAGATAATGCAGCACCCTTTGTTCCCATTTACAATGAAAAGAAGGTAGAGCAGAACCATGCAATGTAAGTTATGACATTCACATTTGCCTGCAGTTTAGAGTACAGACTGGATAAATACTGGACAAACCTTCTGTGATGTCACGCACAGGTTTTCTGGGGTTGTTTTTTGCAGTTCGTAACTGCTTATTTCCTAGCCAACCCATAAATGAGTAAAGAGATACAGTGTGGGCAAGACCCAGATAGGAGGGCTGGAGCTCAAACACGCCCCCATCTTGAAATTCCCAGTGGTGGGCACAGATAACCAAAAAATTCACTTCAATAACAGATAATAAGATAACTGAAAAGTTATCTTTGATAAAGATAAACTGATAAGCCACCCAAAAATGTATCAGAAGTTACAGATAATCAATAACCGATAAATTCCGGTGTTGTCTATGGGACGTTTGTAGTTACTAAAGAGCTGAAACTGATTTTTAACATGATCGCTTTTGAAAGCATCAAAAGCAGTAAAAGACCTAAAGAATAACAAAGAATGTTTGACCATGCTGAGCCCTGCAGGAAGCAGCACAGACAAATCCTGAGAGCACCCACGAAATCAACTCTCTACTAATCATAATGATTTTTCTTTCAACATTCTGCCCCTGCTGGAAGCTCTTGTTTACAACAGTGCTCACACCACAGAGACACACCAAGAACAGCCATAAGACCAGCTCCCTATCAATTTCAACACTCCAGTCAGGCGGAGGTCTTGAAAAATAAAGTCATACTAACTTATGGTTTTTTGAAAATACTGATAGAATAACTCCATTAATGTCAATTCTGTCATTTCTACAAAGTTAAAATATAACATATATCTTTTAATGTTGAATAAGGCACTAATTCTGAGGTTTTGTAACAAACACAGACCGCAAAGCATTCTGGGTAAAAGTGCTAAACAGTGATTGGTTAAGTATTCCATTATGTAAACCAACACGTTAATGTGACGTGTGTCGTGTGTTGGTTTAAAGATAAATGTGCTTTTGTAAAATATTCCATTTTTATTTGTAAAAACAGGCATTTTTACGGAGCCCTGGAAGTGTCATCGCAATTGCATGTTTTAAAACTTTTATGATGTTGTAAAACGTGCACTCAATATTAGTAAGTAAGTAAGTAAATTTATTTATATAGTGCCTTTCACAGACTTAAGGCCATGTACACACGTTGTCGGGTATTTGTAAAACCGAATATCTTACCCTTTCAGTTTGGGGAAAAAACTTCATCTACACTACGTCGTTTAAAAAAAAATAATCCATCCACATCGAACCATATAAATGTGTTGTAATTAGTCTGCCAAACCTTTGGGTGGCGGTACTGATTAAAATTCTATCCAATCAGGAGCCTTATTCTCTTGTTGTCACTTCCACAAAAACTAAAAACATGGCGCCAACCTCGTTCGTGTGGACCGATAAGGAGTCGGAATTACTTCTAACCGTAGTTTTAGAATACAAAGTTAACAAATATATGCACACAAAAAGCGCCTGGACAATGGACAATACCAACACTTTGAGAGCAGCCAGGTACCCAGACATTTAATACTGCCATGAACACTCCTGGCCAGTAGATGGCAGTAGCGGCCTTGAAAAAAAATGACAAACAAAATTCCAGATAATCCGTGTCTGCTACATTTAAGATGCGTGGAATTTAACAAACGCAAATACACTAATGTCTATAAACCCAGAGAATATATTCACGAGAGTTTTAGGCACTAGAGTTTAATGCTGTTATCTGTGGACCCTGAACAGAGTGTCTGAAATGCATTTGTCCTGTCGTGAACGTCTGAGATTACCTTATGTTACCCATAATGCATTGCTGCCTGGCACAGCATGTGCTCACAAAACCTTAAAAATTAGCACATTACTTTAAAACGAAGAGTAGAGTGGTTTCTGTTTGCAGAGCATAGAACAACATGCCTATTAGGAAACTTTTAACAGGTAGGTCTCACCAGTTTTGAAAATGTTTTTTCACTGTTCAGCTTACTTTAGTACGTTATCGGTCTAAAAGTTATCGGACGGTAATTCATCGGAAGATGATTAGTCCGATGATGGTTTTTAAATTTATTTAAAAAGATAATCTGATAATGAAAACATTATCTTCGATAATTATCTGTTATCGGAAGTGTGCCCACCACTGGAAATTCCCAAACAAGCTATTGCTTTGAGTGTTTGATTAATGCATTTTTTTGCGGATTGAATGGTGGTCTTCAGAACAGGTGGCCTGAGTGAAGGCATAACATGATATGACCAGCATGCTGCCTCAGCAACCGGGCACCATCAGTGATAACACATAAATTTAAGAATACTAAAATTTCACTTAGTTGAAATGCTTGAGCGCAAACTTCTTATCACACAGCAAGTCGTATCATGTTGTATCGGGTTGTGGAGACTAGTGTGCCTAGATAGAGAGAGTGGCGTCAACTCAGAACATGGCGCCATTTTGGTTCCAACTGCGCTGAACTACTGAATGAACCTTTAATGTTTTCAACATTTTTAAAATCATTTCAACACATACAGCAACACATCCAGGTAGAGGTGCTAACAAAATAAATATAAAAATAGTTAAGCTATCAAATTTACATAAATTACACTTTATGATGATTTATTTTATTAATTTAAAGCCTGATTTATGCAGCTGCAGCTCTGTAACTCTGTGTCATGCAGTGATGTGTGTGACAGTTTTAAAGAACTCCGTTGCTGGATTATGTTTTGTTCTGGACTAATTTGACCCTCAACAAGATTTTCTTTCTACAATAATCACCGCCAAATCGAAGGTAAGCTCTACGTTTTCCTCTATTATCAACTTTGTGCTGTAAAGTTGCAGGCTTTTCTGATCCATTTGTAATCGCACTGTAAGAACTATTATAATATGATGGGAGACAAAGGACTGAAAGCAGAAACGTGTGAAATCACAGCTGTTTGTGTCTGATTTAACAGGTGCACATCAGGCTTCAGGACCAAGACTGAACACGGTTTGAGAAAAATAAACGGTTGGACTTTTAATCACAGAAATAACTCCGGCCTCACTTTACTCAAATCAGCGAGTGTCAGAGCTGAACTTTAATTTGTACCTCTGTTACTGTGCACGTCCAGACTGCTCAGAGTTTTTAATGGAAATACATTACGATCGGACAGGACATTTATCCGATGTGAGGGATACGTATGTAATGGATTAGTTACAGTCAGGAGGCGCCGAATATCTACGGGGAATCCTGAATCGGGAAGTCTGCCTCATTTAATGACCGGGTCAAAATTTCCTCTGAAATTTTTTTCTGCCAAATGTATTTGATCCATTATCAAAATGTAAACGCCATGCTCACTGCAGAAGCAGTCAAAGCAGCAAAGTGCTTTCACTGTGCAGCTTGACCTGTGCGTCAGTCTAAGCACGCTGTGAAAAAAAAAAACAATCAGGCTTTTAATCACGGAAATGACTCCAGTCCCACATTTGAGGGGTTTAATGGAAATACAGTGTGATCGGATGGGACATTTTATCCGATGTGAGCAAAAAATCCTTTATACAAAATCTGTTATATACATTGTTTATTACATGGAAAACAAAACAAAAACTTTGGGACTTTTTTTGTCCAGTGACTGCGAATATCTGGTTTATACGATGACAGTTTAAGTGAGTTTTACTGTACATGGGACTGAACAATAAATTTACCTCTCAAAACTTTCACGATGAAGTCGCTTCCATCCCACACGGCTGACTTTGTTTTCCCAAATTTTTCTTCTCTTCGGATTTGAAGAGGATCTGTAGATCTTGAAGCCCTTGTTGTGTCTATTTATGCCTCCAAATGGAATAACTTTGTATCAAATGAGCAGTTATTTAGGGAAACTCAGATGAGGAGTGTCACTTGAATTGTGTCAGTTATGGCCTTTTTTGCCATGTGGCATGTTTCTGTGCACGATCAAACATTATGTATGTGCTTGAGTGTTGAGGACCACAGTGATTGAAGAAGGCCAAGGGGATGCCCACATTTCACCTGGTTGTGGCAGATAGATGGTTACCATCCATGCCCCTGGGCAGTTCTGTGGTATCACGATACAGCACAGTATGGCAACAGCACAAGCCATCTCACATGACTTGAAGTCCGCAGCATTGAGTAGCCTTTGCTAGCAGCATCTGCTCATGTGGCCTTGAAGATTGGACTTCTTTTGCCAGTGCATAGCTGTCGTTCAAAGATGATATCTACAATTAAGTAACTTTATAGCTGAAAGGGGAGACTAGCTTTAGAGGGCAAAACCTTTTTTTCCACCAGGCTATAAACCTGTTCATTTCTGCTCTGAAGTTTGAGACTTTAAAATGGGTGTCTATGGGTAGTGACTTGATTTTGGAGCCAGCCTCAAGTGGCCATTCAAAGGACTGCACTTTGTTTTTTTCCACTTTTGCGTTGGCTTCAGTTGTAAAAACCAGAGGTTGGGGTTTGACTGTGACATGTAATTGTGAAGCAGTAAGCATCGCAGTGGGTTCAGATTGAAGCCAACCCGGAAGAAGAAAAAGTTACAGTTCCTTGACTGGCCACTTGAGGCTGGCTCCAAAAATGAGCAGATTCACATTCAACTCCATGTTAAAATTCTCAGTTTAAGAGCAGAAATAAACATGTTTACAGCCTGGTACAAAAAACATTTTGGCCTCTACAGGTAGTTTCCCCTCCATGACAACTGTAGGAGGGGGTGAATTTTTTTCTCACTTCTTAGTTTAAAATATTTTAAGCCATAAAGAGAGTGTGGTGGCTTTGACTGATAGCAGCTAAATCAATCCCGACTCTTGTAATGTTAGTAAGTCATTGCCCACTGGCAGCTAGCTGTTACAGATGGCTGTGTCTGTCTTTTTGAGCATTTTATTTCAAATACATGGAATAATATGGCTTGTTGTGTGGTGAAATGTCCTAATGGATCAACGACATCCTTGATGTAATATCTGAGCTGAGTTAAATTCTTGTCTTATTTAATGTTGTGTCCTAACAGCGTTAGCACTTTTAGAAGCTATCGGTAGCTTGATCTGCTAAATCCGTTTAAGAACAGACTAGTCTTTATTGAGACTGTAGGGGGGTGCACGAAATTGGGGGTGCTCCCATATTTCCTTTAAATACGAAATATGTACTGTATACTAATATATATATATATATATGTAAACATATGAATAAAGTACAGTTTGAAATGTGGCCTGGGGGGGTGGGTGGGAGAAGATTGGGTTGGTTGTTGTACGGGGGTATTTATGGGAGTAGGTCAGTGGATGAGTGTGTGTGCGTATGCGTGTATCCATGGGTGTTTGCAGTATGTATGGCCCAGGGGAAGAGCTGTTTGTCAGCATGTTCACTGAGAAAATAAGTGGCTCATAACTTTTAATGCCCACACCAAAGCAAACTGTTATGAGAACCACTCCACAGTCCTCAAAAATATGATTTACTAAACACCAAAACTGAGGTTAGCTTGTTAGGTTAGTTGGTTCAGACTTGAAGATAGGGGAATGTTTAGACTTCTTTTGTCACACACAGAGTCACCCATGCTCCACCCCTCTATCCATTTATGAGTCATTGTTATATAGCCAGAAACCACATTGCCACGACTGCCAAAATGGCCAAGCCCAAATATGGGCTTCATACCAGCTGTTCCGGGTGTCTACAGAAAACCTATGGGTGAGGTCAGGCAGGCTTTGTATAGTATATATGCTGTCTGTGACAATGCTGCTATTCCAAAATCTTTTTGCAAATTTATGAAAATACTTGACTTTACAGTAGTTTTACACAACATAATCTCCTATACCAACACTTACAGTGACCAGACATACACACGCACACACACATGTACAGACACAACACTTGGCCACTTTAAAGTTTGATCACATCCCAAAATTCCTGACCTCTATATTTCGAGACAATGGTTATTAATCTTGATTTATACACACTTCAGCTGAGGAGGAAGAGCGCAGGACATGGTTGCAAAGCAATTAATTTTGATGCTGAAAACATTATTAATGGTAATGTTTAAAACATCAAAGCTCCAGCTGACAGACACAGCATCTCCATGATGACAGGATGGAACAATTGAGCTCAGTTAAGTCAGTCAAGGTGAATCACAAGGGAAAACTGTAATTTGTCTCTCCATTGATTTTCATTGAGATTTTTCCTGGAGAAGCTGTGGTTCAAAGCAGGTTAAAGTCCTGTCCTGAACTGGCTGCATTACACTAAGACTGGCCACCATATGTGGGGTGGTCTGTGCAATATGTGGATTTTCTATCTGTGTGTTTATGCAGTACACTGACATGCAAAAGTTTAGGTTTTATACACTTAATTTTTTCTGATATTAAAATTTAATAATTAAATAAAACAATGGCTTTTCTGTAAAAAACCATCAACAACAAAAACATTGACATTTATAATCTTTAATCTAACAGGGACAACAAATCTCTATAACATGATATAAAATAAAAATCTCAAATTCAAGATAACAGACCACATAAGTACTCTTTAGTATAACAAAACTCAATTATCACTTTTCCAGCCAGTTTTCTTTAGACAGGACGTAATACAGGATACATGGACATCTGCAAGTCACTGAATATGTTGGACTTCAGTTACATCAAGTCAAGTCTGGGAGCATGCCCTGGTTCAACTGGTTCATTCCCACATATCTAAAATAACCAGATATCTGCCAGAACCAGGTGAAACGTGGACCACCACTTGACCTTCTCCAGCTACCGGAGCCTTCAACACTCACAGAGAAACGTGCCATATGGCCAAAATGTCCTAGCTGACACTCCCTCACAATGCAAGTGATACTCCTCATCCTAGTCTGTCTTAGTAACCACTTGTTTACAGCAGTATCCAAGGATCTTTTGGAGACACCTAGTCCCAAATATAGCCAGTCGTCACCTTAGGTCACTAATTAGCATCCAAGTCTCACAGTGATACAGGGAAAATATTGATCAGATCAATTCCATTAATCATAAAAAAAATACAAACAGTATGGTACTCTCAAGTAAATTTGTCTCGAGGAGCCATTTACCAAAAACTGAGTGACTGTGCCAAAAGAAGACTAGTGAGAGAAGCCACCACTATGACAACTCAACATGCTACAGTCATTCAGCGCTTCTGTGGCTGTGACTGGAATGACACTGTGTTGTCTTGGATGAAAGTAAGTCCTACATAGGGGAGGTGATGGTCTAGTGGTTAAAGCATTGGGCTTGAGACCAGAAGATCCTTGGTTCAAATCTCAGCCTGACTGGAAAATCACTAGGGGCCCTTGGGCGAGGTCTTTAATCCCCTATTGCTCCCGGTGTGTAGTGAGCGCCTTGTATGGCAGCACCCTCACATTGGGGTGAATGTGAGGCATTATATGTAAAGCATATAATAAAAGCACTATATAAATGCAGTCCATTTACATAGACCCAAGGCCCACTAGTGCAGGTGACTGTACCCAGACTCTGTCATGTGAAGCAAATGTTAAACTACGATTCCCCCTGGACAGAACACCAGTCCAACACAGGTTAGTTTCCCAGCCATGTCCAGGGCACCCAGTTGTAGTTAGGTTTATTGGGACAATGCAGATGAAGTGGCTTATCCAAGGACATACCCAGCTAACAATCTAACACTGGCTGAACGTTGCATTAAAGTGACAATGACACATCACATCAGAACCTTTCATTTGTGTACTCTCCAGAATGCTGCTATGACCAATGGAAATAAAGAACAAAATAAGTAAATAAGAAAAATAAAAAAAATTATGTTAACCAAAAACTGACATTGTGATGATCAAGCAAAATGATACTGAATACATGGTATAGCCACGCTGAACTAGAGTATTACTAGATTAGCACCAATATTATTTAATTATTCCATTTTTTTCCTGGTGTTTTTGCACACATTCCGCAAATATACGAGGTCTGTCAATAAAGTAACGGACCTTTTTATTTTTTTTTTTAAACTATATGGATTTGATTCATATGTTTTTACGTCAGACAAGCTTGAACCCTCGTGCGCATGCGTGAGTTTTTCCACGCCTGTCGGTGACGTCATTTGCCTGTGAGCACGCCTTGTGGAAGGAGTGGTCCCGCCCCCTCGTCGAATTTTCATTGTCTGGAAATGGCGGAATGATTTGGACTTTTTTTTCCATCAGAATTTTTTCAGAGGCTGTTAGAGACTGGCACCTGGAAACCATTCGAAAAATTTATCTGGCTTTCGGTGAAAATTTTACGGGCTTCACAGAGAATAAGGACTGTTACTACAGCTTTAAGGACGGCTTTAAGGATGCTCGGCGCGCCACACTCCGAGCTGCGACGACGAGGCAGAAAACGCCAGATCATTTCTAAGCTGATGGCTCTGTGGATACGAGACCGTCGTGTGCACTTTCTCTGGTTATCACAAGAGCTGGACATCAGCCATTTTCTGGCAGATTTCACTTTTAACAAGAGATTTTGTCATGGAAAGCCGCGCGGAGGCTTCGTGCGTAACGACCGATTCGCTGTTTGAGTGAGACAAAGAACACCTCCGTTCAGCGTGTCATGTGACAAGTTGGGACATGCCTATCTCGGCTTTCAATGCTTACCAGTCCAGTAAGTATCAGAGAAATTGTGGAGAGCTGGACATGTCCAAACTTGTCCTCTGACACGCCGAAACGGAGGTGTGCCTTTGTCTTGCTTCCAAAGCGAATCAGTTGTGACGCGCAAAGCCTCCGCGCGGCTTTCCATGACAAAATCTCTTGTTAAAAGTGAAATCTGCCGGAAAATGGCTGATGTCCATCTCTTGTGATAACCAGAGAAAGTGCACACGACGGTCTCGTATCCACAGAGCCATCAGCTCAGAAATGATCTGGCGTTTTCTGCCTCATTGTCGCAGCTCGGAGCGCGGCGCACCGAGCGTCCTTAATGCCATCCTTAAAGCTGTACTAACAGACCTTATTCTCTGTGAAGCCCGTAAAATTTTCACCGAAAGCCAGATAAATTTTTCAAATGGTTTCCAGGTGCCAGTCTCTAACAGCTTCTGAAAAAATTCTGATGGAAAAAAAGTCCAAATCATTCCGCCATTTCCAGACAATGAAAATCAGACGAGGGGGCGGGACCACTCCTTCCACAAGGCGTGCTCACAGGTGAATGACGTAACCGACAGGCGTGGAAAAACTCACGCATTGCGCATGAGGGTTCAAGCTTGTCTGACGTAAAAACATATGAATCAAATCCATATAGTTAAAAAAAAATAATAAAAAGGTCTGTTACTTTATTGACAGACCTCATACACACAATGTTGCAAACAAATGACACAACATTCAGACCAGTGACCGTTGCAGTGAAAAGTTGCCAGAATGTGGAATGTTTTTTCTTCTGAAACTAAAGCCACCTTGACACTTGTACGACTTTGATCCCGCACTGGCATACAATCGAGAGAAAACTCATCGTAAACTGTGCATAAACTGTGCGAGGCTGCGTGCCAGTGCACAAAGAAAATTTGGAAATGTTCAACATTTCTGGCACTCATCAATTTTATGTCACTTCCGTGAACTAGTCGTGAACATTGCGCAACTTATTTGCAAACGTTGCGTGTCACTGTGTGTCACTGCGCTCAGGGCCTCGCATAGTTTATGACAAGTTTACTCATTGGCACACAAGATCGTGTGCCTGTGTGGGGATCAAATTCATGCAAGTGTCAAGGTGGCTTTTCAAGCATACCATCTAATGACACGCATTGGCACAACAAATTGTGTGCCAGTGCGGGGATCAAATTTGTCCGAGTGTCAAGGTGGCTTAAGGTCTAACATCCAAGCAATGCTGCAAGCATGTTTGGTGTTTGCTAGGCAGACAGATAGTGTGACAGAGTATCAAACCGAGGTCTACGTATCAGTAGTCCAGCTCGTATCTCACTGACCTACCTGCTAAGTATGTTCTACGTGATGACAAAAATTTCCCATTAGCTGTAATGGCTGAATTGTAAGTTCATGAAGACATAGTAACCCAGTGAAGAGTAATATCCCCTTCTCTTCACCACGCAATGTGTGCAGACTCCTCACAGTAGCTCTGGGCAAAGGGATCAAGCTTCACTCACTCCCACATGTTCATTTACCCCCCACTATCACACCAATTGTACCAGGGAGTGCAGAGGAGCCACATTGATATTCAGTGCACATCTCCATCCCCCAGCCACAACATTCCCCACTGGAAACATTATTTCATTACATATATTATGCATTCAGCATAAGGGAGCTGGTGAATGTGCAGCGCACAGATATGTGTGGGTGTGGGCCGGCTCAGATGTTCCTTCTATGTATACAGAGCTGTGACAAGCCTGTTGTGCTCTAAAAAGGAGTTTTTAAAAGCATGTAAAAAGATAGAACACCTCAGGGGTCCAGTGTTAATGGTACCAAGTTGACTTTGTGAGAGAGAAGACAAAATATTTATTTCATGCTGTTTTATGTCAACATTATAAAAATGCTTTTTCCCCTCCATTTTTTATACTGTTTGAAGGGACAAAGTTTCCTGTAGATTTGCATGAATTTAATCAGATTACATTTTACTTTTTTTTTTTTTTTGATGTGTCTTCATATGCAAGTGCTGCGTCTCATGGACATTTAAAGATAAATGAAGATCAGGAAACGAGAGACACAGATACATGACTTACATGATTCATTGCTCTTTGGGCACCAATTTTAACAAAACAGTTTTTATTTATTAATATCTGGGTTAAAAAGTACCAACAATAAAAATAAATAAATAAATAAATAAATATCTGTTTAACTGTTCTCTTTGTACTATCACATGTTGACCTTTGCGCTGGTCTGACTTTAATGTGTACGGTTAATTAGTCTGATTGGTGTCAGCAGTCAGATCTTGAAAGCAGTTTTTTGTTTGGTCCTTTATTTTAAGGCTCCATTTCTTTCTTTTCAGGCCTCACATCTTACTTTAGTTTAAATGCTTCATTGAATTTTTTTTTTCAGCATTTGTCATAAATGAACTATCACAGTTTTTGGATTGCTTTTTGTTCATTTGTAATGGGGCCATTATTCACTCTAACATCAGTGGCAATGTCAGACACATGTTGGCCTACCGTGCATCCAGAAAGTATTCACAGTGCTTCACTTTTTTCATATTTTGTTATGTTACAGCTTTATTCCAAAATGGAGTAAATTTATTTTTTCCCTGAAAATTCTACTCACAGCACCCCATAATGACAACGTGAAAATTTTGTTTTAATTTTTTGCAAATTTACTAAAAATAAAAAAATCCTACAAATCACATGTACATAACTATTCACACCCTTTGCTCAATACTTTCCTGATGTACTTTGACAGCAATTACAGCCTCAAGTCTTCTTGAATATGATGCCACAAGCTTGGTTCACCTATCTTTGGGCAGTTTTGCCCATTCTTCTTTGCAACACCTCTCAAGACTCATCAGGTTGGATAGGGAGCGTCGGTGCACAGCCATTTTCAGATCTCTTCAGAGATGTTCAGTCAGATTCAGGTCTGGGCTCTGGCTGGGCCACTCAAGGACATTCACAGAGTTGTGCTGAAGCCACTCCTTTGATATCTTGGCTGTGTGCTTAGGGTCATTGTCCTGCTGAAAGATAAACTGTTGCCCAGTCTGAGGTCAAGAGCACTCTGGAGCATTGGAGCATGTCTCTGTACATTGCTGAATTCATCTTTTCCTCAATCCTGACTAGTCTCCCAGTTCCTGCTAATGAAAAACATCCTCACAGCATGATGCTGCCACCACCATGCTTCACTGTAGGGATGGTGTCTGCTTTCCTCCAAACATGACACCTGGCATTCACACCAGTCAGTTCAATCTTTGTCTCATCAGACTAGAGAATTTTGTTTCTCATGGTCTGAGAGTCCTTCAGGTGTCTTTTGCCAAACTCCAGGTGGGCTGCCATCTGCCTTTTACTAAGGAGTGGCTTCTATCTGGCCAGTCTACCATACAGGCCTGATTGGCAGATTGCTGCAGAGATGCTTGTCCTTCTGGAAGGTTCTCCTCTCTCCACAGAGGAATGCTGGAGCTCTGACAGAATGACCTAGGAAGAGTCCTGGTGGATCCAAACTTCATCCATTTATGAATGATGAAGGCCGCTGTGCTCATTGGGATCTTCAAAGCAGCAGAAATTTTTCTGTACCCTTCCCCACATTTGTAACTCAAAACCATCCTTTCTCAAAGGTCTACAGACAATTCCTTTGACTTCATGCTTTGTTTGTGCTCTGACATGCACTGTCAACTGTGGGACCTTATACACTCAACAAAAATATAAATGCAACACTTTTGGTTTTGCTCCCATTTTGTATGAGATGAACTCAATGATCTAAAACTTTTTCCACATACACAATATCACCATTTCCCTCAAATATTGTTCACAAACCAGTCTAAATCTGTGATAGTGAGCACTTCTCCTTTGCTGAGATAATCCATCCCACCTCACAGGTGTGCCATATCAAGATGCTGATTAGACACCATGATTAGTGCACAGGTGTGCTTTAGACTGTCCACAATAAAAGGCCACTCTGAAAGGTGCAGTTTTGTTTTATTGGGGGGGGGGGGGGGGGGGGGATACCAGTCAGTATCTGGTGTGACCACCATTTGCCTCATGCAGTGCAACACATCTCCTTCGCATAGAGTTGATCAGGTTGTCAATTGTGGCCTGTGGAATGTGGGTCCACTCCTCTTCAATGGCTGTGCGAAGTTGCTGGATATTGGCAGGAACTGGTACATGCTGTCGTATACACCGGTCCAGAGCATCCCAAACATGCTCAATGGGTGACATGTCTGGTGAGTATGCCGGCCATGCAAGAACTGGGACATTTTCAGCTTCCAAGAATTGTGTACAGATCCTTGCAACATGGGGCCGTGCATTATCCTGCTGCAACATGAGGTGATGTTCTTGGATGTATGGCACAACAATGGGCCTCAGGATCTCATCACGGTATCTCTGTGCATTCAAAATGCCATCAATAAAATGCACCTGTGTTCTTCGTCCATAACAGACGCCTGCCCATACCATAACCCCACCGCCACCATGGGCCACTCGATCCACAACATTGACATCAGAAAACCGCTCACCCACACGACGCCACACACGCTGTCTGCCATCTGCCCTGGACAGTGTGAACCGGGATTCATCCGTGAAGAGAACACCTCTCCAACGTGCCAAACGCCAGCGAATGTGAGCATTTGCCCACTCAAGTCGGTTACGACGATGAACTGGAGTCAGGTCGAGACCCCGATGAGGACGACGAGCATGCAGATGAGCTTCCCTCAGACGGTTTCTGACAGTTTGTGCAGAAATTCTTTGGTTATGCAAACCGATTGTTTCAGCAGCTGTCCGAGTGGCTGATCTCAGACGATCTTGGAGGTGAACATGCTGGATGTGGAGGTCCTGGGCTGGTGTGGTTACACGTGGTCTGTGGTTGTGAGGCTGGTTGGATGTACTGCCAAATTCTCTGAAACGCCTTTGGAGACGGCTTATGGTAGAGAAATGAACATTCAATACACAAGCAACAGCTCTGATTGACATTCCTGCTGTCAGCATGCCAATTGCACGCTCCCTCAAATCTTGCGACATCTGTGGCATTGTGCTGTGTGATAAAACTGCACCTTTCAGAGTGGCCTTTTATTGTGGGCAGTCTAAGGCACACCTGTGCACTAATCATGGTGTCTAATCAGCATCTTGATATGGCACACCTGTGAGGTGGGATGGATTATCTCAGCAAAGGAGAAGTGCTCACTATCACAGATTTAGACTGGTTTGTGAACAATATTTGAGGGAAATGGTGATATTGTGTATGTGGAAAAAGTTTTAGATCTTTGAGTTCATCTCATACAAAATGGGAGCAAAACCAAAAGTGTTGCGTTTATATTTTTGTTGAGTGTATGTAGACAGATGTGTCTCCTTCCAAATCATGTCCAGTCAACTGAATTTACCCCAGGTGAACTCCAGTTAAGCTGTAGAAACATCTCAAAGATGATCAGTGGAAACAGGATGCACCTGAGCTCAATTCTGAGCTTCATGGCAAAGGCTGTGAATACTTAGGTATATGTGATTTCTTAGGGTTTTTGTTTTGTTTTTGTTTTTTTCATTTTAATAAATTAGTAAAAATCTGAAAAAAATTCACATTGTCCTTATGGGTTATTGCGTGTAGAATTTTCAGGAAAAAATGAATTCCATCCATTTTGGAATAAGGCTGTAACATAACAAAACGTGGAAAAAGTGAAGTGCTGTGAATACTTTCTGGATGCACTATATAACATGTTGATGAATTGTAACTGCAAAGCCAGATGTGTTGTGTGTGTGACCATCACCCTCTGTCCCTGTCCTAGGTCTGTCTCTCCTGTGTCCGTGTGGTCAGTCCTCTGTCTGTGTGTTGTCTCCCCTGTCCACCGTGTTATGTTTCCCCTGTGTCTTCAGGTTTGCACTCTGTTCACTGTTGATTTCCATGTTGATTTTGTTCCTGAATTTAGTTTTTGGTTATTGTTCAGTTCTTTTTTGTAGTGTGATTATTGTTGTATCTTTTTATATTAGTCTTCATGTCAGTTTTTCTCTGTTGCTATTTGTGCACTTTTGAGTTCCATGTTGGGTTATTGTATCTTGTACTTGGATTTATATTTTGTGTTCTGTGATGTTTTGTGATCTCACTTATGTTTTATTTCTACTTATTCCTAGAGGTTGTTTGTGTTTAGTCACGTTGTGTTTTTGGTTTTGTGATTGTTCTTCTTGGCCACGATCACCTTAGTATTTCTTCTGTTTTTCTTGTTGCTTAATGCTGACAAATTATACTGTATTTGTTGTCTTTCTAATGCCCGATTCTGTTTTGTTTCTTTCTGTCTCTCTGTTTGAGGTGCGGCTCCATCCAGAGGTGGGTGTGGTGTCCGTTTCTGTAACCCTCCTGTCCTGTGCACCGGTAACATTTCCTGTATACTTGTTTTGTGAATTGTTTTGTAAACTATGTCGGTAGCATGGGCCAAGCAGAGGGTCACCCCTTTGAGTCTGGTCTGCTTGAGGTTTCTTCCTCAAATCATCAGAGGGAGTTTTTCTTACCACTGTCACCTGTGTGCTTACTCTGAGGGTTGGTAAGGTTAGACCTTACTTGTGAGAAGCACCTTGAGGCAACTTTATTGTGATTTGGCGCTATATAAATTAAATAAATTAATGAAATTAAATTAATTAAATTAAATTAAATTTTTCTTCTTTGGTTGTGTTATATTTTGTTATGGTTATGCGTTGTTTCTACTTCCTTTAGATGTCTGTTTTGTTCTAGCTACCTTTTTGGTGTTACTTAACCTTTGACCTTGTCACACATCTGTGGGTCATTTGCTCATCACATGGTTTTGCTTTTAAGCCACACCTCTGTTCCTGATTGTTTTACAGTTGTTTCACATTGTTTCCCACTGACTGTGAGCCTATAAAGATTGTCTGTTTCCATCTCGTGCTTCTGTGTTTCCAAGTATTGTTGATTCATTCCTTGTGACTCTGTTTTGTGTGTTATTTTGGACCCTTTTCCCACGCCTCATTTTCTGCCTATGTTGGATTGTTTGTGAGTTAGTGTAGTGTTTGCACCTCCCTTTTGCTTCATCACTGCCTGCATTTTGGGGTTCAACTCATCTTTCCTAAATATACCAAGATGCTTTCTGATTGTACGATGTGCATAGCATTCATGCCTGTGCAGTTCTGCATTTTGTCCCTGGTGTAAATGGACTGCATTTATATAACGCTTTTCCATCTGCATCAGACGCTCAAAGCACTTTACAAATAATACCTCACATTCACCCCGATGTCAGAGTGCTGCCATACAAGGTACTCACTACACTACACTTGAGGTGTATTTCATAAAACCTTAAGTGAAATATAACTGATGGTATCAAATTTGAGATTTGTGCCTCAATGGTACATTCACTGACCACTACATTATGTAAACCAGTTCAGGTGCTCTTTAAAGTAAATATCTACTTGGCCAAATGCGTGGCAGAAACTGTTTATTCTGATCCAATGAAGCTGAATCTAAGTATCTGAAATGGGGAAAAAGTGATATAACTGACTTTCAATGTGACATGGGTGTTGGTGGCAAACAGGCTAGTTTGAGTATTTCACAAACTGTTGATCTACTGGGATTTTCACGCACAACCATCTCTCGGGTCTGCAAAGAATGGTTCAATAAATAGGAAACATTTGGTGAGGATTGCCAGTCTGGGTGAAAATGCTTTGTTGATGGCAGAGGTCAAAGAAGAATGGCCAGATTGGTACAATATGTTGAACCTTGAAACAAATGTGCTACAGCAGTAGAAGAACGCATCAGATCCTGTGAGCTACAAACATGAAACTGATGTTACTGTCAGCAATTGTTCACCAAAAGTGGACAATAGAAGCTTGGGAATATGTTGATGAGTCTCAATATGTGCTGTGACGTACAGATGGTAGGATCACAACTTGATGTAAGGGTGCATTCACACTATGGCGTGAAGTAGCTGACGCTGGCTGACATAGCAGATTCTCAAAAATCTCAGTGAAACAATGGAGAAGGCTCGCTTCAGCGGTTCAATTTTCCTGTCTTTGTCGCCGTAGCTCAGCAGAGGATGGTCCACTGGCATACTATTGGACGTAGTTCAACCTTTGTCATCTGAGGGCGTGTGTGTTGGTAGCAAACACCGCGGAGCAGCAGTGTAGCTTGGCGGAGCTGATTGGCAACTCAATATTTGAGACATCATATGCCACAGCCTATATAAGCTTGACGTAACGTTGTGATTGTGTCACTTGCTACTGGTGCATCCTCAGTACAGGTTCTACATATTTCTTCATACCCAACAGATCCAGAGGAGGTAGTGCAACGTTCCAATGTTCCAAGCTTCCAACGTTGGTCAGTGGAGCCTGGCAGAGGGAAACAGAGCTGTAACAGTGTACTAGTGGAGGTGATATAGTGGTAGCGGAGCTCGTCTGTTGCTGGCGTTTTAGCATGAACAGCAAAGATTTTAAGCAAACAGAAATTTTTTGTGGGACTACAACAAACACCAGCATTGCCCGACTGATGTCAACTTAGCTCACGAGGAGCCTGGCGGACTTCGGCCTGGTCAACAGTAACTTTTCACTCTCTGTCGACAAACGCCGGGCTAATCATCAGGGTGTGAATGGGCCACAAACAACATGAAATCATGGATTCATCCTGTCTTGCATCAACAACTTAGGCTGCTGGTGGTGTAATGGTGTGATGACTTTTGCAATAGTGTCATGTCAATATGAACCAAAACCACTGACGGGTGTTGTAGCACCTGAAGAATTTAGGTAGTTCAAGCATTCTGAAGGTAAAAGAGCAGCCGGTCTGGTACTACTATGGTGTATGTATCCAGATATCAACTGTGGGTTCATTTCCATGATAACTAGAACTAGAAACCAGAATCATACCCTACTGTGGCTGGCAACAGAGACAGCTGTTGTCACACCTTGCATTTCCACCATTGGAAATGCAATGCATATGCAAAATTGGTTTGCATTTAAATGGAAACCAAACCACATGTCAAAACACCAGTATACAATAACCTGTTGCCATGCATAAGGTACGTAGTTAGCCATTGTCCCACAGCATATCACAATAGAGTTGTGATATACACAGGCAATGTTTGGATAAAATGACAGGAAAGAGGAAAAGAACAGTATGAAGGAGTAGATTGTGATGACAGAAGAATGGAAAAACCTTCCAACCAGACTACGACATGGTCTTTTATGTCACTAGTAGACCAAGGTGTTATTGTTCACTGGTGAAGTCAAGCCAAGTCTGGAAGCACTATGGCACCCACCACACCACAGGACTGCCTCGGGTCTGGGATGACAACCACCCAGAAAGACAACAGATCCATCCCTACTTCTCGAAAATAGCCATCAGTCTGCTGCAGCCTGGTGAAATGGGGCATGCTCTTGGCCTTTTCTAGCTACAAAGTCGTTGACACAAAGGCACCTGCATGGTCAATCATGCACAGAGAATTGGGGCACATGCCCAGATTGTTGTAACTGATGCTCCCTCACAATGCAAAGGATACTAATCTGAGTCTCCTTTAAATGTCCACTCATTTGAGACAAAGTCATACCAGTGGTACCCTAGAATTCTGCAAAGAGGCCTTGTTCTAAACCTAGTAGTTTATTGGTGGTCTTCTGTTTTGGAGTGTTGAAATAGCTGAACTAGCCAGAATAGTGAAAATGCAGTGGAGATACTCTGTTCTCAGTAATGTCCAGAAGAATCATGTCACACAGGGACAAATAAATTACACTGCAACTTCTGTGTGTTTCCACCTCAGTTTTTTTCTTATTGTTTGTTTTATTTTTATTTCTATGAGGTACCTGGCTGCTATGACAATTGAAATTTTTTTCAAGATGGTGCTGCTATGGACAGCTGCCTGCCAGACTGCTCCTTGTCATTGTGTCTTTTAACCACTTTTTACTGCCTATTTTTCTTTCCTCGCTCTACTTTCTTTTAGTTAGTAGTTTTTTTTAATCATTTATTGGCCAGTGAATACATGCTGCTTCACTCGTTATTATTTGTTTCCCTGGTGTTTGGAGTATTTTTCCTGTGCTGTTTCCCCTAAAAATCGGTCCACCCTGCCTTCACTGCGCGTTGCGTCATTAGCCGCAGTTCACGGATTATCACCTCGTTTCTGCTTCAAACTGCACTCCAGTCATCAGCTATCTCAGCAACAGATATCTGAAGCTTTTGTACAACAATCATTTCCACATAAATTCAGCATTATTTCATCATAAAAGATGGAGGAAGCGATCAGAGCACTGTGGCTACAAAAGTTACTAGCTGATGCGTTCACTGCGTGTAGGTCATTTCAAAGCATGACCGAGTATCACCTCGTTTCTACTTAAAACAGGCTCATTTCTGCTTAAAACTGACTTCAGAATGATTTAAGAGGTTTTACCTTTATCATCTGATGGTTAATAATCCTATTAATCCATTTGATCACTTTGGGTGAAGATAGTCCGTCTGAGAGAAGCGGCTGAGCTCCGAAATGACGCATGCACAGTAGAGGCAGGGTGGACCAATTTTTAGGGGCGGACCGTTCGGTCTGCGACACCGGCCACGGCGGAGCAGCACCAGGGCTCCTGTGTCTACACGAGGGATCAGCTCATGGAGCTCCAGCACAGTAGCCCAAACGGGGAAAGACATGATATCACTAAAGAACTGCAGAGGAAATACCGGGGCCGTAGAGCTGGGAGGAAATGTGGAAATGGAAGAAGAGATATCACCCATTTTTTTTCCTTCCATTGTGATGGGGAACGTAGGATCGTTGGTGAACAAAATGGATGAAATAACATCACTTGTGAGGAACTACAGTGTGTTTCGTGAGGGATCAGTCTTGTTCTCTATCTAGAACTGCAACTTGTCCTTTTCCAAATGGAAACCCACAACTTACGGTTTTCCTAAAAATGGGATGGTATGCTGTGGCTGTGGGAAAAGGTCCTATGCCTGTTGAAGTTGAATGCTTTTATTGTCACTCTCATCGAAATACAATCATCTGTTTTCTTCACCTTTGACCATTGATCATGAACACCCCATACTCAGGTGTAGTAAGTACACCAGTACAGAGAAAGGTGTATATAAAACATACCTTAACAGTGCTACATAATATTGTAATATACCACAGAAGACACAACAGCAAACGCACAATGCTTTGAAAAGACAGCTGAGAAAGATCAATGTTCGGTCTGAATTCAAAGCTCTCTGCCGTATAGCATCAGAGACATCCTGCCTAAAGAGAGGCTTGGCAGACAGAAACCTCACCTCCAGTTCAAGCGAATGCCTCTGCCCTTTTATTTGCTCTTGTTTGGCTACAGGGGGAACGTGCTCCACTCTGACCTGGGGGCACTCATCCAATCAGCTCGCTATCTGCTGCAAGGACCTCCATAATAGTGACATTTTTCCACCTCGTCAATAAAGTGGTGAAAGCCACCCTCCACCCGCTACTTGACCATTTAACTTCTTCCTGAAAAGGCCCTTTCTTTCTGTCTGCCTCTGTGTCTGGCTGAAATCAATAAAAGCAGAGCAAGGAAAGAGGCCAATCCAGCGGTTGTATTTACTGTTGGTCTCAACTGTACAAAGAGGATGGCTGGCAGAGAAAAGGATACCGGAGAGCTGGCAGCGAGAGGCTTCTTTTTCATTCATAAAGCATTGCTGTCCGCACACGTGCAGCGAGGACAAGGAATGCTGAGTAACAAACTCCAGTCATTGATAACACCTCTCATAGCCACCAGGCTGAATAAAAGGGAATATCTCACAGTTGACAGTCATATGCAACAAAAGTGAAACAAGCATTAACAGATCTAAACTCTCTCTAGTCTCTAATGATTATTGCTTGCCATGATTCATTTAGCAGCTGCAGTCACACATCACCACGTGTCTGCAGTGATTGACATAATGGCATCAACAGTGCGAAGAAAATGTCTTCCAGTAAAAGAGCAGGAGGAAGAAAATGAGAGAGATGTGTTACATCTACGCCCTCGCTGAAATGAGTGCAGCGCTTTGTTTGGATATGCTGTCTGAGCTGAAATTGATTTTTGTGAGAAGCATGCACCAAAGAGCACCCTGCATTCAGATGAAATAAATAACACACACTCTTAGTGACACCGTGGTTTGTGGAAGAAGGAACGCAAGGTGAAAATGGGATGGGGAGGAGGGAAGAAATAAAGATGAAGGAGGTCAAAATGAATTTATGAATTTATAAAGAGAAAAGAAGTGATCAAAAGAAAGGAGCGGCTAAAGGTAGAGGGAGAGTGAATGTCTTGAGCCTCTCTAATGTGAGACAGGTAGAAGACATCTGGTAGAGTGGAGGCTACCAGCCACACGCCGCTCTCCAACCACAGACATGACGAGGCATTACAACACATTTTGGTAATGAACGAGCTGTGGCCAGCCGTGAATGTTTCAGGGTAATTAGGACTCTCCAGTGATGTTTCATAGGTGTGAAATTGTGTGTGCTTGCATGTACACACTGATCAGCTCTAGGATTAGTCAGCTATTGGAGGAAACTTGTATTACGTCCTTGCCAACAAAAACTAAGCAGTTATTTTTTTAAAAACAGGCATCTACCAAGAAATGACCCTCCTGTATTAGAAGATATATAGTCCCAAAGGCCCACTGTGTTAATACTTATCCCTGTATTCTGTAGAATGAGCAGCTGAAAGTCTACAACTGTCCTTTGACACGACACCAGTCCAATGCAGGTTACTTCCCCACCCAAGGCCAGTACAGCTGGATGAACTGAGACAATTCAGATAAAGCGTCTTGTCCAAGGGCATCGACAGGTAGTTTGACCAGGAATCAAACTGAGGTCTACATATTGGTAACCCAACTCCTTACTCACTGAGCTACAGTACTTTACCTATGACTTTCTGAGTCCAGAGTCAACAAGGTTTTCTTTTTTTGTTTTGCTTTTAATCTTTCAAAAATGCATACCAAACAAACATGCTAAGTTTTCTCACATTCTGATATGTAAAGCAGAAATTATTGCATTCACAAGCAATTTGTGGTTAAATAAAAAAACTTCCAAATCAACTTCACCTTAGACCTTGTGACACTGAAATCATCATTGTTCTTGGTGATGGGCATCTTAACATAAGTAGCAAGAATGGTATATGTACAGTTCAAGCAATTTTGCTCAAGGGGAACTCTGGGATTTTTCAACATGAGCCTTATTTCCAGATGTTTGTTGGGTTCAACTTGGAGCAAAAATGATAATCAGTCCAGTATTGTGTTAGCGTGCTAACACAGTCTTGGGATAAACAGCTATATGGTGTAATGGTACAGCGCAGGGTAAAACCATCCAAGTAAACCACTTTTTATTGCCACCAAACAAGTGAAAAAAAGTGTCTGGTAGCATTGAGAGAATCCCTATGGATGTCCACATGTGCATGTTTACCTCAGTAAATGTAAATCAACTCTTTAAAATGACTGAGTGTACATTTAGCACATTACCTTACCCTCCTTCTTCTTTGGTGCCAGTGATCAGCACAAAGCCAACCCAAGTCAATTGTCAATGTTTTACAGATTATAACAGAACTTTACCCAACACAAATTCCAGACAGAGTAGGAGCCATAACACATCACTGATGAATAAGCCGATGGAACTCCTTGGACTGAGCATGGACCGGAGGCCCCAGGGAAGACCCAGGACACGCTGGAGGGATTACATCTCTCGGCTGGCTTGGGAACGCCTTGGGGTTCCCCCGGAGGAGCTGGGGGAGGTGTGTGTGGATCGGGAGGTCTGGGCGGCTTTGCTTGAGCTGCTGCCCCCGTGACCCGACTCCGGATAAAGCGGAAGAAAATGGATGGATGGAACTCCTTGGACTGGATATGTTTAACATTCCAGTAGTAGGACTAGCCTTAAAACTGTTCAAAAGTAGTCTAATCGGACAATACAACAGAGACATCTGTTATGATAAAATCATCAACTGCCATGATTGCAATGGGACTAGGTGTAGTATTGGAGAAAGAAAGTGTTTCGATTCCTCTAAGTCAAATACCTCCTTGTCTACCCTCAGGGCAACCACAGCCCACTTTCATAGCTTCCTATGCTGTCTGGATTTTCCATCAATCCGTGCACTGCAACTCCTCTGGATGATGTCCAGAGTGCTCTCAGATATGAAACATCTCATCCTTTGGCAGCATTTTCTAGTCCAAGTCCTCAGCAGCCAATGTGTTGCACATTATCCATTCGTCCCTGAACTAATCAGAGTAGATCAGCTCAGTCAGGTGTGTTCAGCTAATCAACTGCTGACTGAGCAGATTTCCACAGATTACTAAAGGGCAAATGGAAACTGTGCAGTATGTTGGGTCCCAAAGACCTGGATTGTGAAACATTGTACTATGGACATTGGTGTTTTCAAGAATTTCAGTTAAAAAAGGGTCATCAAGTGATCTAAAACTAATGTGGTTATGTGGTTATATAGATATCTGACACTATCTCAAATACAGAGCTGGTGTGTTAACCATTTGGTGCCAACAGCAAAAAGTAAATGTTATCAAAATTTAGTAAAATATTTAGGAAAATATTAAAACTGTATGTATATTTCAGTGACATTGACCTTTGACTTTCTGTGCCTAAAATCAATCAACTTTGATGTTAACCTGACATAAATATATGCTGAAAAAAAAAATCAAGGTTATCAGTCAACTCGATTTTTGGCAAAAGTATGGAAGGGAAGGGCTTGATAGATAGGCAGCAAATGTGGCGACAGCTTTGCAGCTTTGGCAGAGTTAGTCAACTACTGTCATATATGTATCATCACCAATCATCAATTTAATGCTACCCTTCAACAGGGCCATGGAGCACTCAGATGATGTGGTTTCACTCAGTGTCTTGGGTCTTGGTTTGGTGCCAGACGAGGCGGGGGACAGACGAAGCCACATACTCCAGAGGGGTGAGGTTGACTCGAGGTCATGCAGGCTGCCTGGCCTTATGGCTGACAGATGTTTGTCTGGTTCAACAAGAGCTGGAAAAAATTACACTACACTGTGCTCCACACTACAATTATCTTCTCTGTGTGAATCTCATACATCATAACGCTCAACAAGACAACCAAAGGCCTCTCTTTAGAGTGTGAACCCTTTGATAAACCACTCCGGTCTTCTTGTGCAGCACCGAAGCATTTGTTAGCTGGTCTGTCAATAACGCTTCCAAGAGGAGTGGCAGTGTTTTTCCAGCGTATACAGGGCTCCGCAGCCTGCTGTGGTCAGCGTGCCACTGCTAATGTTGCTAATGATTGCCGCACAGAGACTGAGCCGAGCGTTTTCATTTACAGTAAGCTTCAAAGTGTGAGAGTCAGCAGGGAGGAAGGAATGAGAGCCAGGGGAAGTCCTGTCCCCAGACTACTGCTTGTTCCCTCCTGACTCGACAGCATGCTGGAAACCAAGCCACAGCATGTTAAACCTGGATCATGTCTGGGCTGTGGGCATGTTCGATGCACGGCAAGCCGGCGGGCATCAGGGCAGTGTGCGACACTCTTCCTGCTAAGACTGCGGAGTGCAGAGGGAATGAAACGACAGCAGATCGTTAGACTGGGATTGCCGGCATTTTCCTAATTTATGCAAATTAATTTCAGATGTGAAACCAGAGGGAGCGGCTATGACTGCTTGGAATCGAGACCAAGCAGTAAAAGGGTAAACTGCCTGCGATGCTGTGGTGGTTCGTAAAGCTAAGCAGCGTAAGCCGCGGTGGGCTGTGGCACGCCAAGCAACAGCGACAAAGAAACACAGGCTGTGCCAGCCCTCTTCCTGGCAAGGCGGGCAGACAAATGGCCAATCAGGCTCATTCTGGCATTCTCGTAGGCGAATGGGATGGCATACCGGTTCTCCTGTCGCCCCACCTCCTCTCCGTGCTGCGCCGCAGCTGCCCAGAATGATTTTATAAACATTTTGCCAGTGGATCAATACCTGTATTGATCAACCATTGTGAGAGTGATCCATCTAAAACCCAGAGCAGCCTAGAGCTCAGAGATGGGAGGAGCGAAAGAGAAAGGCTGCAGAGAGGATGGAGAAGGAGAGAGAGAGTCTGCAGCCACAGTGAAAAGGAGAAGAGGTACAAGGGAAGAGAATCTGAGAGAGGAGCAGACGCAGAACTGAAGGCAGGTGGGCAGGTTCTGGACAACGCTACCAGGCCACTGGGATTAGGGAGGAACCTGTGATAATTGCTTTCTCATTAAGGATGGGAGGGTACGAGCGACTAATGACTACCGCTTAAAGTATGCGCTGCAAGTGACTGATGAAGGAATCGTGCAAAGAAATGTGCATGTGTACGAGAAAGGGGTGAATCCCCCCACATGACCGCTGACGCCTGTAGAGTTTGGCCTGGTATGTATCACCTTGGGGCACATCTTTGCATGTGCACGAGTCTGCATGACTGCATGAGGATGCAAAGGGGCGGTGGGGGTGCAGATGGTGGGATACTTGCAAGTTCTGCAACATAAATCGTCAGCTGCTCTTCCTTATTTGTTACTGATTGTTTGATGTTGATTGTTCCCACCAAGATCTGCCTTCATGACTACATGGGAGTGAGAAGGCCTTGTTGTGTTCATGGTCAAATCCAAACTACAATTTTATGAAGAAACAAGTGAGAAGACTCATAGCAAAGGATTATCCTGCACCATGGATACAAACATCCAAGGAGGAAGGAACATTTTGGATTGTTTCAAAGTTGATTTGTGCCACCTGTGGCAAAACGTCTACAGCGCAGCTTTGATGTGGATATAAGAGACTTTTGGATGTTGGACACATATTTGGCAATTTATTCAGCTGGATTTAAAATTTTCTAAAATTTTTTTTATTTTTTATTTGGATTATTTCTGACTCTATGGATGACTCACCCAATCAAGAACAACCATGGATGGTGAATTCAAGGCCTGAAGCCACATAGAACGGAAAATATCAAAAAGGAAACCAAGCTTGCATTTATTTATTTATTTATTTTTTGACTTGTTTGTGAATAGTTGTAGATGTGCAGGAACATTCCCAGTCAAGTGACGTGGGAAAATAATGAATCGTGCTACTCATTGTGGAGATCTGGTGTAGACACACTACAGATTCACTTCTCTGTCAACTTACAACTGAAACAAAAGAAAGAAAATTCGGAAAGGATTTAAATGCAATTTGTTTAATAAACTGTAGAACACATTAAATGTCACAATTACTTCATAATTAGTGATGACTACCAGATTGAGGCAGCACTTATCCTTCAGGTTGACACAAAATGTACAAATACTTTAAATTTGTGCAACATACTTTGTTTTGAAAATGTGCATACAAATTTAAACCCTTACTAACCCACAATGTGAGTACCGGCTTCGTTGTTTTAATACCATGATATATAGATATGCTATGAAGCCAACTGAAAAACTGAAGTAGTTTAAAACTAACTACTCGTAGTTGGAGATACAGTTTGATAGCACGTAAACAGTCACTGTGTAGAACACCTCTGCCAACCTTTAAAAGAGAGTTCTAGATCATTTCCAAGGCCATAGACAGGATCACTGAATTCTCAAGGATGGTCACAAAAAACAGGTTGATGCAGTCTCATGACATTGATGTAGAAATCTCTGAAGTGGACTGGAGGAGAATGCATTTGCATTTGTCTTTCAGGTGTCCAGGTCTGCAATGGAAACTAGCAGATTTTTTTTATGCTGGATGCCCTTCCTGACACAACTCCAGATCAACATGGAGAAACATGGTATTCCCAAACAATATCCAAGCCAAGTACTAAGCAGGACCTATTCTGCCTCACAGGATCAGGTGCACAGAGCAGAATGATGACAAAAGAGACTGCAGGGCCACATATAGAAAGACAAACATATTCACACCCCCATGCGTACCTATGGTCAACTTAGTTTCAAATTCACCTAACCTGCATGTCTTGGGATGTGGAAGGAAGCTGGAGCACCTGGATGGAACCCACACAAGCATGGGGAACATGCATACTCCACACAGAAAGGTCCCAGGTGGGAAGTGATCCCACAACCTTCTCGTTGTGAGGCAACAGTTCTAACCATTAAACCTCTGTGCTGCCCTATGTAATACCAATAAATATTAATTAAAAAATATGCAGAATGCTACCTGATCATAAAATTGACTTGAAAGATAACTGAGTACAAAGGACATAAAACTAACTTAACAACTAAGTGAAAGCTTACTAAATCTAAAATTAATCAAATATAAACCAAGTATAAATCTAATTGATCATAAAGTTATCCAACAGCCAACTAAATCTAAGACTAATTGTATTTAATGCTACTTAAAAATAAAGCTAACACATACAACTCCATTTAAAGCTAACCAAATCTGATAACTGATATGTGTAAATGATGTGAAGGCAGCAGTGAAGTGCAAACTACTACTGTATGTGGATGACACAGCTTTAAGAGTTTATTTTATTGAACCAGGTTAGTCCCATTGAGATGGAGATCTCTTTTGCAAGGGAGACCTGGACAGTTATAAAGTTTCCAATTCACCTAACCTGCGTGTCTTTAAATGTGGGAGGAACCCAGAGGAAACCCACGCAAACAGGGAGAACATGCATAGTCCACACAGAAAGGCCACAGGTGGGAATTGAGCCCATGACCTGCTTGCTATGAGGCAACAGTGCTAACCATGAAGCCACCGTGCTGCCTAATCAGATAGACAATACTTTGAGTATGGAATTCCAGTCTCTGCATGAGCCATTAACTCAGAATAGGTTATCTATCATTACATTGAGGTAAATCAGGGTCCATCTTGCTTCCTTCGAAAAAGTGGATACACATGATGAATGCTATCAGAGTCAGGAGTAATGGATGGAAGTGACACATCTTTGAGGGTAGCACTAGATCAGTCTTTATCTGGTGATGGTATTGCTTCAAGATTGTTGACAAAACCTCTAATAAACATACATTTTTCTACAGAAATACTGGGAAATTTAATTTTAGAACTGAAAATCTGGTAGTGTCTGGTCTGACTACACCTGTTCAGCTGGGTATAGCTGTCGCACAAAGAAGTACAAAGAGATTTTGCAGGTCATGCAAAACAATATCATAATAGATTTTTTTTTTTTTTTTAATGGTCCTTCAAGAACACAAGCTGAATAGGAACAACTCAGTATGGCCAGTGCATTGCCTGCTGAACCTAGGAACTAAAATTTGGTCATGTGCACCATATTGCAAATGGCATGCCCCCAGAGTTCCTCAAGTGTAATATTAAATTGTTCTGTAATCAGCATAATTACAGAACAAGAGGCAGTGATGCATTATGCATAATACTGAGAGTACAGAGTTTTGGAAAGAGTTCTTTTATGTACATGGGTATTGGGTGTGTGGCATAGTCTACCTCAATCACTTCATGGAGTAAATTACAAAACCAGCCATAAATGTGTTTAACAGATTTTTAATTGTTATATTTGGTGTTTATGTTTATTTTGTTTGCTATGTTTTCCAAATACACATTTTTTTAAAATAATTTTTATTCTTGCATTTTATATTTTGCATTTCATGTATTTCTGTTCTTTTACATTGTATTTACAATATCTTGTATTATCATTATTTGTTTTCATCAAGAGGACCAGACTGGAAATAAGTGTGTTTTACACATTGTGTTAACCTCTGTAATTTGTTTGTAGGTGAATTTTACATGTGTTTTTTTTTTTTAACAAATTAAAAGCAAAGACAGTTTATACAACTACTTAAACATAAAGCCAATTAAGCTAACACCATATAAAGTTTACCAAAAGCTAATTCAGTTTAACTAAATGAATATATAGCTACTTAATCAGAAATCTAATTGAACATAAGCAAACTCCATATAAAGCTAACAAAAAGTAAGTTAATCTAAAACAAATTGAATATAAAGGTGAGTGAAAGATAACTAAATGCATGAGTAAGTGAAGATAAAAGTACCATTAAATCTCAATTCTCAACCTAACCCAACTTCAGATTTTAAGTCATGGTTGACAAATCTGTTGATTCACACTTCAGTCTGCCCTAAACCCAACCAAAATAAGCGAAGTGCGCAACGCATCTGCGCATGCGTGGGTCAAACAGGTCAAAAATTCCAGCTACCAAACACACACTGCTACCATTGATTTTCGTATACGGTAGTGTTTGAGGACTGTGAAAGTTAAGGCTTACAAGGATTGTTTCAAAGGCTTTAAGCCTTAAGCGATGCATACAATAATGACAGGTGCGCACTGTGCTGTTTTCAAATGCTCAAACGGAATTTATAGGCTTGAAAGGTGGCTGAAAACACATGATTGCAAGGCTCCGCCGAGTCCACCCAAAGACGGAAAGAAGAACCAGACGGACGTAAAAGACGGACTAAAATTGTAAGGTTCTTGTACACATTTATTTTGTCAATATCCTGAAACCGTGCAGAATTATAATGTGGTTGATGGCGCAGTTTTTGTCCATCGGCTTATGACTGTAATGTCGCGCCATGAATGACGTGGTGCGTAATATTGTAATACTGACATGTTCTATAAACAAACTGCATGCATGCACATACAACTTATCAAAACAAACGTGACGCCAAAGACATTATATGTGAGACCCAACTTCATTGTCGTCATTATGAAGCCGGCGGAGTAGCGAGTTCTCATCCCTGCTTTGCAAATATTCTGCATTATCCACAGTTTCAGACCCTGGACTGCGTCTAACCATCCGTCAGTTGCCTTCAAGGGGTCAGAAATTTGTTTGTCTTCAACTATCAACAAGGACCGGTAATCGCTTTCAACAGCAGCTCTCTTTTCCTCCTTTGTCGGCACCAACGGTAGTTTCTGTACCGATGCAGCACACACAAGGGCAGTCAGCTCTTTTTTCCGTTTCGCTCTACTGCCGTACGCAGTCCTGGTTGTAACAGGCAATCTGCGGAGCTTACAAAAAACACTTTAAATCGTTAACTTTCCAGCGGTCCAAATCATAGCACTCCTCGCTGTTTTCCGCCGTCTTTGAATGTGGATTGGTAGCTAAAAAATTTAGCATACCCATAATGCACTGCGCAGCCCGAGATGCGCACTTTGCTTATTTGCAGAGGAATTTGAAATAACACCTAAACTTTAGTTTGGACTGTTACATACGTATGTACAAAACCAGTTTACATATTCTAATTAATTAACTAATATTCATGTACACCAATAAATGTCAATCTGTAACTCTGGAAATATGTGGAGGGTTTTGATGTTTGAATAAATGAGAAATCAAGAGATTTTATAACAATTTTATCATATTCTCTTAGAGCACAAGGTGTCTTAATAATAAATTGCATACTGACATTTTGCTTTCACCCACCATGGATAACAACACTTAAGCCCCCGTCACACATAGCAAGAATGTGCAGGAACCAGGCCGAAACGACAAATATTACCATCATCGGACACAGTCGGAGGGAAAGAGGCGTGGTCAGCAGTGTCAGAACGCATCCAAATTACCTCGTCGACACCTGCAGGATGGCATCCAAAGTGCATGTAGATGACACAGACTGCTGTCAGACGCCCATAAAAGGCGCTGAAGACTGCCCGAACTCCAAACGTCTGGATGGCAAACACGGGACCAGAGTGGGAGGGAACGCTGTGTTCCTCACACGCACATGTGCACAAGTGTGCACACACATGAGGCTGAAATTACCACTCAGCTGTGTGTCTGCATGAGCCAACAAGTGGGTGTGCAGGTGTGCGTGGCGTGCGTGCATATGCACGCGTGGTGCACGTGCCACTGGACACCTTTGCTGAAAGTTTGCAGCAGTGTCACACCATGTGTCAGACGCAGCCTTTCCAGCGACCTTTAATTTCTTTTTTCTTTCTTGTTTACTTCAGGAGCACAACGAAGTCTGTGCAGCATGATGTCAGTTGGATTATCAAATGGGATTTAATTTTTGCGTGGTTATTTGCAGGACACAGCAGCCTGGTGAGAGACTTTTCACCACAGGCTGTGGTTTGGATCCTCTGCGCTGTCCTAGTTACATGCTAGAGTTGAGTTTCATTTTTAATAACATTGTAATGGCCTGGCACTACGTCACACCTCCTACAGAGTTTAGATGGTGATCAAGTAATATGTATATTACAGTGTTGAGATCCGTTCAGCTCCGTGCCTGACATGCACAATGACACATTACTGCGCATGAGACCACAGAGAGGCGCAGTGGCACACGGTACTTTGGTTTGATTGTGGGCTGTTCACACCCACTGTACATGATGAATGCCTGCCACATACATGTTATTACATATCAACATTTCCTTCGTCCTCCCTGGCCGGGGTCCAGTGGAGGTGGACATCCCACAACATGCCGCAGGCTTTGCTGTGACCGAACGATCTATGAGCTCAATCAACCATGATCAGGTCATTTCAGATGCTGTTTTGGTGCCGTCAGAATATGTAGACTGTGACTGGATGATGCAAAAACTGCATATAGACCGCTGTCAGATGTGCGTTCCATCTCGATGGCACCAAGAGTGTTCTGAACATGTGCAACACACTCGGGACAGCTGAGCGAATGGAACCAAATATGTAGATGCTCACAGACTGCCCTCTGTTGGTCTTCAGACCACAAGTCAATATTTCCCGATTGTGGTCGGATGTGTCATTCTGCCATTCGGCCTCAGTCGGCGTATGTGTGATGGGTTATTATTCAGAATGTAATTTTCTCCCTTGCTTCTGCCATCTCTGTAATTTTTACATTAAAAGAACCACCATAATTTCTTAGGAAATCAAACTAATGGCTCAGATTTGAAACAGCACAAAGGCTAAGGCCTGCCATCTATGCACTCACTCACTCTGTTGTTATACTGGCATTGTAAAATAATTTTGCTTCGGTTTTAATGATTGTTGCAGTTGTCAGGGATGTAAGCCTTCTTATCCCCAATTTGCATATCTGCTCCATTTCAGGGAGCTCTGCTATCTTAAATGTTAACAGCTTATATGCATTCATGTTCTATCAAAGCTGCACTGAGACACTGATTCATTCTGTTTCCTTTTGTCTTTTTTTCCTTTTCTTTTTTGGAGTCCTAGCCCTGAAATAAACCTTTGGAGCTGTGCCAAATAGTAAATTCTGATCTTCATTAGAGACATCAAATCTAAATTGCTATTCAATTAACAGGCCAGCCAATCTGAACTAATCAACCAATTAGGCCGTGTGTGTTTCCAGAAAAGCTAACAAAAGCACGAGTCCCCTGGGAACGACGCACAACACTGCAAAAGGCTGATGGTGTAAATGAGAAGCAACTGGCTGAAGTGTGAAGGGAGCAGAACGTGGCACAACTTGTCGTGTCACCGTTCAACTGTCATTTTATGGAATAAAAACAATTTCAGCTGTTAGATCAAAGTGGAAAGCACTTTAAATAATAATAATTAAAAAACAGAGCAGAAAGTAGAGTTCAATCATGATGAATTGCTGTTGTTTAATTTAAGCATTATCAAGTACTATGTTTGATATTGTACGTAGTTGTTTTTATTTATTTCGCAAATGAAATTTTTCTTTTCTGGTAAAGCATCATCTGACACAGGAGCAAATAGATATTACAAATATAATGGAACAAATAATAAAACTAGATCAAGTGACCAAATCAAGTTCATTTTTACAATGCTATTGGATACATTTTAAAGATATATATATATATACTATGATCCTTTCTCGTAATTATGAGATCAGGAAAGGTGCCACATTGACCACTGTTTCCCTCAGAATGCACTTCCGTACATTTAAAAAAATCACCATGTGTCACGTTGAACAGTTTTTGTCATCCATTAACACAAAATATTTATTACAGAAAGCACAAAATAAAACAAAGTGGGAATAAAAAAGAAAACTAGAACGTTTTACAGTTAGTCCATCAACTGCCAGATTTAAATAAATAAATAAACAGTAGCAATTAACAAACAGGCTTACAATGTTCTCTCAAGGTTTTAAAGAAAATGTTTTGCTTTACTTTCAAATACAATAAAATATTTTTTATCATCATGGATTTACCTAACGGAGCTCTGGGGCTACTTGACTGCACACTAATATCAACTACATTAAATAAAAAGTCATTTTATTTCAAACTGAAGAAACAATTTATTTAAAACTTTATTCAGTGCAAAATCCTGATGTGTCAGTCCTGGTTACATTATCAGTCCTGGTGGTTACATGTTGTCTGTAGTTGTGAGGCTAGTTTTATGTCCACCATCACCACCGTCATCTCATATACAAAGTTGGAGGCAGCTTATGGTTGTGAAACAAATATTTAGTTCACGAGCATCAGCTCTGGTGGACATTCCCACAGTCAGCATGCCAATTACACACTCCCTCCAAATATGTGACATATGTGGCATTGTGTTGTGTGATGAAACTGCACACTTTAGAGTGGGATTCTACATTGACTAGTGAATACGTGTGCAATAATCATGCTGTTTAAGCAGCATTTTGATATGACAAACAGTGGATGGATCATCTTCACAAAAGTAAAATTCTGCATTTATAGTTTGTTGAACACACGTAGTAGATGAGACAAACCACAACAGAATGCAGTGTCTGCTTTGGTCTCTTCAATTAGCAGAGAATTGTATTATTCACCAAATTTAAATGAAGACAGAAAAAATTATACTTGTTTGACAAAGTTGAAAAAGTGCAATGATTTTTTAAATTTTTTTTTGAATCGCCCTTCACTCATTTAGGGTTTGAGGAGTTCATGTTTGTCAAGTGTTCTTGCACAGTGAAAGTCTTTGTGTCACCTCATTGAGCTCCTCAGGGGTATATAGTGGGACTTTTGTGTTCCACTTACCTTTGGGTCACATGAGTTCTGCTCAACAACACACGCTGTTTACATGTCTTCCTCACACACAGCAGGAAAGGAACTATGAACAAAAGAAACACATTTAAGACATACAGTTACCTACAGGCATGAAGAACACTAGGAATCACAAGGAAAACCAAACCAAATTGCCTTAATGCTCTTTGAAGAAGGACTGAACACAAACCAGCAAGTTATGGTGGTGGTAGTGGTGGTGGAAAATGTTACCCAGCATATTAGTTCAAAATATTTCATAGGTGTGTAGCTCAAGTGAGATCTGATAAGACTTTGGTGCCACATGCTTTTGGTCCATGCCACTTCTAAGTCCAAATCCCACATACAGGATTTTTGACAGGAGCACCTCCATGACGATCAAACTGTATCATGTCCTTGGGATTGACTTGGTGGTGTCTTGATGAGTCTTGGGCACTCTTGATAAGTTCTGATGTACAACATAGGTTTAAACTGTTTAACACTATTAAAAGTTGTGGGACTTGCAGAAATCCACTTGTTGTCATCCTGTAGTCTTGCTGCCATTGTGAAAGCAATTCATTGTGATTAATGTCAGATTAAAGTTCCATTTTCATCATGAAGAATGATCTTCTACACTGCTGAGAGTTTTAATGATCTAATGGTAACTGCTGACTCAGGAAATCCTGCGTTGTTTGTGGTCCTTGATTTGACAGCTGCTTTTGACACTGTGGATTATGGGATCCTCCTCGCATGACGAGAACAGTGGGTGGGCATTACAGGCTCTGTTGTCTCATGGTTCCAGTCATATTTGACTGACCGGAGTTTTTCGGTGCAGCTATGTGAATTTTCTTCATCTACAGCTGCTCTCGTCACTGGGGTCCCCCAAGGCTCCATCCTCGGGCAGATTCTTTTCCTGCTGTATATGTCGCCATTGGGGTCAATTTTTAGAAAATATAATCTTTCTTTTCATTGTTATGCCGATGATGTTCAGATTTATCTGCCGTTAACATCCAAATCCAGTGACTCCGTACAGTCATTGCTTGATTGTCTAAATGATGTCAAGTCCTGGTTAAACACAATTTTTTTTTTTTTTTTTAATTTAAATGAAAACAAGACAGAAATTATGATGTTTGGAAGTGGTCCATCTCTTACACCAAACCACCAAACATCCAGTCATCAGTGAGAAATATTGGGGTATTATTTGATGACAGGCTGAAATATGATCGCAAGGTTAGTCCATTTGTGAAAAACAGCTTTTTTGATTTAAGGATTTTATCAAGAATAAAAGGGTACCTGTCACACAAAGATCTCAAGACTGTAATCCATGCTTTTCTTAACACAAGACTGGATTAGTGTAACTCGCTGTATTTTGGCCTGCACTGTCTGCAGCTGGTACAAAATGCAGCTGCTTGTCTCCTTACTGGCAAACGCAAGCATGACCACATATCCCCTGTCTTAGCTTCACTTCACTGGCTCCTGGTTGCTTGTAGAATAGATTTTAAAATTTTATCATTTATTTTTAAAGCTCTTAATGGCCTAGCCCCCCAGGACCTGGCTGAGCAACTTCATGTCTACGCCCCTGCCAGAGCACTGAGATCTGCAAATCAACTGCTACTGGTCACCTAAAAACTGAGGCTAAAAACTAAAGGTGACTTTGTGGCTGCGGCCCCTAGGCTCTGAATCAACCTGCCCTGGCACATCCGCTCTGCGGGATCGATCGTTTTTTAAATCTTCCCTAAAAACTGACCTCTTCTCTCTGGCTTTTGTGGGATTCTGGCAAAATTTTATTTTAATTTTATTTAAATTAAATTTTAATTATATTTTAATTAATTTATTCAATTCTATTTATAGTACTGTGTAATGTATTTTAGTACTTTTTATTGTAATTGCTGCATTTTACTGATTATCCTGTTTTGATGTGTACAGCACTTTGGTCAACCTTGGTTGTTTTAAATGTGCTCTACGAGGTCTATTAGAAAAGTATCCTGAATGTTACAAATGGTTTTCAACACGGAGGTGTTTTTCCTGTCGCGGCGCACACAGATTCGCCGAGTCGTCACAGAAACGACTCGGCGAATTTGTGCGCACGTCTTTCATTAAAAAATGTCCTTAAACAGTGGAATGTCCGCATAAAGTCCTCATGCCGGCCTCTTCTGAATCTTCTCTGTTCTCTCACGACGTCCTGGGTGAATTAAGCCTTAAATTAGGATGTTTTCAGGTCGAAACAGGCTGACGACGGCGCCTGGAAGCGCTGCGCGACGTCCCGCTCCGTGGGAAGTCCTTACACTGACAGAAACACCCCATAATCTCTCATCAGCTGTTAAACTTTTCACTGAAAACCAGCTTAATTTCTCGAATAGTGTCCACTAGGATATTCCTCACAGGTCCAAAAAAATTTTTGATAAAGCAACGCGCGCCGTCTCGAGCAGCGTTTGAAACAAAGGAATTCAGCCGAGAGGGCGGGACCACATCTCACTCAAGGCCTGCCCACAGGGAAATGACGTCACCGACACGCGTGAAAAAACTCACGCATGCGCACGAGGGTTCAAGCATGATTGGTGGAATCGCACGTCATTCAAATCCATATAGTTTTTAAAAAAATAAAAAGGTAGGATAGTTTTCTAAGAGACCTCGTATAAATAAAGTTTCAGTTGAGAGGAGTCATTAAGTCATGGTGTTGTCGTAGGGAAATCTTATGAGGTGACCACGACAAGTTTGACATGGTGTATTCAAGGACAGTCATGATTAGCAATATACAACCTCTCAGCCATGGAGATTTTGTACCTCAGTACCTACCTTAAAAAAACTTAGCAATTAATTATTTCTAAATGGATTTTCAAGTTTTTTTCAGTACATTGCAAGAAAGGTCACTGAAATAAATGAAATGAAATAACAATTGTAAATAAATAAAAAACCTCAAGTTGTGTGGTACACAAAATTTCATGTCCTTCAACTGTTGGGTACTGTCTAGCCCAGATATCTATTGAAACTCCTATCTGGTTTTGACTTAGTCACCCACTTTTCTATGTTGACAACACTACCACTTCCAACAGTGATTCATGTCAATGACGTTTAAGTTATCTATACGGCCAAACTCATTCAGATACAGTAGCTGTTCTCCCTTTACAGCACAGAATGAAGTTTGTCTTCACAGACCCTTAATAAAACAAGCAGCTCTGTTCCACACCGCCATGACGCTGAGCAACTGGTCATACAACAGACACTCACTCCCTCCTTGTTTCACGCTTGTTCAGTTTTAGAGAACTGCACAGTCCAGACAGATTTACCCACACAGTACAAAACTGCTTGTATTTTTTTAAGGACTGGTGTAAATGAAGTCCAAGACATATTCATACACACTCATATATCCATCCTTTGACTTATCTAAAGAAAACTGGTTGTAAAAGTGATTAATTTTATTGTGTTATACTAAAGGGTGCCCGGATTTATGCACCCCATTATTATGGTGGTGACATTTTTTTTTAATTCCATTTGTATCATGTTGTAAAGATTTGCTTTCACTTTGACTTTAAAGGGCATGATTTGAGATGTTTTATATAATGAAGCTTCGATTTATTTCAATTTATTATCATTATTATTTCTTCGGTTTCCACATCATTTCCCACCTGTTTGTGTTAGTTTGATATGGGGAATGAACAGTTTTTAACACTCAAGCACAATCAGGGATAAAAATCCAATGACCCCTCAGCAAGTGAGCTACCTGCTCTACTACCTGAACTGCAGTCACACAGTAAGTAAGGATGGAACCCATGACTCTAAGGTTAGGAGACCATTTGCCATATGTCAGTGTGATGGAGGCCAGCAGGAGTACCTGTGCAACAGTAGTCCAAGCTAACAGTACTCTCTGGCCACAGGGCCAGAGTCCAGGTTTTGGCCTTCTGGTTAGAGTGTCTGTCTCCCATGCCAGAGATTATGAATTCACATCACAAGGGGAGCAAGTGGGAGGAGTCAACACAACAATACAATGCAGAAGAGAGGAGTACAATCTGGTACATCAGGACTGACTAAACAAATCTGTTATGCAATCACCAAGACCAAGACCTTGAGTAACTCCAAGATTATTGTTACAGATGCAAACAACAACAATTGGCAATTCGTCATGACAATGCCACCTGCTGGATGCCATACTTTCTGCCGCTGTATGCTGATTGTATAAAATAATTACTTTGTAGTGGATTAATCATTTGCTCTCAGAGCAACACCACTAATCGCTTCCAGAATCACAGAGGACCATTACAGCTGCAGCTTTTCTGTCTCTCTCATGTGCTTCATGAGGTGGAGAACGCATTTGGAATAGTCTAAAAGCTAATTATTTGTAATATTTATATTATAATAGCTTGGTAAAACAGTTGCATGTTTATTCCTTCTTATGAGCAGCTTTAAAATTATGTTGATGATAGATTTAATATCTCGTCATAATCATTCAGATGAGCTGCGCTGTGATGCGGTGCACTGATGCAATCACTCGCACTGACACTGTGTTTTTTAATTGTTTGCTCAATGTTCATATGAAGTTCACATAATTAATGCGTGACAGAGATTTTGAACATTTCAAAATTTTCTTTGCATACTTGCACGAAATCACACACAGTTTA
This sequence comes from Thalassophryne amazonica, assembly GCF_902500255.1. NCBI lineage: Eukaryota > Metazoa > Chordata > Actinopteri > Batrachoidiformes > Batrachoididae > Thalassophryne > Thalassophryne amazonica. The sequence continues at coordinate 98,233,859 of NC_047104.1, read as the reverse complement.
CAACAGTTTACAATGAGTTTACGCTCTAGCACGGCAGATTGTGTACCAGTGTGTGGATCAAATCTGTGCAAGTGTCAAGGCACATTAACTACTGTCGCTTCAAGTTGCAAACCATTTACGCTGTTTTCCAACTGTAGACTGTAGTCATGGTTTTTCCAGCTGCAGTACATCTCGGGGATCCCAGCCTGATGGTGACATAAAACAGGAGCACAAGGCAAAGGCAGCTGTATAGAACAGAATATCATTACTTCCCCAGTAAACATTGGTACGAGCACATCTAATTGTGTCATTATTAATTCATGTTTATTAATGTAGTGATGTACGATGACTCTGCATGCAGATTGTGCTTCTCTATGTCTGTCATGAATGGCTTGTTCTGTGCTCACAGGGGCTGCTGGGAGAGTGTTAGGCACAGCGTAGTGGATGTGGGACATATGGTGAACATAGTGACAGTGCCAAGTGGTGTGTGACTTTATAGTGAATGCAGAGGGGGTGTAGGAGCTGACTGATGTCACTGGTGTCTTCCCTTGGCCCTGTGCCAGGGCCCCTGGTCCCCTGTGTCCCAGCCCCTTTCTGCCCCAGAGCCTCTGGGCAAGTACCACAGTTATTGTTTTCCTTGCCAAGCAATTAGCAGCACTTAAGATTTATTTAGTCATGCTCTAATGTGTGGTAATTAGCTTGGGGCCAAAACAAGCCCCTTCATCTCATCACCTTGTCACTCACATCAGTGCAATGCATCAGCAGGAGACAGTGAGGGAATGTGAGGGAGGCAGGAGGAAATACAGAATGTGGGATTATGGGAGGAGGTGGAACGAAGTAGAAGAATTGCAAGAGCACAAACCCAGCTCTGTGGATCAGCACTTTTTAAAAGATCTTCAGGGGCCTGTTGGCTGAACGCATAGCAGGAGGAAAGGGCAAATACAGCCCAGTTACACTTTTATAGAATGCTTTGTGGAAAAACACCCCTGACACACAGCTCGGCCTGGCAGCTCGGTTTGTCATGTGGCCCAAGGGGCTCCGCTAGCCTACCACATGACCACTGGAATGACCTAAAAGGGCAGCCTCCTCCTCAACAAGCCTTGGCCACTCCCCATCGCTGGACTGCACTTTGGGAAATGCAGTTTGAGTTGCTGTATAATGTGTGACTCCTTTGGCCTTTGAGTTGATATTGAAACAAACAAACAAAAAAACTAAAAAGTAGAAAGCAGGGCAAAGACATTATGCAAAAGCTATCAGGCAATGAAAGAACATCTCCAGTACTCTTTCTCTAGTCTAGTTGGATCATAATTAAATAATTCATCCATCCATCCATTTTCGATACCCACTTAATACAATTAAGGGTCACGGGAGGCTGGAATCTGTCCTAGCAGTGATGTGGTGACAGTTGGGGTACACCAAGAGAGGGTGACCAAATGCCGCCCAGTCAAGCTTCAATTTTGAAATGTGTGTTTTAAAAATGAGTGTTTTAAACACGCATTTCAAAACTGAAGCCTGACTGTCAATAACAGTGCTGGAAAACATCTCAATTTGGGGCACAAAGTGGGACATCTGGTCACCCTACACCCAGGACAGGACACCAGTCTATTGCAGAACTACTTATAGACAGAAATTTAAAGTCAATTTAAAGTTTCCAGTTATCTAACCTGCATGTCTTTGGATGTGGGAGGAAGTCGGAGCACCTGGAAGGAACCCACGCAAACAGGGAGAGAATATGCAAACTCCACATAAAGGGGAACAGGCAGGAAGCAATCCCAAGACCTTCTTGCTGTGAAGCAACAGTGCTAACCACTAAGCCACCATGCCGCCCTGGAACATAAGGCTTTTATGAAATACAATACTAGCTCATGGTCTATGATCTGTAGTCTCTATCTTTCACGAGACACAAAGTTGCACATGAGCCAATGCAAGTGTCGTTACTGTTATTTACATGGTTACCATTTTTGTGCACAGTTTAAATACTACCAATATGTATTCTCATCTCTTTGTCCATGGGCTTGTTCATCTAAAAAATGGGTTGTGGTTAGTTGTTGCAGTGGGAAGTCTATATCATCCATTACCAGAAAATGTTTGCATTTTGGAGCAGCAAACACGTAGTCTAAAGTTCAGCACTGCCTACTACTGTATTTAAAGAGCACCTTACTCAGATGCACTTTACATACATGGGTTCACCAAACATGTAGATACAGCAATGCACGATCACACATAACAGAACCATGAAACTGAACACAAAAGTTGACAATAAAATAAATGTAAGATGTAGTGGGAGAAAGACCATTTTAATAATGTACACTTTCTTCCTGACAATGACTGGGGCTGTGTGGAGACTGGTTGGACAAACAGTGGAGGACTGAGTTTTCACAGGGGTCCAGACATAAAATATAGCTTGAAACAAAAACAGATATGATTGCAACATCATTAAGATGCATAATAACCCATGCTTTGAAACAAAAACACTGTGGAAGTAACCTAGGATGGACTGGTGTCCCATCTGAAGGGGGTCAGAGACTCTCATCCACTTCACGCTAAGGAATCCATGGTTAAGTGGCAGCACCAATAAGCCTAAGGACCTAGACTTACTTCTAGGTTTCTAAAATATTAACAGACAAAAACACGGTTACCTCAGTCTGTGGTTATGAGCAAGATGGCATGCATGACAACCACAGAAGCCAGTAACTCCTTCAGAGTTTTCATGGCTATTTTCTTCCTCCAATCAGATTTACCACACAGTACCATACTGTTTGGATTCATTAATGATTCCATGACATATTAAGTGATTTGGAAATGTTTTAGTATCCATTCACTGACTTGCCTAACGAAAACTGGCTGTAAAAGCGTTGATTTGTTTTCACAATAATCCTTAGATTTAACTTGACTAATTATTCATGGCCTCTAAATATGGAGGGACTGTGTATAAAAAATGGCTGCAATATGTTTGTGAACATGTTGAAATTACAACTGAAATTCTACAAGTTGCAAAACATCTTGACTGCATCATTTCAGCTCCATTGTAGTGATGAGCAGAGGCCAAATTTAAAAATTGGGTTACTGTCCAAATAGCTATGTAAATGAGTACCTACCTTTGCAGAAAGCCAATACAGATACTTTGCTTGTCAAGTTAAATGGTATAAGGAACTACTTTTTGCCATTCCCCTTTTTGGAGAGGGGCATCTCTGCATTGGCACTTGTCACACACACAGACCAGCTCAGTGGGTATGTCTCAGTTCAACCACATTACACCCATTTTGGCATCTCTTCGCTGACTTTATGTCTCTGTGAGGTCAGATTTTAAGGTTCTGCTATTAATTTAAAAATTCATCACGGACGAGCACCTCCCTACTTAACCGACCTAATTAAACCCTACGTACCAGTCCGGGCTCTGTGTTCTCAGGGTGCAGGAGTACTTTGTGTCCCTAGGGTGAATAAAAAGTCTGTGGGCCACAGAGCTTTCTCTTATCTTGCACCTATTTTGTGGAATGATTGCCCTACGGCAACAGTCAGGTTCTTTGGAGACTTTCAAGTCTAGATTAAGATGCATCTATTCTCCCTCTCATATGGTCAGCATGGTACTATGTTTCCTATCCTTTTAAAATCATCAGCAACGTAACAGTTCTCATCCTCAACTTTATCTAAATTTTGGGTCTGTGAGTGAAGCTTAGTGCTAGCGGCCGAAGATCACCTTAGTAATTTCTCCGTTTTCTTGTTGATTTACTGCGGATGAATTTACTTTAGATGTAGGGTTTTTTCCAGCTATCTGATTCTGCTCTTTTTCTCTCTGCCTGAGGTAGGAATGACGGACGGATCCAAACTGAAATTCCTGGACGGACTGTGAGGTGGAAGTCCTGAGGTAGGTGCTGCATGCTGCAGTCTGTACTTGAAAGTGACTGTGTTGCAAGGACAGGCCCACTGATGGTGTGGACGACCCCTGCCTATGATGCTGACACCTGTGTGGACTTCTCATCTTCTTTATATTATTATGTTGTTTGTTTTTCTATTTTCTGTTTCTTCAGCTTTGTAAAACTTTGCAAAACCTTGTAACTGTTAGAATGGCCTAAGCAGTGGGTCACCCCTTTCAGTCTGGTCTGCCTGAGGTTTCTTCCTCAATATCATCAGAGGGAGTTTTTCCTTACCACTGTCACCTGTGTGTTTGCTCTCAGTGTGGATAAGGTTAGACTTTACTTGTGTGAACTTTTATGTGTTGGGCAGTATGTGTCATAACCATCTTCTCACTCTATTTGATAACTTCATATCTCCTCTGGGACACCATGATGCCTGCTGTTCTTTTGCTTACCACGGTACACAGACAAAACACAGTTTTACTTTTAGACATACCGTTTCAGATATACAAGGCGAGCAGTCATCGCATATAAATGTCAAATGCAACATTTTTCAACCAATCACATAACTTTACTGATCCACGCTGAGGGCAACGACCTGCCCATCTGGGTGTGGAGTCGAGTGCAGGTGGAAGAGGGAGGTAGAGTGCAGTGTGAGCAGCTTAGCTTAAACTAAACAGAGAGTTGTAGCAACTCTCTGTTTAGTGAAGGCATTATCTTTGAATACAACATCTAAAACTGAAATCGGTTTCCTGTCAGTCTTTGAGTCTTCTGAGGTCGCTCATTAAGCTACACACATTAAGCCTCTGGGGTCCGAGGGCATTTTTTGGACAGTTCACTCGCCTAGCATAAATGTTTTATTATTGCTATTAACAGCTCTCCCTGCATCCCACAATCAACTTTTATGTCTCTTTTTTTCAGCACAACCTGTGCTTTCATAATATATATGCTTTTGTTGTGTTATATAAGTGTAATAAAGGATTACAATCAAAAATAAGAAAGAAAAAAGTAAAGCGGAAATTTAATAATTAAATTTAATAATTTTCCACACACATGTATTCAAAACACACAGCATACTATAATAAACAACTGTTTTGACACTTTATAAAGGTAATTTGAGGTCTTGTGTGAAAGACTGTACAATAAAAAGGTTCAAACAATAAACACAAATGCACATTTTGAACAATATATAATGAATGAATGAATGAATGGATTTATTCGGCACACACACAAAACCGAAAGAACAGAAACATACCAATAATATGAATGTTATATAAACAAGCCTGTGAGTCCGAAAGGGTGTGGGCAGAAGCAAAGCTTATCAACGCCCACCCCTGCTAGAATGAGTCCAACAATTATAACAGTCATAACAACATATACACAAATTCACAACACACTACATATCAACACAGACATACACTTCAATATTCAATTACATTTCAATTCATGTATAAGTATGTTATATATAAAGCGCCAAATCACAGCAAACTTGGCCCAAGTCACTCCATATTAACCCTGCCGACCCCCAGAGCAAGCACTAGGCAACTGTGGTGAGGAAAAACTCCCTCTTAGGAAGAAACCTCAAGCAGACCAGGCTCCAGGGGGTGACCCTCTGCTTGGGCCGTGCATATATACCTGTATACGTACATACATACACACACATTATATACATATATACACTTATACACACACATATACACACTCACATATATACCTATATACATACCCACTAACACATAAATAAATATACACTACATATATATACACATACATACATTTATACCTACACATACATATACATACCCCTACACATATACACATATATATACACGCACACATATACATACATACACACACACACATGTATACATATATACACATACATACTACATATATGCATATACATATATACACACACATATACACGTACATATACATACATATTGACTGATTGATCATTTATTTTGAGTTTTACAAAATAAGCATTTCTTTGACATTTACATTTACCCACATTGGGTTGAAAAGAACAGGAGATACAAACATACCCGCGCACTTAACCCGAAAAGGGGTGGGATGAAGATGAACTTATTTAATCCCACCCCCAAATACCCATACGTTATTACGACTACCGAGTGTGACCAATATTCCTTTTTTATTACTATGTAATTGATATCATATATTAGTGATGAGTATCTATAATAATAATAATAATGATGATGATAAAAACAATTCCCACCATAATAGACAGTAATAATGACAATAATTATTGTCAATCAAAATTTTTTTAATTTTTTTTATTTCTATTATTATTATTACTACCATTTTTTTTTTTAAATTGCTATTGATATTGCTGGTGTCATTCCTTAAGCCATTTACATATGTCAATAAATTCCCCACATTTACTCAGAAAATGACTATTTAAAAGGACTATTCTTGTGTGTGTCGATGGTAATTCTGTCTCAATATATACATATACACTCAACAAAAATATAAACGCAACACTTTTGGTTTTGCTCCCATTTTGTATGAGATGAACTCAAAGATCTAAAACTTTTTCCACATACACTATCACCATTACCCTCAAATATTGTTCACAAACCAGTCTAAATCGGTGATAGTGAGCACTTCTCCTTTGCTGAGATAACCCATCCCACCTCACAGGTGTGCCATATCAAGATGCTGATTAGACACCATGATTAGTGCACAGGTGTGCCTTAGACTGCCCACAATAAAAGGCCACTCTGAAAGGTGCAGTTTTGTTTTATTGGGGGGGATACCAGTCAGTATCTGGTGTGACCACCATTTGCCTCATGCAGTGCAACACATCTCCTTCGCATAGAGTTGATCAGGTTGTCAATTGTGGCCTGTGGAATGTTGGTCCACTCCTCTTCAATGGCTGTGCGAAGTTGCTGGATATTGACAGGAACTGGTACATGCTGTCGTATACGCCGGTCCAGAGCATCCCAAACATGCTCAATGGGTGACATGTCCGGTGAGTATGCCGGCCATGCAAGAACTGGGACATTTTCAGCTTTCAAGAATTGTGTACAGATCCTTGCAACATGGGGCCGTGCATTATCCTGCTGCAACATGAGGCGATGTTCTTGGATGTATGGCACAACAATGGGCCTCAGGATCTCGTCACGGTATCTCTGTGCATTCAAAATGCCATCAGTAAAATGCACCTGTGTTCTTCGTCCATAACAGACGCCTGCCCATACCATAACCCCACCGCCACCATGGGCCACTCGATCCACAACACTGACATCAGAAAACCGCTCACCCACATGACGCCACACACTCTGTCTGCCATCTGCCCTGAACAGTGTGAACCGGGATTCATCCGTGAAGAGAACACCTCTCCAACGTTCCAAACGCCAGCGAATGTGAGCATTTGCCCACTCAAGTCGGTTACGAAGACGAACTGGAGTTAGGTCGAGACCCCGATGAGGACGACGAGCATGCAGATGACCTTCCCTGAGACGGTTTCTGACAGTTTGTGCAGAAATTCTTTGGTTATGCAAACCGATTGTTTCAGCAGCTGTCCGAGTGGCTGGTCTCAGACGATCTTGGAGGTGAACATGCTGGATGTGGAGGTCCTGGGCTGGTGTGGTTACACGTGGTCTGCGGTTGTGAGGCTGGTTGGATGTACTGCCAAATTCTCTGAAATGCCTTTAGAGATGGCTTATGGTAGAGAAATGAACATTCAATACACGAGCAACAGCTCTGGTTGACATTCCTGCTGTCAGCATGCCAATTGCAGGCTCACTCAAATCTTGCGACATCTGTGGCATTGTGCTGTGTGATAAAACTGCACCTTTCAGAGTGGCCTTTTATTGTGGGCGGTCTAAGGCACACCTGTGCACTAATCATGGTGTCTAATCAGCATCTTGATATGGCACACCTGTGAGGTGGGATGGATTACCTCAGCAAAGGAGAAGTGCTCACTATCACAGATTTAGACTGGTTTGTGAACAATATTTGAGGGAAATGGTGATATTGTGTATGTGGAAAAAGTTTTAGATCTTTGAGTTCATCTCATACAAAATGGGAGCAAAACCAAAAGTGTTGCGTTTATATTTTTGTTGAGTGTGTATATATATATATATATATATATATATATATATATATATATATTTATATATATATATATATATATATATATATATATATATATATACACACACATCATACATGCGAACATACATACACAAAATACACATATACATCACCTATACACACATGTATACACATAATACATATACATATATACAATTATGCTACATTCATTTTATTTTATTAATTTAATTACCTTAACTTTTTTATTAATTTATCATTATCATTATTATTATTTTCTTTTTTTTCTTTTTTTTTCCCCTTCCCCTCCTTCCCCATTTGTCATGTGTGTGGTGCATTAAAAGATGCAAAGTATTTTGTAAACCTGCTGCCAGAGAAGGGTCGCCCCCTGACACAGGTCCACCCTTTGCTGAATGTCCTAGGCTCTGCATTAAAAGACAAGGTTTTGGAGTCTGCTGGCAGAAGGGGGAGACCTTTGAGCTACAGACCCCCACTTGCCGACCCTGATCTGGTGATAATGATATAAGTGATGTAAGAGGGGGAAACAAGGAGGAAAGAAAAGGAAAAGTCTTTTTATGTATCAATAAACTTACATATGTACATATTTATATAAATGTAAACATAAATATACATATATGTATATATACATACATATTATACATACACATATATACATACACACACACACACACATATATATATATATATATATATATATATATATATATATATATATATATATATATACGTACATACATATACATGTTTCCCCCTCTCTCTAAGTTATTACCATCATCACCATACTTCTATTTGACTAGCATTTCAACTACAGGATCATGATGTATAAAAATAATACTTGTGACCATGGTTACGACACCGGCAATAACAGGTATTATGCAAATATGTTAACATCTATTTTATTAACAAACATATAGTAAGATTTTATTATCATTATTATAATTTATTTTTTTATAATATAGTTTACAATTATGGCTATGATATATAGAATTAAATTGATGTACAGGATAATTCCAGGTATTTTATGAAAGTTTGTGTGTCCTAGCGAGACCCCTTCTATTGCTGACAAGGCAAAAAAGCAAAGGTAAATTAACTAGAAATAAATTAAAAAAGATGTGACGATCACGCACCTCTCTCCTCATTCATGTATTTCAACAGAACCATTTCTTTGTATCTTTTTTTGAATTGATGGATGTTAGGACATCGCTTGAGCTGAGGTTCCACAGCTTAATGCCACACACGGACACACAGAAACTTTTCCTGGTAGTTCTCACTGCCTTGACTTTAAAGTTACCACATCCCCTCAAGTTATAGCTTCCTTCTCTCTGGGTGAAGAGACTCAGAATATTACTGGGTAATGAGTTTTTACTGGCTTTATATAATAATTGTGCAGTGTGAAAATTAACCAGATCTGGCATTTTCAACAATTTGGATTGCAAAAGTAGACTATTTGTGTGATCAAGATATCCTACCTTATATATGATTCTTATTGCCCGCTTTTGGATTATACACAGGGGATGTAGCAAACTTTTGTAATTGTTACCCCAGATTTCTATACAATATGTTAAGTAAGGAGAGATTAAAGAACAATACAATAAATATAATGCATTATGATCCAGAAAATATTTTGCTTTGTACATAATACAGACATTCTTGGAAACTTTTTTATGTATGTGGCTGATATGAGACTTCCAGCTTAATTTACTATCGATGGTTATCCCTAAAAATTTGACTTCTGACACTTTATCTATTTCGACACCGTCTATATTTATTGGTAAATTAGAATTGACATTATGATTTCCAAAAAACATGACTTTAGTCTTTTTTATATTTAGGGATAATTTATTAATATTCAACCAAGTTTTCAGCTTAATTAATTCACTATTTACCACATTAATAAGTTTGCTATAGTTATCACTGGAATAGAATATATTGGTATCATCTGCAAATAATAATAATTTTAATAATTGTGACACATTAAATATGTCATTTATATAAAGATTAAAAAAATGTGGACCCAGTATGGATCCCTGTGGGACCCCACAAGGGATGCCCAAACACCCAGATTTAAATGCACCCATCTGCACAAACTGATGTCTCTCCATTAAATAGCTTTGAATCCAGTTCCAAGCCACTCCCCTGATACCATATCTTTCCAATTTATTGAGTAGAATTGAGTGATTAAGTGTGTCAAACGCTTTCTTTAAATCAATGAATATTCCAACTATATAGTTTTTACTATATACAAAATGGTCTATGCGTTTTTTTTGTCTTCATCTCAAAACAGTTTCTGTCTGCTATTACACAAAGGTTACAACACAAACCTCTACTTCTATTGTGATTTAGACTGTTCTGCTGCTTCTAAAGCAGCTTTCATTCACACTTTGGCCCACTTTGGCTCCTTACAGTCTGAGGAGCGGCCCTCCCCCTCGCTCCATTGATATGGTAAACAGTGCTTTACACAGAGAAAGCAACAGAGTTATCCAGTAACATTCACATGCAAACTAGTGGAGCAATCCTGATAGTTACACACTCTTTGTTTGAGCACGTGAGATTGTCATCAGAGGCTCTCCGTCTGCTTCTGCTTTCACTGATCGCTGTGTGTAATGGCGCAGGGCGCACTGGATGTACTCATTGGAGCACCCAGGCGGCTATTCAAATGGGCCAACTAGTAACACATCATTCCTAAAAACAGTCTTTGGTGTGTCACGTGAGGTGAATCTGCCCTACGACTGGATTTTGGAAAACCATGTGACGGTGAACCAATTCCAATTGGACACTCACATTGTGCACGTCATCACACAGCTTCTATGAGGAGTACAAAGATGGCCGATGGCTGGCTTGAAAGTCCGTGGCGTTATCTTTACAGCAAAAAAAGTACATTTCTATCTCATATCATTAAAAAAGTTATTTATAAGTTATTATAGCTTGGTCTTAGCCGTCGTACCCAGAGGGTTAAGCAACCCGGAAAATGTGGGAAACCCCCTACATATGGTAGCATTTATGAATGAAGTAGGGCTGAACTATTGGAATATCCATGCTCGGTGTGATGAAATACACCAAATCAAAGTGAGAAATTGTTCAGTATACCAAAAGAAAAAAAAAGAAAACTGATGCAAAATGTGAATTCACTGAACACGTGTGAGCAGATGAAGGCCAGCTTGCACGTCTTACACATATTCATAAACAGACACTATCAATCTTTGCTGGATGAAAACAGGACTCACTAAATATTAAAAACCGCACGAGCAAAGCATTTCACGTGTCATTTGTGTGTTCGGTATTTGACTGGGTGCTCTGTAATCATAGCTTCCTCATGAAGCCATCACCAAAAATTGCCTCAGAGGCTATGAGGACGGTGCTGTGAATGAAATATCACCATCCATTTTATCTGCAGTGGCAGTCTGAGACTCTAAACCAATCACAAACTCACCATCCGACCTTTGACCTTTAGCAATATGACTACCATAAGCTTGCCGAAAATTAGAAGCGTCTTGCAATTGTTCTGCAGCGAAAAGAGGTGGAGGTTATTAAAAGATAAATGCTTTCGTGCTCATAATCTATGCAGCAATCACAGGCCACCAACACAGAACAGACGTGTAAAGCAGTGCGGCTGGTCTGTGCCCGTGCATGCTCGTGCACGGACACATAAGAGAGCATGTGTAAGTGAATGCATGTTGAGGGTTTTGGATTTGATGCATATGTCTAGTAAAGCTGTCGGTGTTGGACAAGCAGGTTTGTCTGAGTGCTTTTGTATTGTTACATGCAAGCTAATATGAACAGTGTTAATGTCCATAATTTACAGAACAAATTTTGAAATTGCGTGATTATGCTGCCTTCCTTTCTCCAGGCTCCCCAAGCAACTGGAGGACTGCTGCTTGTCTTGTAAAAATGAGCACTAAGAGGGATAATATTCTCCCAGTAAAAAAAGCCATTAGGTGAAGAACTTGAATGGAGCTGATTTAGGGTTAAAATGAAAAAACTTGATGTCTTGAATGTTAGCTAAACGTCCGTTGGCCCTTATGTGCATTGTCATGCACAAATACGTAGATTCTCTCTATCTTGCTTTTCACAGAAAAACACATATTGGGAAAACACTGTGGTTCAAATGATTATTCAAATTACTCATTAATCATGCCAAATTACTTAATTATAGTGCCATTTTACAGTGCATCTGGAAAGTATTCACAGCACCTCACTTTTTCTACATTCCTTTATGTTACAGCATTATTCCAAAATGGATGAAATTCTTTTTTCCCCTCAAAATTCTATACTCAATACTCCATAATGACAATGTGAAAAAGGTATTGTTTTTTGTTTGTTTTTAGATTTTTGCTAATTTATTTTAAAAGAAACAACAACAACTAAGAAGTAACATGTACATAAGTATTCACAGCCTTTGCTATGAAGCTCAAAATTGAGCTCAGGTGCATCCTGTTTCCACTAATCATCCTTGAGATGTTTCTACAGCTTTGTTGGAGTCCACCTGGGGTAAATTCAGTTGAGTGGACATGATTTGGACAGTCACACACCTGTCTACATATAAGGTCCCACAGTTGACAGTGCATGTCAGAGCACAAACCAAGCATGAAGTCAAAGGAATTGTCTGTAGACCCCTGAGGATGGATTGTCTCAAGGCACAAATCTGGGGAAGGGTACAGAAACATTTCTGTTGCTTTGAAGGTTCCAATGAGCACAGTGGCATCCATCATCCAGAAATGGAGGAAGTTTGGATCCACCAGGACTCTTCCTAGAGCTGGCCGCCCGTCTAAACTGAGCGATCGGGGGAGAAGGGCCTTAGTCAGCGAGGTGACCAAGAACCTGATGGTCATTCTGTCAGAGCTCCAGGATTCCTCTGTGGAGAGAGGAGAACCTTCCAGAAGGACAACCATCTCTGCAGAAATCCACCAATCAAGCCTGTATGGTAGAGTGGTCAGACGGACGCCACTCCTTAGTAAAAGGCACATGGCAGCCCACCTGGAGTTTGCCAAAAGGCACCCGAAGGACTCTCAGACCATGAGAAACAAAATTCTTTGGTCCGATGAGACAAAGATTGAACTGGCTGGTGTGAATGCCAGGTGGCATGTTTGGAGGAAAGCACACACCATCCCTACAGTGAAGCATGGTGGTGGCAGCATCATGCTGTGAGGATGTTTGTTGAAGACTAATATAAAAAGATAAAACAATAATCACACTACAAAAAAGAACTGAACAATAGTCAAAAACTAAATTCAGGAACAAAATCAACATGGAAATCAACAGTGAACAGAGTGCAAACCTGAAGACACAGGGGAAACATAACACGGTGGACAGGGGAGACAACACACAGACAGAGGACTGACCACACGGACACAGGAGAGACAGACCCAGGACAGGGACAGAGGGTGATGGTCACACACACAACACATCTGGCTTTGCAGTTAAATTCATCAACGTGTTATATAGTGCATCCAGAAAGTATTCACAGCACTTCACTTTTTCCACGTTTTGTTATGTTACAGCCTTATTCCAAAATGGATGGAATTCATTTTTTCCTCAAAATTCTACACGCAATAACCCATAAGGACAATGTGAATTTTTTTCAGATTTTTACTAATTTATTAAAATGAAAAAAAAAAAAAAAAACCCTAAGAAATCACATATACCTAAGTATTCACAGCCTTTGCCATGAAGCTCAGAATTGAGCTCAGGTGCATCCTGTTTCCACTGATCATCTTTGAGATGTTTCTACAGCTTAACTGGAGTTCACCTGGGGTAAATTCAGTTGACTGGACATGATTTGGAAGGAGACACATCTGTCTACATATATGGTCCCACAGTTGACAGTGCATGTCAGAGCACAAACAAAGCATGAAGTCAAAGGAATTGTCTGTAGACCTTTGAGACAGGATGGTCTTGAGTTACAAATGTGGGGAAGGGTACAGAAAAATTTCTGCTGCTTTGAAGATCCCAATGAGCACAGCGGCCTTCATCATTCATAAATGGATGAAGTTTGGATCCACCAGGACTCTTCCTAGGTCATTCTGTCAGAGCTCCAGCATTCCTCTGTGGAGAGAGGAGAACCTTCCAGAAGGACAAGCATCTCTGCAGCAATCTGCCAATCAGGCCTGTATGGTAGACTGGCCAGATAGAAGCCACTCCTTAGTAAAAGGCAGATGGCAGCCCACCTGGAGTTTGGCAAAAGACACCTGAAGGACTCTCAGACCATGAGAAACAAAGTTCTCTAGTCTGATGAGACAAAGATTGAACTCTTTAGTGTGAATGCCAGGTGTCATGTCTGGAGCAAACCAGGCACCATCCCTACAGTGAAGCAAGGTGGTGGCAGCATCATGCTGTGGGGATGTTTTTCAGCGGCAGGAACTGGGAGACTAGTCAGGGTTGAGTGAAAGATGAATGCAGCAATGTACAGAGATGAAAACCTGCTCCAGAGCGCTCTTGACCTCAGAATGGGTGACGGTTCATCTTTCAGCAGGACAATGACCCTAAGCACACAGCCAACATATCAAAGGAGTGGCTTCAGGACAACTCTGTGAATGTCCTTGAGTGACCCAGCCAGAGCCCAGACCTGAATCTGATTGAACATCTCTGGAGAGATCTGAAAATGGCTGTGCACCGACGCTCCCCATCCAACCTGATGGAGCTTGAGAGGTGCTGCAAAAAGGAATGGGCAAAACTGCCCAAAGATAGGTGAACCATCATATTCAAGAAAATATAAGACTGTAATTGCTGCCAAAGGTGCATCAACAGAGTATTGAGCAAAGGGTGTGAATACTTACATACATGTATTTTCTTAGCTTTTTATTTTTAATATACTTACAAACATTTCAAAAAAATCCTTTTTTCATGTTGTCATCATGGGGTGTTGTGAGTAGAATTTTGAAGGGGAAAATGGCTTTATTTCAGAATAAGGCATAACAAAATGTGGAAAAAGTGAAATGCTGTGAATACTTTCTGGATGCACAGTCAGCAGTATTTTTGAACACTCTTAACAAAATAATTTTAAACCCAACACATTAAATCTACTGGCATACCAGAGAACACACTATAGGTGCAAAATTGAGACAACATCACTGAAGAAAAAAAAAAATTCCATCATGGGACTTTGATAGGATTTTTAAAGATGTGATATATTTGCATGTTTCACAGAATGTGGTACTTGTTGCTTTGTTGCAATCAAAATCTCCTGGAATGTTACTGCTACAGTCAGTTTTCATATTCAGGAACTGAAATCTTTCGCCACACGCATATGTGTGCACAATGTCATTGCTAGTTTCCATCCATTGCAGTTATTATTTTTAATGCCCACTACCCCATCTTGCACCCATGGGCCTGTTGGCAGCAAAAACAAAAAACAAAAAAGAAAACAACACAAGTGTTGGGAAAGTGTAGTGACACGGACCCACAACAGGGGGCGCAAATGAACGGTCAATAGATGAACCAAAAAGTAACAATTTAATGTTGTGAATGTGCACAACGAACATACAGACAATCACAGAATATCATAACAGTCAATACACAGAGGTGACGTGTGGGCAGGCTCGAGGATAGAAGACGTCTGTCCTGAGAAGAGCCGGAACCACACGATTTCCGCCGCCCCAGAACCTGGTGAATACTGGAGCCGCCAAGTCCCGAATTCCCAGGTGATCACCGTCCCCGACTGTTGGATCTGGTACTGCTGGCGAAGAACAAAGACAGTCAAGTGTGGGTGTGTGTACACCCAGTAACAACAACGGTGGGAATGCCACCTCCACCTCTCATTCAATATGTTGCAGCGGTCTCAGCTGAAAAGGAGCGCCGTCTTGCACAGCCTCCTCACAAACGACCGGTTCTCCTGCAAATTCTCACAATAACAGAGTTACAAATCTCACAAAAAGGCTGAGAGTATTACCTCCTATGAAGTATGATATCTCGGCAACGAGGTGGAGATGACGTCTGGTCTTTATGGAGTGAGATGATGTTGAGTAGATGGGTGACAGCTGTCAAGAGGTAATGAGCGACAGCTGTCACCCCCGGCTGTGTCCATGGCGGCAGCGCCCTCTCGTGCCTGAAGCCCGCACTTCAGGCAGGGCGCCCTCTGGTGGTGGGCCAGCAGTACCTCCTCTTCTGGCGGCCCACACAACAGGACCCCCCCTCAACGGGCGCCTCCTGGCGCCCGACCAGGTTTGTCGGGGTGTCGGCGGTAGAAGTCGGCCAGGAGGGCCGGATCCAGGATGAAGCTCCTCTTCACCCAGGAGCGTTCTTCGGGTCCATACCCCTCCCAGTCCACCAAGTACTGGAACCCCCGACCCATTCGACGGACGTCCAGGAGCCGGCGCACCGTCCAAGCCGGCTCCCCGTCGATGATCTGAGCAGGAGGCGGCGCCGGTCCGGGAGCACAGAGGGGTGAGGTGTGGTGAGGTTTGATGCGGGACACGTGGAAAACCGGATGGATCCGCAGTGAAGCCGGGAGTTGGAGCTTCACTGCGGCAGGACTGAGGACTTTGAGGATCCTGAAGGGGCCAATGTACCTGTCCTGAAGTTTTGGGGAGTCCACCTGGAGGGGGATGTCCTTCGTGGAAAGCCACACCTCCTGCCCGGGCTGGTAAGCAGGGGCCGGGGATCGCCGGCGGTCTGCATGGGTCTTCGCCCTCGTCCGGGCCGTCAACAAGGCAGAACGGGCGGAGCGCCACACCCGACGGCACTTCCGCAGGTGGGCCTGGACCGAGGGCACACCGACCTCTCCCTCCACCACGGGAAACAACGGGGGCTGATACCCCAAACACACCTCAAATGGGGAGAGGCCGGTGGCAGAAGACACCTGGCTGTTATGCGCATACTCGATCCAGGCCAGATGGTTTACTCCAGGCCGTCGGGTGCGCGGATGTGACGCAGCGGAGGGTCTGTTCCAAGTCCTGGTTGGCCCGCTCTGCCTGTCCATTCATCTGAGGATGGTACCCGGACGAGAGGCTCACGGTGGCCCCCAGTTCCCTGCAGAAGCTCCTCCAGACGTGTGAGGAGAACTGGGGACCACGATCAGAGACGATGTCGGAGGGTATCCCATGCAGACGGACGACGTGGTGGACCAGGAGGTCTGCTGTCTCCTGGGCTGTTGGGAGCTTCGGGAGGGCCACGAAGTGGGCCGCCTTGGAGAATCGGTCCACTATCGTGAAGATGGTGGTGTTGCCCCGGGACGGTGGGAGGCCCGTGATGAAATCCAGGCCGATGTGGGACCAGGGGCGATGGGGCGATGAGGCAACGGCAGCGGCTGGAGGAGTCCTTGGGCCTTCTTATGTACTGCCTTGCCCCTGGCACAGGTGGTGCAGGCCTGGATATATTCCCGGGTGTCGGCCTCCATAGACGCCCACCAGAAGCGCTGCCGGACAACTGCCACGGTCCTTCGCACCCCTGGATGACAGGAGAGCTTGGAACCGTGACAGAAGTCCAAGACTGCAGCTCTGGCCTCTGGTGGGAAGTACTGACGGTTCTTCGGACCGATTCCAGGGTCCGGGCTCCGTGCCAGGGCCTCCCGGACGGTCTTCTCCACGTCTCAGGTGAGGGTGGCCACGATAGTGGACTCCAGAATGATGGGCTCCGGTGGATCCGACAGCTCTGTTTTGACTTCGTCTTCGTGTACCCGGGACAAGGCATCCGATCTCTGGTTCTTGGTCCCGGGGCGATAGGTGATCCGGAAGTCGAAACGCCCGAAGAACAGTGACCAGCGGGCTTGCCTGGGGTTCAGCCCTTGGCGGTCCTGATATACTCCAGTTCCGATGGTCAGTGAAAAACCGTGAACGGCACGACCGCTCCCTCCAACAGGTGTCTCCACTCCTCAAGAGCCTCTTTCACCGCAAGGAGTTCTTGATTGCCGACGTCATAGTTCCGTTCAGCCGGGGTCAACCTGCGGGAAAAGTAGGCACACGGGTGAAGAAACCTTATCGGTCCTCTCCGCTCTGGGACAGCACGGCTCCTATCCCTGAGTCAGAGGCGTCCACTTCAACCATGAACTGGCGGCTAGGATCGGGCTGCACCAAAACTGGCGCAGTAGAGAACCGTCGTTTCAACTCCTTGAACGCGGCTTCGCACTGATCCGACCAGGTGAAGGGGACTTTTGGAGACGTCAGGGCTGTCAGGGGGCTAACTACCTGACTGTAGCCCTTAATGAACCTCCTATAGAAATTAGCAAAGCCGAGGAACTGTTGCAGCTTCCTACGGCTTGTTGGTTGGGGCCAATCTCTCACCGCCGCAACCTTGGCCGGATCAGGGGCGACGGAGTTGGAGGAGATTATAAACCCCAGGAAGGACAAAGACGCGCGGTGAAACTCGCACTTCTCGCCCTTCACAAACAGTCGGTTCTCTAACAACCGCTGCAGGACCTGACGTACATGCTGGACATGGGTCTCAGGATCCGGAGAAAAGATGAGAATATCGTCCAGATATACGAAGACGAATCGGTGCAGGAAGTCCCGCAAGACGTCGTTAACCAAGGCTTGGAACGTTGCGGGGGCGTTGGTGAGGCCGAACGGCATGACCAGGTACTCAAAGTGACCTAACGGGGTGTTAAATGCTGTCTTCCATTCGTCTCCCTTCCGGATCCGAACCAGGTGATACGCATTCCTAAGATCCAGCTTAGTAAAGATTTTGGCTCCATGCAGGGGGGGTGAACACGGAATCTAACAATGGCAACGGGTATCGGTTGCGAACCGTAATCTCATTCAGCCCCCTGTAATCAATACATGGACGAAGTCCGCCATCTTTCTTGCCCACAAAAAAGAAACCTGCCCCCATCGGGGAGGTGGAGTTCCGGATCAGCCCGGCAGCTAATGAGTCCCGGATGTAGGTCTCCATTGATTCGCGCTCAGGTCGTGAGAGGTTGTACAGCCTGCTGGACGGGAACTCAGCGCCTGGAACCAAATCAATGGCACAATCGTACGGACGGTGCGGGGGAAGGGTGAGTGCCAGATCCTTGCTGAAGACGTCAGCAAGATCGTGGTACTCAACCGGCACTGCCGTCAGATTGGGAGGGACTTTGACCTCCTCCTTAGCCTGTGAACCGGGAGGAACCGAGGATCCTAAACACCCCCGATGGCAGGTTTCGCTCCACTGAACCACCACCCCAGACGGCCAATCAATCCGGGGATTGTGCTTCAACATCCATGGGATGCCCAAAATCACGCGGGAGGTAGAAGGAGTCACAAAAAACTCAATCTCCTCCCGATGGTTTCCAGACACTACCAGAGTTACTGGTTGTGTCTTCTGTGTGAGTAAAGGGAGGAGGGTGCCATCTAGTGCCCGCACCTGCAATGGCGAAGGAAGCGCCACCAGAGGGAGCCCTACCTCCCTTGCCCATCTGCTGTCTAGTAGATTCCCTTCTGACCCCGTGTCCACCAGTGCTCGGGCTTGAAGGGTTAAATCCCCGCTCAGGATTGTGACTGGGAGTCGTGTGGCAATTTGTGTGTCTCACTTGAATGGTTTGACCCCTCCTTAGCCCAGTCTCTAAGGGTGGTTGTTGTCGTTTTGGCCATTTGGGGCAGTTTCTCTGTGTGTGCTCAGTTGAGCTGCAGAGAAAACACTCTCCACGGATCAGCCTCCCCATTTTGGCCCTGTGCGTTTCCATAACAACGTCAGCAGGGGGAGCTGTTGCCCCACAAAGCGCTGCGGCTGTGGAGCGTGGGGAGGGCGGCGCCTTATCGAACCCAGAAGGGAGAGGGGCGGCGCGTATCCGGTCACGTCCTTCGCCTCGCTCCCGACGGCGTTCCTCCAACCGACTGTCTAACCGTATAACGAGATCGATAAGCCCATCTAAATCCCGCGGTTCCTCCTTAGCTACCAGCTGCTCCTTCAGAACCAACGACAGTCCGTTTACGAAGGCGGCGCGGAGCACAACGTTATTCCAGCCGGACCTCGCAGCCGCAATGCGGAAGTTGACTGCATAAGCGGCTGCGCTCTCGCGTCCCTGTCTCATTGACAGCAGCACAGTTGAAGCGGTCTCTCCTCTGTTAGGGTGATCAAACACTGTTCTGAACTCCCCCACAAACCCAGTGTATGCTGATAACAACCGTGAGTTCTGTTCCCAGAGCGCCGTAGCCCAGGCGCGTGCTTTACCCCGAAGCAGAGCAATCACATAAGCTATTTTACTAGCATCTGACGCGTACACGATGGGACGTTGTGCGAAGACGAGCGAACACTGCATAAGAAAGTCCGCGCACGTCTCCCCACAACCTCCGTACGGCTCAGGAGGGCTTATGTATGCTTCAGGGGATGGTGGGAGGGGTTGTTGAACCACCACTGGAACGTTCATATCCTGCACAGGGTCGGCAGGAGGACGAGCCGCAGCAGCGCCCTGAGCGCTCGCCGCCATCTGTGCGGAGAGAGCCTCCACCCTGCGGTTCAGGAGGATGTTTTGATCAGTCATTTGATCCAACCGAGCCGTAAAGGCGGTGAGAATGTGCTGCAGCTCACCAATCACGTCTCCTGCAGACGCCTGCGCTCCCTGCTCTCCCATTGGTCGTTCAACAGCCGGGTGACGCCCCTCGGAGTCCATGACGCTGGCCGAGATATCCTGTTGGGAAAGTGTAGTGACACGGACCCACAACAGGGGGCGCAAATGAACGGTCAATAGATGAGCCAAAAAGTAACAATTTAATGTTGTGAATGTGCACAACGAACATACAGACAATCACAGAATATCATAACAGTCAATACACAGAGGTGACGTGTGGGCAGGCTCGAGGATAGAAGACGTCTGTCCTGAGAAGAGCCGGAACCACACGATTTCCGCCGCCCCAGAACCTGGTGAATACTGGAGCCGCCAAGTCCCAAATTCCCAGGTGATCACCGTCCCCGACTGTCGGATCTGGTACTGCTGGTGAAGAACAAAGACAGTCAAGTGTGGGTGTGTGTACACCCAGTAACAACAACGGTGGGAATGCCACCTCCACCTCTCATTCAATATGTTGCAGCGGTCTCAGCTGAAAAGGAGCGCCGTCTTGCACAGCCTCCTCACAAACGACCGGTTCTCCTGCAAATTCTCACAATAACAGAGTTACAAATCTCACAAAAAGGCTGAGAGTATTACCTCCTATGAAGTATGATATCTCGGCAACGAGGTGGAGGTGACGTCTGGTCTTTATGGAGTGAGATGATGTTGAGTAGATGGGTGACAGCTGTCAAGAGGTAATGAGCGACAGCTGTCACCCCCGGCTGTGTCCATGGCGGCAGCGCCCTCTCGTGCCTGAAGCCCGCACTTCAGGCAGGGCGCCCTCTGGTGGTGGGCCAGCAGTACCTCCTCTTCTGGCGGCCCACACAACAACAAGGTGTGGACAGGTGCAAACTTGGTGCCTTCCTGTCATCCATCACAAGAAAACAGGTCAAAATTCTAGTATTATGACTCGTATTTTAACCTGCACCACTGAGATGCACCTTACATAAGTAGGTTTGCCACACATGTACACTACACACAGAGTGCAGTACAGCAAACAGGAACATGAAATTGAATTGAACACAAAAATAATAACAAAATAAAATAAAAAATGAAAGGTAAAAACTTCTGGTTTGTTTCATACTATAATACCACTCTGCTTTCTCCCCAAACTTGAGGCTGTATGGAAGTTTTCTCAGTGTTCGACACATTAAACATTGTAATGGAAACATACCTGCTGATAATATATCATTAAGATGTGTAACAACACGCACATTGACACAAAGGAAATTACAAACAATAATCACACACTCCAACCTTATAACACACAAAGAAAGTTCACTCCAACTGCATCGACAGAGCACACGACAGCCAAAGATAACAAACAGAGAAACATCTTGTCTAGTTGAAACAGCTGCACCTTACATGCATGCCTCATGAATGAGGGGTCACTTATTACGCTTCACACAGCAGATGTAACAGGTGGTAAAGGATGCGATATTTCCATAGATGGTTGTTTGTTTAATTGTGTGGGCAGGTTTTACCCTGATGTCTCTTTTGGCAACTGATTGCTGCTCACCCTGTCTGCAAGAGGCTGTTTTTCTCCAGAAACCTCTCTATACCTTTCACATATGTCTGCTCAATACCACAGCATTGACTGCCTTGAATAATGACCTGTATAAACCCAATTCTTTGTGCACGTTGCCCAGCTTTGCACTCAGTGGATGCACCTAGCAACATCATGAAACATACCTAGATATGCCCAAAATGAATTTTCCTTCTGTTTGAGACCACGCACCATAGACCTCAAGACAGGACCCACAGTATCCTGGATCAATGGAATCTGTTGGTTTTACAGATCTGCTACCCACAGACTATAGTGTCCTCTGGTTTGTGCAGCACCTGTACAATTATATCAGGTCCTCACAGGCTGCTGGAATCTTTTTAAATCTACAATTATTGTGAAGCACACTCTTGCAGTTGGGTTGTGCAGCATTGTGCATTAACAATTTAAATTGGGTAGATTGGGATTTTCAACACAGTACAACACACAATTTTATTATTAATGACCATTCTAATAACAATTGAAAATGTTTTTTTAATCACTTTCTGCTCTTGTATTTTTTGTTTAAATAATTTTCTTTTAATACATACTCTGACAAGAAGCCTTTCACTCAGAATTTTATCTCACGGAGTCCATAAGAAAATTCCAGAAACCAAATATTATCATTTCACTGTGTGTGTGTGTGTGTGTGTGTGTGTGTGTGTGTGTGTGTGTGTGTGTGTGTGTGTGTGTGTGTGTGTGTGTGTGTGTGTTTTTAACTATTTTGTAGTTTGAGTTGCTTTAACAATGCTGAATACATAACCATCAACATGTTTTTCAAAGTGCCCTGTGAGAGGTAAGAATGAATGTTATTTTGCAGCAGTTCTGCTGAGGGACTTGCAAATGTTTTCTTCAATGTCTAAAAAACAGCAGGAAATCGACAGTTCCATCCAACATATGTCAACAGAAGGATATGCTCCCTAAATATGTGAATATATTAATATGTTTCTTCTTTTTTCCCTAACTTCCAACATTAGTTATTACCTATTATGATGCATGCATAATGCTGCGCAGGGTCATGGGGTACTTCTGCTTTAAATGTTATATTTCCATGATTGGTTCATTCTCTCCATTTCCTGTTCATTGTGCGAGAGCAAACTCCATTGTCTGTGGCTGGATTCTGCTCGGCCCTCGGAGGCGCCGTCCCCGGGGAGCACTGCATCTTTTATTAATCAGGGGCGCTGCGCCACAGCCCCACTTATCTAATTTAGCAGCCGCCTCAGATACAACTATGTTGGGCACGGTGTGGAAGGAAGGGACAGGGGCTGTGCGGGGGTGTGACTGGGTGCAGAGAGGATGGGGGTTGGGGTGCTGCCTTCGGTTTTTCCATATTATTGGTGTTGCGGTTTGGGGGTATGAGGGAGACAGAGGAGAGCTTGTGACTTATCAGACACCTCGTCACCAAGTTTTAGGACTGAATCACAATACAGCAAATTACCTTCTGCTGACAAGAAAAATGAACGTGGCCATCGTATATGAAAAAATAGGATTGTCAGGAAGAGGTGACACATTGATTGCTTAGTATGCGCATCCAGAAGGCTGGGGTTCAGGGCGTCCTCCCTATATATATGTAGAAGAGGTGCAGCAGTACACAGCACAGCCATGAGGGGGAATGAAAAATTGAAATGCCATGTTAGATTGGAGTACCTTCCTTAAACCAATCTCCCTATAGTCGACCCCTTTGTAGCCCAGACTAGACCGCCATACTGTTATGGCGAACACCCTTTACATTATACTCACCAGTTTGATGTTTATTAAAATCAAAATGTGCAGTTGCAGGATTAAAGTGGAAATGTTGATATGCATGTGGCTCAAAAGGAATAACGCTCATATGCAAAGACCTGCTATGTGTTTCTTGTAGGCCATCTCTCCTCCAGCATCCGTCTCATCTGTGTCACAGCTCAGATGAATCAGTGTCACCGGTGTTGAGAGCACTTACTGTCAACCCTGGCGCCCCAGGCTGCAGCACTGATGGACACAAACTATAAAATATCAGCCCCCTGGGGAGGCATCGCTCAAGCACTACCCCACAGCCCTAAGGGGGTGTGATCTGGTCGGTCAGCGTGCGCGCATTTGTGCAGGGAGTGCGACAGAGCAGCATGTTTGTCTGTTGTGATCCTCAAAGTAAGGCCCAGCGTATGCAGTCATGCAGAGTTTCCACCCATTTGCATGAAAAAAGAGGAAAAAAAGGAGTCGACTCATGGTACACTCTTCTACCTTTTAGTGCTTTGTGAAAGCTCTGCTTAATATACTGGAAAAGAAATGCAGCGATTATGGGAATAAAGTGGTACAACCTGGCCCATTGTGTGCTGGAGCACTGTGCAGCATTTATGTCGTTCCAACTGGAAGAAGAGGAAAATCAAAAAGAAGCTGTCCGGCCCTGTGATGAAGTCCCATCCCCCACGTGTCACCAGGCTGCTGTTCCCTTCGTTTAATTGTGCAAGGTCACGGTTTCTCCATATTGTGCGGCACTGCTTGCATTGTTTTACACATGCTTATGTGAACATTATTTTTTTAAATAGAAGGAGCATGCAAAAGGCACAAGCTGTTAGAGTTCATCAGATGAATTACGATCTATAATGTAAGTAGACGCACTTACAGCATGGCTCTCTTCATTTGAACAGGCTGTACTTGAGAATTCTACTAGAACTAAACAAGGTTCCTCTGAAATGGAACTCAAGGACATAGTAGCAGTGTGCATATCTCCCTTACCTATCAGATACATATCTAAATGCATGGGCTATGATATGATCGAGGGATGATATTTACCTCCGCCAAGGAGGTTATGTTTTCGGTCGCATCTGTTTGTTTGTTGGTTGGTTGGTTGGTTGGTTTGTTAGCAGGATTACTCAAAAAAATCCTCAACAGATTTCAATGAAATTTTTACCAGGGGTGTATCTTAGCCTAACTTAGAAGTCATTAAATTTTGGTAGTGATCTGGAACACGATCCGGATCCAGTAATTTTTTTAAGGATTCTTTATTCTTGCGGGATAGGGCCAATTTCAACATTTTTGCATCTAACTTCATGAAGACGGGTCACAAAGGCTAAACAAAAATTAAGTTACGACCCAACAATAATTTAGCATTTTTTTGTCCTCACTGAATAACCTAATTATTAGAAAATAAAAAACCTTGTGTAGTTCATGCAGTTTCTCTTTAAGATCTAAGGGTTTAAACCTCTGAGACCAAGCTTTACTAAATTATAAATAACTTTTTAATGATATGAGATAGAAACTTACTTTTTTTTGCTGAAAAGTTAACTCCGCGGACTTTCGAGCCACCATCCACCGTCTTTGTACTCCTCATAGAAGCTGTGTGATGATGTGAGCAACGTGACTGTTCAATCAGAATTAGTTCACCGTCACATGGTTTTCAAAAATCCAATCGTAGGGCAGATTCAGCTCACGTGACACACCAAAGTTTGTTTTTAGGAGTGATGTGTTACTAGTTGGCCCGTTTGAATAGTCCCCTGGCTGCTCCAATGCATCCTGCGCCATTACGCACAGCAAAAGTGAAAGTGAGCAGACAGAGCAGATGGCGAGCCTCTCATACAGCCTCTCATGTGCTCAAACAGTGTGTGAGTATCAGGATTGCTCGACTAGTTTTCCTGTGAATGTTACTGGATAAGCCTGTGCCAAGCTGGATAAGCCTGCTCCAAGCTATCAATGGAGCGAGGGAGGAGGGGCCGTTCCTCAAACTGAATGAGCCTCAAAGATTCTGGGAAGGCTCTCAGTTGTCCAGGTAGTTTCCATAGTAGAGAAGCTTGAGTGTTCTCTACTAGAGCCTCAAAGTGTGAATGTTGCTTTCACAGCAGGAGAGAACAAACACACAGTCAACTTCATAGTAGAAGTTTGTGATGTGACCTTTGTGTAATAGCAGACAAAAATTGCTTTGAGATGAAGACAAACAAAACACATAGACCATTTTGTATATACTGTTCAAAATGTGCATTTGTGTTTATTGCTTGTACCTTTTTGTTGTACAGTCTTTCACACAAGAGCCCAAATTACCTTTATAAAGTGTCAAAACAGTTATTATAGTTAGCTGTATGTTTTGAATAAATGTGTGTGGAAAATTATTTTCCGCTTTACTTTTTCCTTTCTTATTTCTGATTGTAAACTTTTATTACACTTATAAAACACAACTATAGCATATATAGTTTGAAAGTACAGGTTGTCCTGAAAAAAGAGACATAAAACTTGATTGTGGGATGCAGAGAGAGCTGTTAACAGCAATAATAAAATATTTATGCCAGGCGAGTGAACTGTCCAAAAAATGCCCTCAGACCCCAGAGGGTTAACCACTGAATCTGAAACGTGATGGTAGATGCGTGAAACGATGTGGAATAAGTCTCTATGCCAAAGGGTAATCCATGTGACATCAGTTGACCCTATGGCCTTGGCGGAGGTTTGTGCTGTCCGAGTGCATCTAGTTTGTTATGGAATGATTCGATTGAGTACGATACGATACAAGCCAATACATCTTTGTTTAATGTAGTCGACATTCCGTTAGAAAAAGTCAAAAGTGACATTATTTACTTTCAAATAGATATTTCATGACAAACCAGGAATCTCCTTCAAGTTTTTACTACTGTGCTGCAGCACACTGGCATTGCCTCTCTTTGCCTTACATTCTTCACTGGAGGCAGCACCACATAGTGTGCCAGAAAATGCATCACAGAAGGATCCCATAAGCTATCTCTTTTTAGCCTGTTAGCATAGCATGAATAGCATAGCATAACATCTTCCATTATGAACTGGTGTGACAGTATTACCAAATTGAGAACTGGATGTAAAGCTCAAACAGGTACATTTATCCATTGTTCTGCCAACCACTATTGGACATGTTGATTTTGTTTTTACTTCACAGTCAAAGTTTATATTCCTTTGACCAGTGTCATGAGATCCTTGTGCCAATCTTTTACACAAATTTGAAGATGGGGCAATGTAACAGCTTAACTCAACCATTAGATAGATAGATAGATAGATAGATAGATAGATAGATAGATAGATAGATAGATAGATAGATAGATAGATAGATAGATAGATAGATAGATAGATAGATAGATAGATAGATAGATAGATAGATAGATAGATAGATAGATAGATAGATAGATAGATAGATAGATAGATAGATAGATAGATAGATAGATAGATAGATAGATAGATAGATAGATAGATAGATAGATAGATAGATAGATCGATCGATCGATCGATGCTGGGAAGGGCTGCTCATGCGAGTACCCCAGTGCCTGGGATCCTGTACTGCCACTTGATGTTCATCAGCTTTCTGAGGCGTGTTGTATGGAAGTGGTTCAACTTCTTGGCATGGCATTGGTACACTGTCCAAGTTTCATAAGGACAGAACAGCAATGAGAGCACTACTGTCCTGTAAACCTTCAGCTTGGTCTCTGAAGTCATCATATTTGGTAAGGTGGAACAAAAACTCAAGATTGCAAATGTGCTTGAGACAAAGGGACTGAAGGCAAAGGATGTTGTTAGAAATCTTGATGTCATTGATAGCAGTCTGAAATTTGACAGTCATGTGAAATCAGTCACTAAATCGGCTTTCTACCATTTGAAGAGTATTGCAAAATTAAGGGACCTCATGTCAGCAACAGATTTAGAAAAACTTAATAATAAAAACTTGTTTTTATT
This sequence comes from Thalassophryne amazonica, assembly GCF_902500255.1. Lineage (NCBI taxonomy): Eukaryota > Metazoa > Chordata > Actinopteri > Batrachoidiformes > Batrachoididae > Thalassophryne > Thalassophryne amazonica. The sequence goes on along the minus strand of NC_047104.1, from coordinate 98,206,273 downwards.
ACAAGTCGGGTGGATTACTGCAATGCCCTCTTAACTGGACTTCCAAAAAAGACTATAAAGCAGTTACAAGTCATGCAAAATGCAGCTGCTAGAGTTTTGACTTTAAAAAAAAAGAAGTGAGCACATTACCCCTGCTCTAAGGTCCTTACACTGGCTTCCAGTAAGCTGTAGAATTAATTTTAAAGCTATGCTTCTTGTTTTTAAATCATTTAATGGCAGTGGCCCAAAATACATACATGACATGTTCAAACAGTATCTCCCAAGTAAATCACTCAGGTCTCTAAATAAAAATCTTCTAGTGGAATCCACCACTAAAACTAAATGTGGTGAAACTGCTTTTAGTGTGTATGCAGCTAAACTTTGGAACAGGCTACCAGATGAAGTTAAAGATGCTCCAACTGTTTTTGTTTTTAAAAACAGACTCAAGACAAAGCTTTTTAATGAAGCATATTGTTAAATTATTTTCTTTTTTGTTTTGCGACATCTTATTAGCTTGTACCTCCTATTTCTTTTATTGTTTTGTTTTATACCATATTCTGTTTTATCTTGCATTAGATTTTTTTTTTATTATTATTCTTTTACTTTTTCTCTATTTTCTTTTTATATTTTGCACTGTTCCTTATTATCTGTAAAGCACATTGAAATGCTTGATGTTCGAAATGTGCTCTATAAATAAATTTGCCTTGCCTTGCCTAGACTAATGCCTCTTCTGTTCCACATATTGGTGTATAGTCTGTCGAAGAATGCGTTGGCCCTTGTGATCCTACAGCTCACTTCCTTATCAATGGGTGTACTACATGACAGTGTGCTGCTGAGGTAGATGAACCGGTCTGCCGTGCTGAGTCTCTGACCGTTGACTGTCATATTGAGCACAACAAAGGATTTCCCTGGGGCTGGCTAATGCAGAACTTCAGTTTTTCTTGGGCTGACGGTGAGGCCGAAATCTCTGCAGGTAGTGGCAAACTTGTCAATGCTGAGTTGTATGTCAGCTTCAGATCCAGCATTGAAAGCACAATCATCAGCTAACAAAAAGTCTCTGATGATATCTGTCCTGATCTTAGTTTTCGCTTAAAGTTTTCTGAAGTTAAACAGCTTGCCATCTGTTCAGACCTTGAAGCTTAGCCCAACATCACCATCTCTGAATGCATCAGTCAACACTGAGGAGAACATGAGGCTGAACAGTGTTGACAGTCTTGACTCTTTTGGAGACTCCAAATGGTTCAGATGTCTTGCCATTGTCCTGGACCCTTGCTTTCATGCCAGTGTGGAACTGGCAAACCAGAGAAATTAACTTCCCTAGGCATCCATACTTAGCCATGGTCTTCCAGAGACTTTCTCTACTCATGGTGTCAAAGGACATGGTCAGGCTGACATAGGTGGTGAACAGGTCAGTATTCTGCTCCCAGCATTTCTCTTGCAATTGCCTTGCAGCCCATCCCATGTCCATGGTTCCATGTTCTTTCTGGAATCCACACTGGCTTTCAGGCAGAAGTCCTTGGTCAAGATGTGATATGAGGCAGTTGGGCAGGATCCTAGCAAGTATCTTGCCTGAGATAGAGAGCAAGAAAATACCTCAGTGGTTGTCACAGGCTTGACAGTTTCCTTTGTACAGGTGTATGATGGAGGCATCTTTGAACTCCTGGGGGATTGTCTCCTGTTACCACATGAGTAGGAAGAGCTGATGGAGTTTCTCAGTCACTGCTGTGCCACCTTCCGTGTAGATCTCCCATTCAGGGGAAAGTGTGTCCAAAAATTTGATTGATACTGTATATCACTCGGTTACAAATCTAAGGTGAAGGTGTGGCATTCTCTGAGTGCATTCTTTGTTGTTTTTCTGTTTAAAACAAAGGCATGTAACATCGTAACAATTATTACGCAGCAGGTTAAAACTGTATTCATTTGTGAGGTTATGTCCTTTCCTGTACTACATATATGTTCAACTTGAATTTTTGTTTTCCTTTGTTTACTTTTTTGAACTTCATGCTGATATGTAGGCAAAGGTGACAATTACTGCCAACAAGGACGGACAAGGTAGCTGCATGTGGCTGCTGTGTGCTTTGACAATACATACTCCTGCTGAATTGAAATACACATGTAGAGTGACAGTTTATCAAAAGAAGACAAGGAGGACAAAATGAGAGACAAAATTTTCCAATTAGTGCATTAAAAAAGCATTTGTGAGTGTTTGTGAGCAAATTTTGGTTGAGAGAAAGGGACAGTCACAGAGTTTTTTTTCCTTCGACTACTAATACTGAGTGCGTGTAAGAATGGCTTTGCAATACAGCACCACACATAATTATAATGTGGAAGTGCAGTCTTTATGTGCAGAAAATATGAATGAATTGCGGAATCCCGGGCACATAGACATTCCATCATAGAGCAAGCCAAATCCACATCAGTGTCAAGTAAATCTAAGTCTGGGACCATGCACTGCTGTTGCTTGTTTCTGTATCCGTCGTACCACCCCAGGTCCTGGATGGTAACCATTGAGTCAGACAACTTGTCTCTACCTCTTGAAAATAACCATCTGTCTGCTACAGCCAGGTCAAATGTTCATGGCCCCTTGTCCTTCTCCAACTGTTGAGGTCTTCAAAACTGAGGCACCTGCATGCTGAGATCACAGCCAGAGAAATGTGTCACATGTCCAAAATGTCATAGCTGACACCTCTCACAATGCAATTATACTCCTCATCTTCGTCTTCCTAAGTGACCGATCGTTTGACACAAAGTCACTCCAATGGGACCCCAGGATCATACAAAGAGACCTGGTACCATAGACATTCAGTCACTGTCTTGGGTCACTGGTTAGCATCTAAAGGTACCTTGACTCATGCATGAATTTGATCCGTGCATTGGCATGCAATCTGGTGAGCCAGAGAGCAAACTCGTTGCAAACACGAGCACGGCTGCGTGCAAACGCACAAAGAAAATTTTGAAATGTTCAAAATCTCTGGCACGCATTAATTTTGTGAACTACACATGAACATTGCACAATGTATTCAAAAACACTGTGTGCCACTGCAAGTCGATGCATCAGTACAGGGCATCACAGCGCAGCTCATCTGAATGATTATAATGATGTTAAAACTATCAGAAACATAATTTTACAGACAGTCATAAGAAGGAATGAAAATGCAACTGTTTTACCAAGCCATTACAATATAAATATTACAAATATTACCTTTGAGATTATTCAAATGCGTTCTCCATGTCATGAAGCGCACAAGAAAAGCTGCAGCTGCAGAAAAATCCTATGTGATTCCAGGAGCGATTAGAGGTAGTTTCATCAGCCACATTCTGATGGGATTAATCTGCTACAAAATAATTATTTTATATAATGTAGCATCCAGCGGAACAAAGCAGGTCGCATTGGCATGACGAATTGTGTGGCAGTGCAGAAGGTTAAATGTGTGCAAGTGTCAAGTTGCCTTAAGACTCACAACAATACAGCAAGACAGTAAGAAGCAAGACCCGAACATCTTGGACCTTTAGGCTCCTAAAATATTGGTATTGCTAAACACATCTGTCTGGGGACATCAAGATTTCACAAGTTGTCCCAGACATCTTACAGTCTCAGAGGGCTGAGTTCAAAAATAATGAAGCCAAAGTGTGACATAAAACATCAAAATTTAAAAGTGGTCTTTTTTGTGAAATGTTATCATTTTAGGTATGGTTATAGATCAGAGTTTCAATATTTCTATTGGTCTCGGTTCAGTCATTGCTAGAAATTATCAGTGCATATACACTATAATGTCCTAGAGCCTAACGCTTGCGACAACAGTTGGAGGTATCGTCTTTAGTCTGCAGAGGCCTGAAACAAAGAAATTCTGTCCATTAGTTCCTGGTATTATTGAACAAGTAATATAATTATTCTACTGAAGCAGAGTAGGAGATAGCGCTAAGGTTTTGACACAAATAAATCAAGGACTTATTCTCAGCATTACGCTTGTGAGAGTTTTACCTTGCTTTAGAAACATGATGTTTTTTCTAGGAAATGACATTTCTACCTTTACAAAAATGTATTATGTACTATGTGTTAGTATGAAGCACAAACAAACAAAATGACAAAATACAAGGTTATTTCTTTAACATTTAACTTTAAATGATAATGCTAAATATCAATGTCACACAAAATTGATGAAAAAAGTGTTATTTTTGGGGTAAATTTTGTGCATATCTCTGGAACCGTGTGGAATTTTTCCATGAAATTTTCAGTACCTGTCAAAGAGACTATAGGCAACTCACCAATAAATCTGGATGGTGCTAAATAAAATAATGGCTTGTTCATAACAAATGTAATGCAAATCAGCAGTTATTCTTCATTATTTTTTAACTAGGCCAGAGGTCAAGGACCTAGAAACATGAACGTCACGGCTGAGATAAGTGAATATCCCTAAAAACTCAACACTTTTGCGATATACAGATACAGTTCTGATGGCTAAGTCCAGGAAGTCACTGAAAACCTGGATCTTAGTCTTGATCCAAGACATTCGCAAATCCAGACACTCTGATTCCTCACTCAGCTTCTCAAGTGCTGAAATCAGGGTATCCACTGAACACAAAGATCACAGCATCATCCAGCACAGTCAAGGTCAGTAAACCTTTCCTCAGCAATAAAGGCACTTGAGCTGCTTCTTTCCATGAACCTACCCAACCCTCAGTCCATCCGAGCATTAAACAGTATGGGAACGAGAACACATCCCTCACAAACGCAAGTTTTCACTGGAGATTTCGCACTTTAATTAGACTTTATATGAAGCACATTCAAACAGAAACATATGGAAATTATCTGCAAATAAAACTGGGGGAAATGGCAGTTCTCCAAGTAGAACAATTTCCATAAATGTAGCCAGTTTCATGTGGCAAAGGAGCTAATGTTACAGTCAACTGCAAGGCTGGGAAGTGTTTGAGAGAGGAGGAGGACTGCAGATGCCTGTAACAGTCACTTAAGTTAAGCACCAGTCTGCTAGGCTTGCTACCATACAGTAAAACTCATCTATAATTTGTGATGAGTGTAATGCCATCTCTACTTCATGATTATGTGATATTCTTCACCTCTGCTGTAGCCAATGAGGCCAAGAGCTGGCAGACTAATGAGGTGCCTCAGAGTTCAGCTCAGGGAAAGGAGAGTTGAAAGGAAAGGATAGAAGAATGACAGGGCTGGGAGTGTAGGCCTTATGCAGAGGGAAAAAAAAAACCCCTAATAATGCAATAACAGGCATTTTTCTTGAAATGTGTTTTAAAGGCTTGATAGAGTCTAAATGAAGGATGACTTCAAAATTTAGACAAAGTGTGTAATTGTCCATCTATCCATCCATGCATGCATTGTGTGTGATTTTGTGAATGCTATGCCATATTTTATGAACCACTATTCATACAGTTTTGTGTGTGGTGTCAAATTATTTATAAGATACAAGTTTGTATAGACTCTAATGGAACATTGTATCAGAAATGGAAATATTACCAGTGGAGTGGCCAAACACAATAAAATTGGCCCCTACTCAGATTTTAGTAACTACTGAGGCTAGCAAGAAGATTTCATACCCAAATTAGTCAGACACCAAGACCACTCCCCCCTCTCCCCACACACTTTGTCTCAGATTCAACACCCTGTAAAAAACAAACTTGAATTTCACACATACCAAATGCATTTCTGCTATGCGCAGTGGCCCAGGTGCTATAGTGCGTCATAGGTCCCCCAAGTTTCTATTAGGTCCAATTGACCATTTTGTAAAATTTGCCATACACAACTGTTTTGACCTTTGATCTCTTACTGAATATAAGTAACAGGTCAGCAATTCTCTCTATATATTTTAAATGTATGAGATGAACTTAACCCAATGTTTTCAACACTTATTATAACATTATGAAGTATTGTCTTGATATCGGTTGATGCTGATATCAAGATAAGACAACATTACAAAAACAAAAAGTGAGTTCTGCACAGTTGGAAAAAAAATTCTCTTTTTTTTTAGTCCTTTGTTTGAGAAGTTGTATTGATAAACCAGATGGCACAGCTCATTCTAATGAGACACGGACACAATAAAACCAGCGAGAAACTCATTAAGGCACAGCCCACTGCTAGAAATCCCACAAACACTTGTTAAGGAAAGCGTGGCATTCTGGTTTTGTTGAGGATTATGTCCACCAGGGACATCTCAGGAGAAAACCCCTCAGACTCATTTTCAGGGAGTGAAATGGCTCCTCGAGATGTTATGAATAAGTAAACAACAACATTTTTCCAGTCGTTTAATCTCTGAGCACTGCAATTAGTAAGTCTGTAGTTTGTGCTGCCTTTTTCCCTCCCGCTCTTATTGTTGTTACTGAAATGTCACGCTCGTATTTAGCTCAAGGATGAATTATAAATAAGTTATAATGTCATGAATGAGCTGATGGCTTTGCTGGGTCAACGGTAAAGTGAGACCCTCCACCTACCCCCATCTTCTCCACATCTCTCTCTCTCTCTCTCTTTAATTGGATCCTGTAATTACCGGTAGTTTTGTCTGGTGGATCTGGGAGGTCTGAGGCATCCTCTACAGAGTTCATTAAGGTTCTTGCAGGAGGGTGCAGTTTTTAAAACACTGCATCCTCCGTCCCTCACATATTGTAACACTAAACACAACTTGGCCCAAACAGAAAAATATTTCCAGCAGGTTACCTGAGAAAACAAAAAAGTATCTCCAAACTGTGAAGGGCAACTTGGGTAGAGCTCTGACATAATATGTGCAACTCATGGTTAATTGCTTTCTTAGACGTTTTCCCTGTGAGTGATGCAGGTACAGTGAATGAATCCGACATACTGTGCATGAAACCTTTTGCCATGATGACAAGTTATTTCTAGATTTTTAGGAAACTAAAAGGTTGGCAGACAGATGGGGACGGTAGATGTCTGCAGGTTAACAGCGTGATCTGAAACCTGAAGGAAAACCTGCTCTGGCTCCCCCATTAAAGAGCTGACCGCCGTCTATGAATTCGTTTTTCAGACGAGCACACACACATACACGTATATGCACATGCAAAATGTTCAGATCTATAATACAACCTCCCCCCCAGCCCCCCACTCCTCGAGCTAACCCCCTCCCCAAGCACCCCAACACCATTTCCCCCTTTTCCTCCCCACCCTCTGCTGGCCAGGCTACACGAGACATCTCTCCCTAATCAGCAGCCTCTTCTCGCTCAGACTGGTTGCCATAGTAATACGCCGGCTGGTCGACATAGCAACCACTCTCAGGTCCACTATTAAATGAAGAAGAGTGGAGGGAGGGATAGGGAGAATGGAGATGGGATGAGAGAGAGGGGAGAAATGAGAGAAGCTGGAAGAGACAGAGAAAGATTGTGCAAGATGGGGGAAGGGGAAGATAGAAAAATGAAAAGGGGGGGGGCACACCAAAAAATGAGTGCAAACAGAGGGAGAAGAGAAAGGAAGGGCAGCTGGAGGAGAGCTACAATATCGCGCAATATTAAAAGCTTCTGACGCATGTTGCAACAGCCCTATTAACCTAATGTATGACGTCATTTACCAAACACCTTACACCTGTAACTTCAAAGGCATTAAAAATGGATGTGAGCCTGTCGCCAATTTCGATAAAAGATTGTATACTGATGTCACATTTGAAGATTGTTTGCTGTCTATCGGCATTATACATACTGAAAAACGATATCAAGGGATTAATATTTATGAAAATAAAGGTTTTATGCACCACACGCCCATTAAAACTGAGCCTGGATGGAAAGTTCACAAAGATAAAGACAAAAAGGTCACTTTAGTCTGCTTTGATTGAATTTTCCTGTGGCACAAAGTGACAAATCAGTCGCGAGTATTTGTACAGCGTTCTTCTTGACTTTAAATCAACATTATGATTTTGCAATAGAATGATCTTGGGGCAAATACGGAGTGTCAGCACAGGCCAGCTGAACTTTGGAGCCATTTTCTCATCACATGTACAAAAATAAGTCAGAATTGTGCAGGAACACTCACTCTCACCCATATATTGCATCCCATGTATTCACCCCCCGCCCCCCGCCCACCTTCAGTGCCACATCTTTGCCTGGACATCTCTGATTGTCTGAGCCACAATGAAATGCCTTTCCATCAACACACCACCACAGCAGGGAACACAAAATATTGATTGATTCGTTGTGAGTGAATTTGCCTTATGAATTATAGCCCTTCCCATGTTTCCTTGCCTTATAAGAAGATACCTAATTGCATGTCCTCATTGTGTCCTCCGGCACTGCTTCCCTAGCGCACCATTCAGAGGCAATTAAAGTGAGCTTAAACAGAGTAAGAAAGTGCGTCATCCTCTTAATGCAATTAAGGAAGTGTGCTCACAAACACACTGTGATACCGTGAAACGCAAAAGCACAGACATGAAAAATGAAAAGAACACGAAGAAAAGGCGGTTTGAAAAGGTTCATTTAGCCTTGTCCTGATCTTATCTCATGTGACAGCATCTTCCAATATCTGGGCTTTGGCATAAATATGATTTTGGTAAAGGATTTCAAAAGGCAAATGTGACAGCGCCAAATTGTTTTATGCAAAAATAGTTTTAGTTTGAAGGTTTAAATATGACAGACATGCTCTCTGTTATGTTCCACTATAATGATCCAAAATGGACACATGTGTTGTTGAGTCATGTGGGTGCATCTGCTTTGGTGAGTGAATGAAGTCATACAGTAAATGTTAGTAAATTCAGAGATATTACAGATGTATACTTTTTGTTATTAATACCTGCAGGATGGTTTTCTTTTCACCCCCTTTATCTGTTTATTGCTGCCTTTGTCTGTCAGCAGGATTCCTGAAAGGTTTGAAATCAGTTTGTACAAAACAAAATCTCATAAACTCTTGGTCTGAGTTTAGATCAACATGTGGATCCAGGAACATTTTTTTAAATTTGTCTGGTTGAATAGATAGATAGATAGACAGATCGATCTGTGAAATTTTACAGTGATTCATAAAAAAAATCAACTTTTGTCATACGCTGGTGGCATCTAAACTCGAATGCTCGGACTGATCTCATCCAGGTACAGTTAATAGAATCAAAGGTGGCATCGATACATTTTCACTTATAGGTTTGTATTTCAAAAGAAAAAGGTAAATTAACCAATTCCATTTCTGCTTCCAAAATGTCTGATTGGAATAATTCGATCACTAATTCACAAGACAGTGGGCCCTATCTTGATGATCAATGGCGTATGGTCCACAGCACATAGTGCCAGTGTGTTTGAGGTGTGTCTAACTCCACTTTGCTAAATACATGGTGCTAAGTCATAACGCAAAGAAAGGTGCAGGACACAAAGGGGCTGTACTTAATCATCAAATTAATTGTGTGTGTGTGTGTGTGTGTGGTGTGTGTGTGTGTGTGTGTGTGTGTGTGTGTGTGTGTGTGTGTGTGTGTGTGTGTGTGTGTGTGTGTGTGTGTGTGTGTGTGTGTGTGTGTGTGTGTGTGTGTGTGTGTTTTGGGTGCAACATAAATGATACCAATCAGATTTTCTCCTATCATCCCCTTTAAGAGCCAGGATGTGCTAAAGTGTGGCAGAAATAAATATTGAATAAATGAAATAAATAATAAAAGCATTGCAGGAACGCACTGTAGGTTACAAGCAGATCAGGCTGTGAGTTTAATGTAATAAAAAGCTGCAGGAGCATACCTTGACGCACACGTGCAAAGTGCTCAGCCTATAACTGTCATTCTCCAACACTTCAGCCTGAGTCTGTAGCATGTCAGTATGCGGTTACGAGCGTCAGTTAAAATCAACTAAAGCTTCATTAAAACAGCTGCAATATACACTTAAACCAAAGGGGAAAATTGCTGCTACTTGTATATTGCAAGCATAGATGCCTTGTTATTTGCGGTTGCTTCCACTCATCATTTCTAGCAGTAGCAGCAAAGGAGTTCAATTTGAGTTTTGTTGGCAAAATCATTTTAAAGCAACTATTTAAACAGCTGTGAAACAGCTTGGGAAACCTCAGCATTCATTTCTCTCACTCTACCATCTCATGTGGTAACCTCATCTCCTCAACAGCTTCATTAATATTCTGTGGGACAGCAGACCAGACCAGGCCCTTCACTCTCTGAGCAGAGGGCAAACTAACTAAGCTGGTCTCCCATTGCCAGTTTTCGACACCTGATTGTGTACCCGTTTGGCACAAAAGACAATTGGATACCTACGGAAGCGTATTGCATTCACTTGATAAATGTATTTTTTGGTTTGTTTTTCGGAGTAACTGTATTTTTCTGAGTAATTTATTTTATGTCTGTTTTTTGGGAATAATTATTTCAGTTTTTCTGAGTGATTTATTTTTTGGTTTGTGTTCTGAATAATGTATTTTTTTGGTTTGTTTTTCTGAGTAATTTATTTTTATGTTTTTTTTGGTTTTTTTTTTTTTACTATTTTTTCTCTTTTTTTATTATTTCATGAGTCACCACATAGCCAGCCTGAATGCATTTCAAATGCATCATCCTGTATCCATGTATCTGTCCAACTGATTTTGGAGAAAAACTGCTATGTCTACAATAGCAGATCTGAATGGGTTTTCCTTCTGAACAGCCACATTGTCCTCAGGTGTCTGCGTAGAGTTGATAAACCAATGATAATACCACCTATATGACTTAGACAGGACAATCTCCCAGTGTCTTAAACCCAGATCAAAGTAAAACTTGATTAAACTGAAAAAATGTCATGTTTGTTACCAAATCGAGCTCTCAATGAATGAATGCATCTTCAAATGTTCGCTAAACTCAGAAAAAAAATTAGTCCGAAAAAACAGAAGAAAAAAATATTCAGAAAATCAGGAAAAAAAATACTCTGAAAAACCAACCATAAAAATAAATTACTCTGAAAAACAGAAAAACAAAAATAATTATTTCAAAAAACAGAAAAAAACTAAATTAGTCAGAAAAACACAAATAATTACTCCGAAAAAACAAACCAAAAAATAAATTTATCAAGCAAATGCAATATGCTTCCGTAGATACCCAATAGGGACATGACAAAATATGTAATTTCTGGTTTAATAAAAAACAGTATTGTAGAAGGCTATGACCAGTTGGGAAGGTTTGGAGGATGTTAAACATTGTGATGTTGGGATGAATCGGAATTCACAGAAGTGAATAATTCAATGTAATTTGGGCAGACAGGGGTGACATGCATATCTTCCTTTAATTTTACAGATTGCTTTAGTTCTTATTTCACAAGTGCATCTTGAAATAAATCATTGCTGGATCTGACTGCTCAGTTATTTCGATGCCAGGCAACAATTAAAGGCTAAAGTTTTAATTAAATACAGATTGTAGCAAGCGGTGAGCAAGTGAGCAATGGTGCACAGGACGTGGCTTTGCATGGAGCAGCATCACCTGTGGCACTAACCTGTTGTATATATTATGACACACAGTGTTAGATTGCTATTGTGATTAATTGGGCCTGATTTCCTTATTTGTGGAATTGGGAAAACACCTACACTGAGGGCTTAAAGGATGAGTTCACTTTTTTACAACATTGTCATATTAAAACACTGTTAGCCATAACAGCCCAGTCTCACGTTTTTTTTTTTTTTGTTTTTTTTTGCGCTCCCATCACGAAATGAGTCAAATTTTCGTGACGGGGTTTTTTTTTTAACTCACTATTCCTAACCCTACTCCCACCCCCAATCCTAACCTTAACCATAACCTAATCCTACTCCTTCCCCCCACCCTAACCATAACCACCCGACCCCCCCACCCCGCTTCACTTTTAATTTCGTGCAGCCATCACGGAACAAATTAGAATGAATTTGTGCTGCCATAACGAAAATGAGGCGCTTTTCGTCACAATATCACGAACCAGTAGATTAATGTATATTTCGTGCTGCTGAATCAGTGCCGTGAGACCAGGTTGGCCATAAAGCCTCAGAATGCTTAGTTTTTCACAAACTGAACTGTTAAACC